>NC_090746.1:67266191-67353691 GCF_036898095.1 Palaemon carinicauda | reverse complement strand
AAAGGATTACTGACAATTCCCAACTAAAGTAATAAAAAACCTCAACATTTTGTCTAGCATATGGATGTGTAGTTAAAAAAACTGGTACTACAAGTGACATTATCTAAGAGAAAGTACTATACTTATAGAGAAAGTATTAAACTAAAATGGCCGTACAAAATACTGTCCTAATTAGACAATATGTATGAATTGCTAAACTGCCAACATACTATATAAACCTATTTCAAAATTCTAATGAATATAAACTTTGTTTTTCCTTAAACTATTGCAAAACTCACCTTTTACACGATACCAGTTCAGAAGCCACAGATAAAATGAAAGAATGTGCAAGACCCTTCTTAGCAAACGGTAGACTAGAAAGTCTACCGTAGGCCAAGAGGGGACAGCCTAACCATCCCTCTGACTTGGTGATTAAGCGATTGTAACTGGACCAGGAGTCGAAAGTATTCCGCTGAATTAAAACAAAACTAGTCATTGACATACTACTTAGCTATCAAGAAAGATAAATTTTATATATATATATATATATGTATATATATATATACAGTATGTATATATATATATATATATATATGTATGTATATATATGTATGTATATATATACATATGTATATGTACATATATATATATATATATATATATATATATATATATATACTGTATATATGTATATATGTATATATATACAGTATATATATATATATATATATATATATATATATATATATATATATATATATATATATATGTATATATATATATAAATATATATATATATATGTATATATATGTATATATATACATATGTATATGTGTATATATATATGTATATATATATATATATATATATATATATATATATATATTACCAAACACATCTCATATTTAGCTCCAAAACATACTGGCTGGTGTCTTTGCAGCTGCATCCAACCACAGTCAACTAATTACTAGGCTCTCAGAGGAATAAACGGGTCGTATCCAAGCCAGTCTGACAATTCTGCAGTTTTGATCAAATTTTTTGGGGGGGATGGAGTTGCGAGCCTCATGACTCAACTGAACCACTGGGACTTTTTGTATTTGCATGAGTGAAAAGAACGAATTGCTCGTTACATTATGTTCACAGAATAACAATACTAATTATTGTAAGGTTATTATTGATGGCAGCAATAAATTTAATAACAACAACGATAATAATAATAATAATAATAATAATAATAATAATAATAATAATATAATAATAATAATAATAATAATAATGATAATAACTATTAAAATGATTGCAATACTATTAACAAAATACTAGTATAAATGACAATAGTAACGCTAGTAATAATAATAATAATAATAATAATTATAAAAATAATAATAATAATAATAATAATAATAATAATGATAATAAGAGCTTAACAAAATTAGCAAACTTAATAATTGAAAGTAGTATAAAGCAAAATTATTAACACAAACAGAAAAAGAAATTTGGTATACACATATATACGATTAGAACACAGACACACATATATACATACATATATATATATATATATATATATATATATATATATATATATCACTTTCAAAAACTCCAATAAGTAACAAATTTATAATGACTGGCATAGTACAGCACCTTTATTAAAGCAATAATGCTATTATGGCACGAATTTTCCCATTAAATTATAAGTTTTCTTTTGCCTTACGGTAACACATTAATCATCTTATCTAATAATAGAGAGAACAAATAATCACTGTTATCAAACTGATTTTAGTATTAAGAGAGCATTTTAAAAAGAGCGGTTGCATTATCTCGTGAATTCTAGTCTCATCGTGTATTTGAAATTTTCCTCTTCGTTAAAATATACTTAGTTTCTTCAACAATCCACCATTATTCCTGTTCATTTTCACCAGCTTCCTCTATATAGGATTCGCCTCCAATTAAGAATATCTATTATTCTCAGTACTTCAATCCTCAGTTTCCCGAAGTTTCTATGGATTTAACCGTGGCGTCGTGCACTGCACTGATGAAGGCTGCTCTCAGGCCAGCTTTCTCGAGCGCAGCTACGCCCTGGATGGTACAGCCTGGCGATAGAATTAAAAGGAAATTAAATGCCATTGCTTTGATAGAGTTGAAAGGCTAATGTGATAAAGGAGCTTGAAATACACTTTAGGTGTTCAGTGCAAGCGGCAATGACTCAGCTTGGCCGGGAAGCAATTAGAAAAAGATGCATACATTCATACACACATATTAAAGGTATTGTATCTCAGTTGGCCCCAGTGATAAGAAAACTCAGAGATAAATCTTATCAAGTAGATGATTAATGTTTGTTCCCTTACTTACACTTATCCATACCTATCAAATACAACCGATATCGGTGACCGTAATCTTTGTGACGCGTCGGTCTATTTTCTATATTAAAATAAGTATGAAATTTACGATATAAAGGCTAATGCGCGTATGATTATTTATATATAACAAGAAAGATGATATTTAAGTCCAGGTGAAAATGAAGTGAGTAGGCTTTTTAGTAATAAAAAAACTAATTGCGTTAAAGTTATTGAGAAACCTTCTGTGAGACTCACCTCCGGGAGAACAGACTTCGTCCTTCAGTTGCCCTGGATGTTTTCCAGTTTCCAGGACCATCTTGGCCGCACCCTGCAAACATGAGCGCCTATTAATAAACAAGAAATGTATATAAGGAAGCTTCAATGTATTAAACACTCTCTTCTTTCTTTCATTAAGTCTGCCTGGTGTTTATATATATATTTATATATATATATATATATATATATATATGTATATATATATATATATATATATATGTATATATATATATATACATATATATATATACATATATATATATATATATATATATATATATATATATATATATATATATATATATACTTACTGTATATATATATATATATATATATATATATATATATTTATATATATATATATATATATATATATATATATATATACTTACTGTATATATATATATATATATATATTTATATATATATATATATATATACATATACATATATATATATATATATATATATATAAAAAACTGGAAAAGATTGAGGCCTAACTTTTTTTAAGATTATCGTCTGGAGATGTGGATGGTTTTGGCATTGAAATGCGTGGTATAAAAACAATCATACAGTATATACCTAACCTTTTATAAGCTATAATAATGATAACAATAATAATTATAATAGTATTAATAAATCAGAAGCACACATGTACTACTGGCATGAAACTAATAATTCTACAATATCAAAGAATACCAAAATTGCTCTCTCTCTCTCTCTCTCTCTCTCTCTCTCTCTCTCTCTCTCTCTCTCTCTCCTCTCTCTCTCTCTCTCTCCAGCCTAGATATTTGCATATAAATCGCCTTGTCAAGAATAACATACTGAATAATTCAAGAGCTATTTGTCTCTTATCTCTCAACCATTGTAGATTCGCACTGCATTGTGTGTCTGAAAGTGAAGATTATCGGTCTAGCAATCGGTAAAAATTGAATGCTCATTCCACGCTCATTCACTCATTCTTCAGCTTTCATTCCAGTTCAACAATGAAGCCAGAGATGCACAGTTTCATTCTACTGTCACTTTTTTCTAGATCCTAATCAGGAGCCTTCATTCTTGCAATTACGTTCGCGTGCTCTCTCTCTCTCTCTCTCTCTCTCTCTCTCTCTCTCTCTCTCTCTCCTCTTACCATAACTGTTTGCGCTGCAAGCTTAAGAGCCAAGGGTCGGGGCAGCCCCATCCGTACACCACCATCAGCTAAGGCTTCGATGCTCAAGTAGACCTGCGAAAGAAACAATTGTCCAGAATATGAAAAGGGCAGTGAATGATAGTACGTACATGGATGTAAATCATAATAATGATGAATTTCGTTATGATAGTGATGGTAGTACTGTAATGGCAAGTGTTATATGCATAAATAAGGACACTATACAGTATGTTTGATTACAACCAACTTTACAGTTTTCAAATCAAAATACCTATACATGAAAAAAGAAATACAAAATGAAGTTAAGAAAAATGCAAGCAAACAAACATGAGAACAAATAAATAAATAAAAAAAACACTTAATGAAATTATATTCAAAACTACTATTGTATCTAACAGGCACAGTTTATAGCATAATAATCATATTCATTAACTCAACAAGATTACTTTTCATTGACAATCTACAGACTCTTCGAAATCCAGAGCATTGACTCTGATCTAGTAAGGAGCTCTTCTAGAACACTCCAAAATCAAACTATTGTTCCCTATTATTGGGTTTTCCACTGTTTGGGATACCTTCAAGCAAGAGTTCTCTTGCTTGAGGGTACACTTAGGACCAATATTCTATGTTTCCTTATTTCTTTTCCTCGCTGGGCTATTTTCCCTGTTGGAGCCCTTGGGCTTATAACATCCTGCGTTGCTTAGCTAGTAATAATGATAATGTACAAGACTTACGTAAGCTGGTCCAGCACCGCTCAGACCAGTCACCGCGTCCAGAAACCCTTCAGGAACTTCGTCCACTTCGCCTACGGCAGACAACAACCTGGTGGGGAAGAAATTGATGTTTGTATTAAAGAGAAAAGGCATGTGAAAGATGTTGGTTGTAAAATGTATATCTCCAATTTGATGTTAGATACTTGATCTTTCTAATCAGGTAGTTGAATCGGTAGAACTTCTGAAGTTCAAAGTTGCAGCGAATATTTTTACTGTGAACACGCTGATATGAGTCTCTCATATTTAACGTTGTATCTAATCTTAAGATATCTTATATTCTTTATTCATTATTTCTCGCATAGTTTATCTATTTCCTTGTCTCCTCTCCTCACAGGGCTATTTTTACTTGGTAGAGCCCTAGGGCTTATCGCATAATAATAATAATAATAATAATAATAATAATAATAATAATAATAATAAAGGAACTGTGTATCATTCTCGATTGATTGATAAATCTCTGTAGGCCTAGTTCTAGAGAAGTGTGGGGATGTGCAGTATACCAATATGAATTACTTACAGGCAAATTTTTATTTCTAATTTCCTAATAAAGGAATATTTAAATAAAGAATGTTATTTTTATCATTATTACCATTGTTATTACTATTGTTATTGTTATAAAGGAAATAATGTTGTGAAGATGTCGAATTGTCAATAAATTGCCCAGATAGACTATACATTACAAAAAATAAATGACTTTAGAAATACGATTAGCAGGCCTCTATAGTTAAAAATCTAGAAGTGAAAATTTTATCATTACTCGAATATTAGAATTATTATTTTCAGTGTTAAAAGTAATGATTTTCATATCAATATCAAGCTCTCATGTTCATTTAGAAAAATCTGAATGGGAGTGGATTAAGAATTACAAGCATAAAAAACACCAACTCAAATAAAGAAAATAAAATTTCTAAAATACAAAGAATACCAAAATGTTTACTTTAAAAAAAAATTCTTTATATACCTCATTCTGGAAAAGTTTCCATTTAAAGATATCTTGAAGTGAACAAGAAAACTGATCCATTTGTTTCAAGAAGGAAATTCTTTTATATATGAGAGAACTGTTTTAATGTTGTTACTGTTCTTATAATATTTCATCTTAATTGTTCATTACTTCTCTTGTAGATTATTCATTTCCTTATTTCCTTTTCTCACTTGGTTATTTTCCCCTGCTGGAGGTCTTGGGCTTATAGCATCCTGCTTTTCCAACTAAATTTTAGGTTTTTAGTTTAGTTGATAATAATAATAATAATAATAATAATAACTAGATATATATCTACCGATACATCGACGTAGGACTAAATCAACAATCTCTGGGAGATCATTGTCTACCAACCATACGCCAACTATTAACGCTTAGAAACTTCAAAAGTTTAGAGGATCTGATGAGACTTAAGTAGAAAACGAGTCGTCAAAACCACATATTTAAAGATAAAAAAAAGATCTCACCTGCGTGTCGTCTGAGCATCTTCGTCGGTAGCGTGACTCCCTCTGCAGAAGACAGAAGCCCCGAGCTGTACTAACGCCGGGGTGTTGGGCATGATCCTTATAACTCTGCTATCAGGGGGCAAATTAGCTTCCATGGTGGCCAAGGTCACGCCCAAAGCTACAGACGTCAGAAGAGGTCGAGTTGGAGTCACACAGGACTGGAGGTCATGTAGGACCCTAGGGATGACCGATGGTTTCACAGCCATCACGACGACGTCGCTGGAGGAGGCGGCTTCCCTGTTGTTGTGAGTGGTCCCGCAGCCAATAGCCTGCAGGTTTAAAGGGGCTCGGGTGACAGATTGAAATTACTTATTCACTGTAAAAGGAAATATATATATTTCTTTCAAAATTTATCTAGAACGTTCTCATTTAAGGACCATCTTCAATGTTTAAAGGTCACTCATAAATGGCAGAAGTACTCAACAACACAATGCCAGAGCTAGCACTAGGGAATGCCAGGCAATGGCTGCTGATGATTCAGCAAGTAGACCTATAGGCTCCCCAACCACCATCCCTAGCTCACAAGAATGGTAATGTTGCAAACATTACTATAAACTACTGTATCTAGCTTAAGCGGGTATTGAACTCCTGTCCAGCAGATTACTAGACAGGTACATTTCCTAGAAGCTTAAAGTATGATAAGCAGAGCATTCACAAGGCACACTCGGTTTATTTTATAGGCCTATCTATGTTAAAAAGATCATCCGCCAGGCATCAGGAGTACATAGCTGAGGACTAGGAAGCGTGAAGTGAGAGATGATGAATGAAGAAGTATTGATTTAAAATCTCAAGATAGAGACGACTGGCGAAATCTGAGGCCCCTTGCGCCAAGGGCGTAGGAGGAGATGATGATCTATATTAGACTTAAAGTTAAGAAGTCTCTCTTATATATTCAAGAAATGTTTGCGTGTGAGACGTGTCGAGATGCTTATCAACAACCCTCCCCCCTTCCTCGCAAACTTCCAATAGACTTGAATTATCATTAAGCTCTAAACCAACGATTGCCTGAAGGTACACGCAGACACACTACTTTTATCAGTTTATTGGCTTACTTCCTTTCCTTACTGGGCTATTTTTCGTGATGGAGCCTTTGAGCTTATAGCATCCTGCTTTTCCAACTAGGATTGTAGCTTAGCATATAATAATAATAATAATAATAATAATAATAATAATAATAATAATAATAATAATAATAACTCACCGACATTTGATCCAATAGATGCTGGTCGACCTTCGGTGAAGAGACCACGATACCCTGGGGCTTGGTTACACCTGTCAATGTAAAGTTTAAATCTATTAGTATTTTCATGATTACTATCACTAATGTTTTTGTTGCTGTTGTTAGGTACGATAATGATAATTCTGAGAATACATAAGACCCAATTGCAGTGTATTTTATGTAAAATATCACTATCAGAGACATTTTGAGAGTGAATTGCATTCCACAGATAATATCAGGTTCCTATCTTGCTTCTGACTAACTAATCATATTAGATCATTTTGATGGCGCTTCCTTTATCTTGGTGCTATTGATGGTATTGACTAATTAAGGAAAAGCTCGACTACCCTATGTTATTTGTATTTTTCATACGGAATCCCCTTCCTTAATATCTCTGATTGAGATCCCAGCAATGCGAGACTATATTGCGTGTCTCACACCGTGATGCAACCTGTAAATGCCTTGGAGCATGTGATGCCCTTCTTACAATCTCCAATGTTGTACAGAAATCCCTTGATTGTGGTCAGGAAGTTCGTAGGATTGGCCTTGATTTTAGCGCTGCCTTTGACCGTGTTAATCATGAGGCCCTCATTTTCAAACTCAAATAGTTGGGATGGGTCTTTTTTTGGCATCATAATTGAATTTATAAGTACAGTAATAGATTGCAAAGAGTTGCTGTTGATGGGTACCATAGTAAGTATAGAAATGTGGTGTCCCTCAGGGTAGTGCTCTTGGCCCATAACTTTTCATACTATATACTCATGACATGCGGTTTGGCCTAGAAAATAAGCTCGTTACATATGAAGATGATACCACTCTCTTTGCATCAATTCCATCTCCAGAATGTAGATCTTGGGTTGCTGAATCCCTTAATAAAAATCTAGCTAAAATTAGTGTATGTTGCAAATTATGGGGCATGAAACTGAATCCCAACAAAAATCAAAGTATGATTGTAAGTAGGTCGATGACAGTGGCTCCTCAACATCCGGACTTCAGCATAGATAATGTTTCTTTAACTTTGTATGACTCTTTTAGAATTTTTGAGTGTGATTCTTGACAGTAAATTTACTTTTGAAAAACACATTAGGTCTGTCTCTTCTTAAATTGCCAAAAAAGAAAAAATGGCTTTTTAAAAAAGTCTTAAGATTTTTGGTGGTCAATCTATTTTGAAGAAGTGTTTTAATTCTTTCATTCTACCTTATTTCGAGTATTGTTCGCCTGACTGGCCTTCAGCTGCTGATTCTCATCTTAATTTGTTGGACAGGAACTTACAGTCTAATAAACTCTTATTCTTGATATAGATATTATTCTCTGGCACTTTTGCTCAATTAGTTCGATATGTTTGTTGCATAATATTTTTCATAATTCTGACAATCCTTTGCATTCAGTACCATCCTATTCGTAATACTAGGCTTTCAGTTAATTCTAATAGTTATGCCCTCTCCATCATGAGGCTTCACAGTATTCTAGAAGTTTTATTCCAGCTGTGACCAAGTTGTGGAATGACCTTCCTAATCAGGTAATTGAATCGGTAGAACTTCAAATGTTCAAACTTACATCAAATGGTTTTATACTAAAGAGGCTGACTCAAGTCCTTTGTTATAGTTTATATATGAAAGGTCTGTTTGGATGTTACTGTTCTTGAAGTGTTTTATTTTGATTGTTCATTACTTCTCATGTAGTTTATTTCCTTATTTCCGTTTCTCACTGACCTATTTTTCTCAGTTGGAGCCCTTTGGCTTGTAGCATCCTGCTTTTACAACTAAGGTTGCAGCTTAGCTGTTAATAATAATAATAATAATAATAATAATAATAATAATAATAATAATAATAATAATAATAATAATAATGGCTCTTTTGTGACTCGAATTCCTCCCAGTTTCTTGTGTGTAAAATAAATTCTACTCGTTTTAGCTTACTTCAGTCAACCATGCTGATAAATCATTGACCAGAGATCTTAAAACACAGCTTAGTTTCAATACTGAAGTATACCGAAAAGTCACCTAAACAAATCCTTATTACATTCATTTTATTTACATGAGGAAATTAATTTAATAAAGAGCTTATTGCATGATTTAATATACTTATTATTTACATGAAAAAAAAAGATGAACAACTCAAGGGAAAAATTTATCACAAAAAAAAAAAAATGAAGCAGTCATTTCGAGTCTGGAATATCAAACACATAAATTTAGATTTGATCTTAATTAAATCTCAAGTAATTGACTACATAAACAAAATGGGTAAATATGTCAAACGGTTGTACCCAGTAAATACATTTATCAATTGCAACATTTGCAATTTTCCTCAACTATAAGACAACAAACACTTAAAACAATAATGTAATAAAAATATAAGATTTTAAAGGTCACTCATGAATGGCAGAGACATTGCCCCTTTCAATCAAGCTAGAACCACGGAGGGCCAGGCAATGGCTGCTGCTGACTCAGCAGGTACACCTATTAGCTCACCCAAAACCCACATCCCTACCTCACAAGGATGGGGGTATTGCACACGTTACAAGAAACTATCAAGTTTAAGCGGGTTTCGAAAACTATCAAAAAAAAGCAAAACGCAAAATGGCAAAAAGAAGTTGGGCATTTCCTATGAAGTCGATACTAAATCTTATGGTATTTTGCATAATTCCGTCCCTATATGAATAACTTATGTGACCCCTACCCGGGGTTAGTGACCACCCCACCCCTTCCCCCACCTCGCACACCGTGTCGTACTAAATTTGAACGGTATCATCACAATCAACAATAATGATCTGTTTGTTACAAGATCAAACAGAAACTTGATAAAAATTGTTTTGGTAAAATATATCCATTCTTTCATTTCCTCATACAAATGGGCCAGGGGTCCTGATAAAGCTAAAGAGTCTCATAAAGCTTAAGAATATGGTAAAGCTTAAGAGTCTGGTAAAGCTTAAGAATCTAGTAAAGCTTAAGAGTCTGATAAAGCTTAAGAATATGGTAAAGCTTAAGAGTCTGGTAAAGCTTAAGAATCTAGTAAAGCTTAAGAGTCTGGTAAAGCTTCGGAATCTAGTAAACATTAAGATTCTGGTAAAGCTTAAGAATTTGGGAAAGCTTACGGGTCTGGTAAAGCTTAATAATCGTTATTTGTCATTATCAACATCTCTATTGTAATTATTATATTATCATTATATTCTATTTTAAACATCTAATTAAACCTAAAATAATTTTAATCACAAACTAAACAATTTACTAAAACGAAAAAAAAACTAATTTGATTGAATCATCTAGACACTGCGTAGCAGAGAGAGAGAGAGAGAGAGAGAGAGAGAGAGAGAGAGAGAGAGAGAGAGAGAGAGAGAGATAGACGGGGTTGTTAGTCAAAAGGGGAGTGGCAGAGTAGGAAGAAGAAAAAAAAAGAAGATATGTTCTGAAGATATGATGACCTTGAAGGGATGCTAGACCCCCCACTCTCTCTCTCTCTCTCTCTCTCTCTCTCTCTCTCTCTCTCTCTCTCTCTCTCTCTCTCTCTCTCATTTTTTTATTCGTTAAGCCTAACCTTAATAAGTAACGCAAGGAACCACGCAAAGACGAAAATACGAATAAGGCCTAAAATCATACAAATATTAACAGAGAGAGAGAGAGAGAGAGAGAGAGAGAGAGAGAGAGATTATAGCAGAAACTTGCTCTGATGATGGCTGGCCTTACAAATTTACTGGGTACAGAGAGAGAGAGAGAGAGAGAGAGAGAGAGAGAGAGAGAGAGAGAGAGAGAGAGAGAGAGAGAGAACGGCCTATCAGAAATCTTCCAGGAATCGCCACCAGTTCCAGCATAGCAGCAGCACCTTGGCGACTGCATCGCCAGAAAACTCGATCAATGAATCTCTACTTACCAGCAGCAATGAGGCCCTTTGCAAAAGCCTGAGCCATATTCCCCGCTCCGATGAAGCCTATTTTTAGGGTCGACATGATTGTTTGTTTTTTTGCCGTCGCAAGATTTTAGGTCATTGAGAGCTCCGAGTTCGAGTCCCCTTGGATTTATTATCCTTGATGTGCTCGTTTGTTCATTTATTTATTTGTTTGATATTCATTTACATTATTTAACGTCACACAAAGTTAAGAAACTGAGATTTCCTGAATGGAGATTTCAGATGTTTGTAACTGCTGTAACCTGCTCGTTTACTAGTTTTTCCTTGTAGCTTAGCCTTACAGATATCCATGAATATATAATTGTTTCAATAACAATCTTCTAATAGGGTTTAAGATCACTTGTTTTATTATTCTTGATAGCTCACCAAACTATTAAATCACTAAATTACACTCGTTTAATAAGATAAGTTAATTCTATCCCCCCCCCCAAATAATCTAATTTCTTTGATATACCAAAGACACGCCTCTCATCTTTCCACAATATCACTGTAGTATGACATCACCAAAAAATGAAACGAATGAAAATTATAATAACTTCCAGGATAATTTATCTATTATCCCCTGAGGTGGATAAGGCACAGTTGCAAAATTACTCGTCTTGTTTTAGAATTAGCTTATAGATTTAACTTAAATATTTTCGAGACACTTTTCACAGTTGTTAAAAGTTCCTTCCTTCGTGATGTAGCCTATTGGCTGGTGTGCGACGGTTTAGCCTCTTGGTAGAATTTATTTTTTTCGATTCTAATGTCCCTTGGCCATCGCCGTTCGATGGTGCTGGGGAGTCTTTTTTTCTCATTTTGCTTGACGAATAAAACTATTACAATTTTACTTCTCTATACTTTGAATTTATTCTGATTAGTAGTGTAGAAAATTATAAAAGTTTTGTCTAATCCGTCTACAAGTTTAGAGCATAAAATAAAAGCATTAAACTATAACTGGTAACATGTGCCTACCTGGGTACGCTGTTGCCATACAGGGAACCCGTCTTAATCTCTTAAAAATGGTAATCAGCTGATCAATGTAAACACAACAATCGAGTTTCAGCCTATTTGACTCCAGGCGATTTAGAAGACGAATTCATGGCTAACGATGGTCTGGTGTCCAGTCCTCTCTCTGAACATTGAAATGTTTTCGAACTAATTATTGTTGGAATTCGAAGGCTCACTTTTCCAAAAATTTTCCAGCACGTGGATGGAAGTTTACAACAGAATCGATTTGACGATCGAAGGTCGAAACCTATCAAATGAATTCGAAGAAGTTTTGTGCCCTAGAGAGGGAAAAGAAGGCCATTGACGAAAAACAATAAAGGAAAAACTACAACTGATGGATAGAGTAAACGCTCAATTTAGCGATAATCGGACGTAGTTTTTTCAAGGACGTTAAAAAAAGCTCTCGTGAGATCGAGATCAAACTTCAGGAACAACCATATCTCTTATCAGTACACTGTTATCTCTCGTTTATATCAGAGTCCAAGACCTACTTCTGCTATTGTAGTTACTCGTGATATGCTAATCAATTAAAGATGGATGGTCTGAGATAAAGGGATAATATATATATATATATATATACTTACCAGGATGCATGAAATATCAAAGGAGGTTATAGTTAAGATAAATAGAAGAAAGACAGAGATGATGAGAATGGAATATGTGATAGAAGATGAAATGTCATTGAACGGAGAAATGATTAATAAGGTAGAATCGTTTAAGTATTTAGGAACTATGGCCTCTAATACAGGGTCTTTGGAATTGGAGTTTGATGCAAGATTGAAAATAGCAAATAAGACAATGACTAAGGTAAGCAAAATTTGGATATAAAATCGCCTGAAATTACATATAAAAATGGGACACTATATCTGTTTAGTGAGATGTGTGCTACAATACGGACATGTGTCATGGTATGACAATGAAAGAATCTCAAACAGATTTTTTAGATTTGAAAACAAATCCCCCAAGTGAAAATTGAGACTTAAATGGCACTTCAGGATTAGAAATAAAACTATAAGTGGCATAACTCTAGTGCCATATCACGATGAGAGGTAGATGGGGATGGTTTGGGCACTCCTCAAGCGAGATTGGTTCACCAAACGTTTAACTGGGCTCCACAACGAACTAGAAGAGTTGGAAGACCCAGGCCTACATGACTGAGGACTATGAAGCGTGCAGTAAATGAGGAATGGAGAAGTTTTAAATTAAAAGTTCAAGATAAAGACGATTGACGAAATCTAACCGAGGCACTTTGCGAAAATAGGCATAGGAGGAGATGATGTGTGTATATATATATATATATATATATATATATATATATATATATATATATATATATATATATATATATATATATACAGTGTATATATATATATATATATATATATATATATATATATATATATACACTGTATATATATATATATATATATATATATATATATATATATATATATATATGTGTGTGTGTGTGTGTGTGTATGTAAAACCATCTGCATGCATGTATGTACGTGTGTATACAGTAATAGTAGTTTGATAGTAGCGGTGGTTGGCTAGTAGCTAGCCAACCACTGCTACTGTAAGCCATTTCTGATGATTTAGGCTTTTAGATAAACCTGTACATGAGCTTTAGTCAAAGCAATATCAGCATATACAATCATATTATTATTATTATTATTATTATTATTATCATTCAAGCTATGCTATAACCCTAGTTGGAAAATTAAGATGCGATAAGCCCAAGAGCTCCAACAGGGAAATTATAGCACAGTGAGGAAAGGAAACAAAGAAATGAATAAATCACAAGTGAAGTAATAAACATTAAAAAAAAAAACATTTTTAGAACAGTAACAACATTAAATCAGATCTTTCATGTATAGACTATATAAAAAAAGAAAAAAAAACAGAGGAAGAGAGATAAGATACAATAGCATGCTGGAGTGTACCCTCAAGCAAGAGAACTCTAATCCAATATAGTGAAAGGCTATGGTACAGAGGCTATGGCACTACCCAAGACTAGAGAACAATGGATTGATTTTAGAGTGTCCTCCTAAAAGAGCTGCTTACCATAGCTAAAGAGTCTCTTCTATACTTAATAAAAAAGGGAAAGGAGCCACTGAACAACTACATTGCAATAGCTAACCCCTTGAGCTGAGAAGAATTGTTTGGTAATCTCATTGTTATCAGGTGTATGAGAACAGAAGCGAGTGTGCAAAGAATGACCCAGACTATTCGGTATATGTGTAGGCAAAGACAAGGTGAGCCATAACCAGAGAGGGGGATCCAATGTAGTACTGTCTGGCCAGTCAAAGGACCAAATAACTCTCTAGCGGTAGTATCTTAATGGGTGGTTGGTGCCCTGGCAACAGAGAGAGAGAGAGAGAGAGAGAGAGAGAGAGAGAGAGAGAGAGAGAGAGAGAGAGAGAGAGAGGAGGGGGGGGGGGAATTCAGAAAAAAATACCACCCAATAGGCCTAGACGTATTTTTTCATATATATCTGTCTGCATTACCCGAAAATCTATCATCATACTCCTACGATATAAACCATAATATGACTCCCTTTCCTAACACCAACTAGGGAGTCTTAGCAATCTGGGAAATTGTGGTTTTCAAGTGTACAGTACCTCTCGGGGTATCCATGTCGCCAGGGCATGACTGATTCCCTCTTCCCCCAATCCGAGGGATGGGGAGAGACCAGGTAGTCATACATCCAGCAATGTGCCCAGGACCCACTTAATGTGGGTCCTAAATGTGCCTAAGCGTGACAGTATATATATATATATATATATATATATATATATATATATATATATATATATATATATATATATATATATATATATAGTCAGACACGTTACTCTTGGGGGGAAGCTCACATCCAGTGTCTCGTATTTTACAATGTTCTGAGCATGCGAACTGTTTTATCTGTGGTTGTGATAGGCAATAGGCAATCTGGTTACCCGGGGAATGTTTTAACGCCAAAACTTTACTTTAATACAACGCTAAATCCGAGTTATGCTATGTTATTGTCTACACAAGGTATATAGCAGCAATGAACAGCTTCAAGTTTCAATGATATTGAAGATTTTTCAAAGTATATTCAGCATATGATCAAAACATCTATTAAAAAAACGGACCAATACGGATCATTAGGTTAAACTAGTGTACGCGACCCGTTGAAAAACTGCTAAGTATTTAGATATTCACACACAAACACCCTCTCACCAGGGTACCACTACTTCCTCTCCTTCTTCCTGAGGGACTAGGAGATCTGGGTGCGACCGGAATAAATATACAGTATATTTATTACATATAGGAGATAGCTCTCCTGAAAGATATCAGCAGACGGCTAGAACTCGATATGGTCGGGGTAGCGTATTGGAAACGTCCCTGCTTGACAATCTGCTGGATTGGAGTTCGAGACACGTTCAAGTTTGATCATTTCTATTAGCGTCGGCAGCCTCACTATCCTTGTGAGCTAGGGTTTGTGGGAGGGGGTGTTTTGGGGAGCCCATAGGTCTACCTGCCGAGTCATCAACAGCCATTGCCTGGCTCTCCCTAGTCCTAGCTTGATGGAGAAGGGGTTTCGGCGCTGATCATATGTATAATCAGTCTCAAGCACATTGCCCTGTCCCTTGCCTCTGCCATCCCTGAGCGCCTTTTAAACCAAATCAAAGTAAACTCAAAACGTTCTTAAACAGATGAAGATTAAGAATATGAAAATATCCATCAGGTCTTCATCTTGGTTATGCATGAGATTAATTAGAAATTTGCTCTAAGAACAATTCATTTTCATAAAAGTACCGTGGAATTTATTGGTAATTCATGTTACTCCATAGTTTCTTTTTAATATTCTTTACAGTAGTCAACAGTACTTTTTATGTCTAATTAGTTACTGTTTGTACTCTTCGTACCGACACCTGAATCTGGAGGCACATAAAGAAACTAGAGTAATTAAGGTTTTCATTTACATCCTTGCTTTATTTTATCATCAAATGTATACGTTAGTCAATGTTAATTCTTTATTATCTCCACATAACCAATTTGCTTCAAATACAGACGAAATTAACACATTTGTTTTAACAACTGAGAGAGAGAGAGAGAGAGAGAGAGAGAGAGAGAGAGAGAGAGAGAGAGAGAGAGAGAGAGAGAGAGAGAGATATTTTAGTTTTATCCCAAGGCCAAGTATTGGGCCTCCCTCCTCAAGGTTGTCAGCTTGGCAGAATGTGGTCGACTGCATCGGATATATTTATTCAAGCAATTTCCATCTAAGGCTTTTGAGTTTATTTTTTATTTATTCATGTAGCTTTCTTGTTTACGTCTTGGTGGTGTTGCTATTGTTCTTATTGTTATTTGTTATGACCGTCGTCATTATTATTATTATTATTATTATTATTATTATTATTATTATTATTATTATTATTATTATTATTATTATTATTATTAGCCAAACTACAACCCTAGATGGAAAAAAAATAGGATACTATAATCCCAATGGCTCCGACAGGGAAAATACCCCAGTGAGGAAAGGAAATAAGGAAACAGTGTACCCTCAAGAGAATGTAACCCAAGACGGTGGCATACCATGGTACAAATGCTATGGCAATACCCAAGACTAGAGAACAATGGTTTGATTATGAAGTGCCCTTCTCTTAACATAGCTGCTTACCATAAATAAAGAGATCTTCTTAACAGGAGATTATTCATGGAAAGAAAGAAGTAAGGTATCTTTTTACATACAGCAATTATGTAAATACCTTTACAAATTTGCACATGCAAAGAGAGAATGTATACATGGTAGCTAGTCGACTGCGACTGGTGGAATCTACGTTCTAGGTAACCCAGACGCATATGCGACTCATTAAGGCAACCTCCTGCCCTCTCAGGGATAATCGAACATCCCATGGAAAAAAAAGGCCAAGTCTGAGAGACTTTGTCTAGAATATTTTTCCCGGAAAGTCTTGGGATCTCAGCCTGGTCATCGATTATCTATTTTGATTTTTAAAGTGTTATATAGGTTATGTTCAACGAACACACCCAGACCCAGGTGCACATTTAGGTACGCCCTAGAGTATCCTCCTTCAGCTGCTAACCGTGTTGTAGTCTTGGGTAGTGCCATAACGGCTCTACCATGGTCTTGCACTGTCGAGTCAGAGTTCTCTTGCTTGGGGGTACACGAAGGCATACTATTCTATCTGTTTCCATATTTCTTTTCCTCGTTGGGCTATTTTCCCTGCTGGAGCCCTTGGGCTTATATTATCAACTGCGGTTTCAGTTTAGCAAGTAATAATAAAAATACGTCATCATGAATTTGATCTCTTCTCTCTTCAATGACACTCCAGCTTGCATGTCACTTGAGTAAACATTTCTGCACTCGTTGCATGTTGAAAAGTATTGCGAATTATTGACATTTTGTGCTTTGTAAATTTAAAAAATGAATGCGTTCCGTCAAGTTTTTCATAAGATTTTCTTTTATGGATGATATAACACGCAAATGTTAAATTCTTACCTATATTTGACATCTATTACAACCCACTGATATCTGGAAACCTTCCTCAGATCTCTCAATGTATGGTTACATTTTGAGAAAAGGAGCATAGTTATACAATGAGATTCTTATAACATACTGTCCGGCATTAAGAGTTGGGCTGAAATATGGGCATGAGCAAAAAATTGAAAATAATGGTTGATGTATAGTCCAAAAATAATACACAACATTCAAGAGTTTTATTCCAGCTATGACCAAATTGTGGAATAATCTTTTTATTATTAGGAAGTTGAATTGTTGGAACTTCAAAAGTTTAAACTTGGTGCTAATGGTTTTATTTTGAATGGGGTCTTTATAGTTTATACATGAAAGATCTATTTTTATGTTGTTTCAGTTCTTAAAATATTTAATGCTAAGTGTTTATTGTTTGAATGGTTCCCTTGTAATTTATTTATTTCTTTATTTCCTTTCCTCACTGGGCTATTTTCCCCTGTTGGAGCCCTTGGGTCTACTGCATCCTGCTTTTTTGCAACTAGGGCTGTAGTTTGGATAATAATAATAATAATAATAATAATAATAATAATAATAATAATAATAATAATAATAATAATAATAATCGTATCTTTGCGGCTTTGAATTAGCAGTGAACGGAACCATGAAGTTGATTTTTAGGGCTTGTTCACTACGTAAATTAACGCAACTGTATTGACAGTCGAAGTAACTCCGCTTAATTGTTATTGACTGTTTGTTGATTGTTAGTCGAAATTTATTGGTGAGTTCATTACTTAAATGTAAGGAAATGTTTAATGGATCTAATTTTAGGTACTTGAGCTAATTTCAATTAACACTGTATTACTTCACAGTTTTAAGGGGATGGTAGCCCAAATCGCTGTCTACCGGTATACGGGTTCAGTCATTGACCCTTGGCCCCCGGGTTATCCTTAGTCTGAGTTTTTTAGACTACGGCCACTTTTAGAAAATAAGGCCAATTTTCACTTTGAGACTTAGGCCACTTGGGGTGTATGTATGATAGCGGCCACCTATATGTACTATTATGTCTAACTTAGAATACGGCAGTGTAAGGGGGGGTCGCGGCGGGGGGAGGGCCGTTAGATCCCCGTTAGGTAAGTAGGTAAGGACATGGCTTGTAGGTTAGGTTAGGGGGAAAAGTTTAGGTAAGTTGATGTCCATTTTTAAACAACGCGGGAGGAACTAGCCTCTGATATACAAAGGCTCCGGCCACTTTTTTAGAGGCTTTTGTATATCAGTGGCCAGTTCCTCCTCCGGCATGCATAAAAAATGAACACCAATTAACCTAAACTCCCCCCCCTAACCTAACTTACAAGCCATGTTCTTACCTACTTACCTAATGGGGGGTTAACGCCCCTTATGCTACCCCCTTTACACTGCTGTATTCTTAGTCAGTCATCATCATACATATAGGTGGCTGCTATCACATCCACCCCCCCTTTTTTTTTTACTAAGAACGCTTTGTGCGACAAATGCCAGTTTATGATATTATGCTAATGGCCTAGCAAAACACTTGGAATTATAAGATTTATGTCCTGTAGTTTTTATGGATCCTCGTTTTGAATTGGCTTATATGTTTTCTGCGTTATGACAGTGGAAAATATGCCATAGTTTCTACTAACCTAATTAATCAAAGGCTTCAAATGGTTAATATGATACTTTTATTACTAGTAAAACTAGAAATGGACAATTGCTGGCTAGTTTGGCCTCTTTCTCTAATGTTTAATGGGAACTGGGGCATAATAACTTATGTATCGGTCAATTAAAATGTGAAGTATATTTTTCATTCCAAAGTCCATTATTTACATTTTGGAGACTGATGGTGATTTATTGTGCATGCGTTGGTTCCGATCGGTTTTGGGACCTTTCTGTGTATTTACAATGACGTAATCGTTACCTGACTGTTTTTTTTACCAATTTCGAGCTTCCAAATATTTATGCACAAGTTCCCGGATGTTGTTCTACAACAGCCATATTTTTCCACCCTCCCCTACAGTTTCAATTACACTACCGTCATGAAAGGATGTCTCCAAGAGGGAAGTACGATCTATTTCGAAATTTAGTGTTATTTAATCTATATCGGTAATTGATTATGATAAAAATTCTCTCCGTTCAGCTTATGACTATTGTTGCTCGTGTGAAAGTCTAAAAATTCTCGAAATAGTGATCCATAGGGTGGTGTGCGCAGCACCTCCATGTACTGCTTGCCAGAGCATGGGAGCAGTGAGATTACATTTATTTGTGAGCAAAGCAAGCCACAGTGGAGCAAAAAACCTTAGAAGGATGTGAAGTGAATTATAAAGAATTGAAATACTGTGCTTTAATTTTCATCCCTATACATGAACCATATATTTTTCAATATTAATCTTACCCGATAATCATGTAGCTGTCAACTCCGTTGCCCGACAGAATTCTACGGAAGGGATACGCCAGCGATCACTATACAAGAAGGGGGTGTACTCACCAGCGCCACCTGTGGCCAGGTACTGCAGTACTTCTTGTTGACACCACCTCAATTTTTCCTCTGTCGTGCTTCCGGCAAGACCTACATGGATACGCTTATAATTTTGGAGTCTTGTTCACGGTTTTTGGTGAAGTATTGCTCTAAGATTTCAGCTTTCGCTATACAGGAAACTTGTCTCTTAGCTTAGATAGCTTTTAGATTGATTTGATTAATGGTTAACGATTTTTTGCTTTAATTGGAATCCCCCCTTGACTGTTCTTTGATTCAAGATGTCCGACCTTTCTCAAGCTCCTCCCCAAAGACGATGTAGGACTTGTATTAGGCGTATTCCGAAGGCCTCGGTTGATCCTCACACCGTTTGTTCCGACTGTAGGGGAAAATCCTGTCAGTTGGAAGATCGATGTGAGGAATGCGCCGAACTTTCGGAACTTGATTTTGTTCGATTCCTCAAGTATACCACTAAGTTAGAGAGAGAGAGAGTTAGGAGGAGTTCGGCTCGCTCTTCGCTTTATTCCTCACCCCATGATCCTCAACCTTTTCCTCCCCCTGTAGTGGCTACCCCCGATCCTACTTTTTGTGCTCAGCCTGATATGTCTGATGTTTTACGTGCCATTCAGGCTTTAGGTGATAAAGTGGAGTCGGTAGTGAGTGACCACAAGTTCCTCTTGGCAGACGTCAAGGAACTTAAAGTGAAAAGTGCAGTGGGAAGTGGTAGTGCCAGTGCTGTGCCGAGTGCTAGTGTCAGTGTCAGTGTTGTGCGTGAGGGTACTTCTGTGCGTGCCAGTCGTCCTCCCAGTCCGGGACCTCTTGCAAGCTCCCAAGCCCAGGGGAGAAGCAATGTCGAAGGGCAAAAGGGTTCGGCAGGCCTTGATCGGCGCACAGCAGTATCCTCGGTGGTTGCGGGCGTATCTTACAGAGATCGTCACTTCCACTCTCAGACGATTGAGCCCTTAATTTCCTCGTCTGCAGAAAAGAGAAAACGCTGGACTCAGGTCTCAAGACCTCTTAAGCGTAAAGTCCAGACCGCGCGAGTCCAACAGCCCGGGTGTAGCCATTGGGCTAGCTCGGACTCGCCGCAGTCATCAGGTGACTGCTTGCCTCCTAAGAGAGGTAAGGCGATGCCTCAACAGACCTCAACTTCTGTTAAGGCTCTGCCTCAACAGACCTCAACGTCTGTTGATCCCAAGATGGCTTTGCTGCAGTCTATGCAGTCGCAGCTTGCGGTATTGATGCGTGAGTTTCAGGCAGAGAAGGTTACACCTCCTCCTGCGAGCGCTCCTCCTCCTCTACGCAGTCCAGTCTGCCAGACGTACGAAGTTGAGGTTCCTCAAGCTACCTCCATGCGTGAGCTACCGCGTTGGGAGTTGCCAGATACCAGCGTTGTGCAGCAACCTCCACCTTCCTTAAGGCAGGAACCTCTTACCACGCGGCAACCTCCTCAACAATGGGGACAGGAGTCTTATGCCTTACAACCTCCTCTACCTTTGAGGCAAGAGTTTCTTGCAGTAAGACCACCCTCGAGGCAGCAACCTCTTGAGGTACGACAACCTCTGCCATCCTTGAGGCAGCCACCTCAGCTCTCGCAGCTGATACCTCAAGAACCTCAACTCGTAAGACAGGAGCCTCTTTCTGCGCAGCCGCCACCTCAACTCTCGCAGCACCCACCTCAAGAACCTCAACTCGTGAGACAGGAACCTCTTACTGCGCAGCCACCTCAACCCTTGAAGCAAGCGCAACTCTTGAGACATGAACCTCATGCAATGAGTCAGCCACCTCAACGCATGCATCTACCTCTTTCTCCTCAGCTTGAGCAGTCTTTGCAGCCTGAACCTCAGGTTTTACTACAGTCGCCTCTCACCACGCTTGCTCCCCAGACTCCCGCAGAGCCTCCTTCTTCCCAGCCTCATGACTTTGTCATTACCAGCCCTCATCCTCTTCAACAGAGACTTGAGGATGAATCCACAAGTGTATATGCCCGCTTGTCAGGATTCTGCCGTTCAGCATACCGCTGTAACTTTACCTCTCGCTTCTCAACCCTCAGGTGATGAGGTTTCTGAGGAGGAAGCTGCGCACCTGGACGATCCCTCTTCTGACGTGGAGGAACCCAAGTCGTTACCACCCTCCATTGACTTTCGCAAGGTCCTGGCTCTTTTCAGAGAAGTTTACCCGGATCACTTTGTGTCTGCTACCCCTCGCTCTCCTCCATCAGAGTTTTCTCTAGGCATGCAACCTGTTAAGTCTGCCTACACTAAGCTCATCTTCGCTAGATCTTCTAGAGAGCTTTGAGAATGTTAGGGGATTGGTTGCAGTCCAAGCAGCAAGTAGGGAAGACGTCATTCATGTTTCCACCTACTAAGCTGACTTCTAAGGCGGGCGTATGGTATGCCACAGGAGAGGAACCAGGCTTGGGAATCCCTGCCTCTGCCCAGGCTGACTTCTCAAGTTTGGTTGACTCTCCACGAAGGTCGGCTATGAGGCGCTCTAAGGTCTGCTGGACCTTTTCTGACTTAGACCACTTCTTAAAGGGAGTCTTTCGCGCCTTTGAGATTTTTAATTTTCTCGACTGGTGCCTGGGGGCCTTGAGCAAGAAGACTGCCCCATCTGACAAGGACTCGGCCATGCTTATAATGTCCTGTATGGATAAAGCAATTCGCGATG
Organism: Palaemon carinicauda; assembly: GCF_036898095.1. NCBI lineage: Eukaryota > Metazoa > Arthropoda > Malacostraca > Decapoda > Palaemonidae > Palaemon > Palaemon carinicauda. The sequence goes on along the minus strand of NC_090746.1, from coordinate 67,330,942 downwards.
GTTCCGGCGAACTTGCCTCCATGTTTGTTTCGGGAGTACTCAAGAAAAGGGAACAACTTTGCACCTTCCTTTCCACTGGTATCACCTCTTGTCAAAGGTCTCAGTTACTTTTTGCTCCGCTTTCTAAGTTCCTGTTTCCTGAGGACCTTATCAAGGAATTGTCTGCGGCTCTTATTCAGAAGGACACTCATGACCTTGTGGCCTCTTCAGCACGTAAGGCTAAGGTTGCTCCTTCGGTTCCTAGAACTTACCGCACCCCAGTGGCCGATACTCCTGCTACAAGATTTATTCCGCCCTTTCGTGGCAGAGCCCCCAGCCGAGGAAGTACCCGTCCAGACGGTTTCAGGGGCAGGTCCAAGAAAGGTCCCAAGCCTTCGAAAGGCAAACATTGACTCTCCTCCTCTCCAGACAGCAGTAGGAGCCAGACTCAAGATCTTCTGGCAAGCTTGGGAAAGAAGAGGTGCAGACGCCCAGTCTGTCAAGTGGCTAAGGGAGGGTTACAGGATACCATTCTGCCGCAATCCCCCTCTGACCACTTCTCCCATCAACCTCTCTCCCAACTACAAGGAAAAGGACAAGAGGCTAGCGTTACACCAAGAGGTGTCGCTCCTGTTACAGAAGGAGGCAGTGGTGATAGTCCGGGACCATCAATCCCCGGGCTTCTACAACCGTCTCTTTCTGGTGGCCAAGAAGACAGGAGGTTGGAGACCGGTGCTGGACGTCAGTGCGCTCAATGCTTATGTCACCAAGCAGACGTTCACTATGGAGACGACGAAGTCGGTCCTAGCAGCGGTCAGGCAGGAGGACTGGATGGTCTCGTTGGATCTGAAAGACGCTTACTTTCACGTTCCTATTCATCCAGACTCCCAACCTTTCCTGAGATTCGTTTTTGGAAAGGTTGTGTACCAATTCCAAGCCCTGTGTTTTGGCCTAAGCACGGCGCCTATGGTGTTTACGCGACTGATGAGGAATATTGCAAAATTCCTCCACTTGGCGGACATCAGAGCCTCCCTTTATTTAGACGACTGGCTGTTAAGAGCCCCCACAAGTCGTCGCTGTCTGGAGAGTCTCAACTGGACTTTGGACTTGATCAAGGAACTGGGTCTTTTGGTCAACTTAGAAAAGTCCCAGCTTATTCCTTCCCAAACCACCGCCCCCTTCAATTCCATCTAGCAGCTCACTGGGACAAGAATATGACGCTCGAAGCGGTCTCTATTCCTGTTACCAAAGAGATGAAGACTACTCTCATGTGGTGGAAGACCAACATCCTTCTCAAGGAGGGTCTATCGTTAGCGGTTCAGACCCCCAATCTTCATCTCTATTCGGACGCATCAGACTCGGGCTGGGGCGCGACCTTGGACGGACAGGAATGCTCGGGAACATGGAACAAGGAACAGGAAACGCTTCACATCAACTGCAAGGAGTTGCTGGCAGTTCATCTGGCTTTAATGAACTTCAAGTCCCTCCTGCTAAACAAGGTGGTGGAGGTGAACTCCGACAACACCACAGCCTTGGCATACATCTCCAAGCAGGGAGGGACCCATTCGAGGAAGCTGTACGAGATAGCAAGGGACCTCCTCATTTGGTCAAGAAGTCTAAACCTCTCACTGGTAACGAGGTTCATTCAGGGCAATATGAACGTCTCGGCAGATCGCCTCAGCAGGAAAGATCAAGTCATCCCCACGGAATGGACCCTTCACAAGAGCGTGTGCAACAGACTTTGGACCTTGTGGGGTCAGCCAACGATAGATCTGTTCGCCACCTCCATGACCAAGAGGCTCCCTTTGTACTGTTCCCCAGTTCCAGACCCAGCAGCAGTCCACGTGGATGCTTTTCTGCTGGATTGGTCCCATCTCGAGCTATATGCATTCCCGCCGTTCAAGATCATCAACAGAGTCATTCAGAAGTTCGTCTCTCACGAAGGGACACGGCTGACGCTGGTTGCTCCCCTTTGGCCTGCAAGAGAATGGTTCACAGAGGTACTACAATGGCTGGTCGACGTTCCCAGGACTCTCCCTCTAAGAGTGGACCTTCTACGTCAACCTCACGTAAAGAAGGTACACCCAAACCTCCACGCTCTTCGTCTGACTGCCTTCAGACTGTCGAAAGACTCGCTAGAGCTAGAGGCTTTTCGAAGGAGGCAGCCAGAGCGATTGCCAGAGCAAGGAGGATATCCACTCGTAGAGTCTATCAATCCAAGTGGGAAGTCTTCCGAAGCTGGTGCAGAGCCAATGCAGTTTCCTCTTCCAATACCTCTGTAACCCAAGTTGCTGACTTCCTGTTACATCTTAGGAATGTTAGATCTCTTTCGGCTCCTACGATCAAAGGGTACAGAAGTATGTTGGCTTCAGTTCTCCGCCACAGAGGTTTGGATCTTTCCTCCAACAAGGATCTACAAGACATCCTTAAATCTTTCGAGACTTCTAAAGAACGTCGATTGTCCACTCCAGGCTGGAATCTAGACGTAGTCTTAAGGTTCCTTATGTCTCCTAGGTTTGAACCTCTCCAGTCAGCTTCTTTCAAAGACCTTACTCTCAAAACTCTTTTCCTCGTCTGCCTTGCAACAGCCAAAAGAGTTAGTGAGGTTCACGCCTTCAGCAGGAACATAGGATTCACATCCGAATCAGCAACATGTTCCTTACAGCTCGGATTTTTAGCAAAAAATGAACTTCCTTCACGTCCTTGGCCTAGATCGTTCGAAATTCCTAGCCTTTCCAACATGGTGGGTAACGAGCTAGAAAGAGTTCTTTGCCCTGTCAGAGCTCTAAAATACTATCTTAAAAGGTCAAAACCTATACGAGGACAATCAGAGGCCTTATGGTGTGCCATCAAGAAACCTTCGATGCCTATGTCCAAAAACGCAGTTTCGTATTATATAAGGCTTCTGATTAGAGAAGCTCATTCTCACATGAAGGATGAAGACCTTGCTTTGCTGAAGGTAAGGACCCACGAAGTGAGAGCTGTAGCCACTTCGATGGCCTTTAAACAGAACCGTTCTCTGCAGAGTATCATGGATGCAACTTATTGGAGGAGCAAGTCAGTGTTTGCATCATTTTATCTCAAAGATGTCCAGTCTCTTTACGAGAACTGCTACACCCTGGGACCATTCGTAGCAGCGAGTGCAGTAGTAGGTGAGGGCTCAGCCACTACATTCCCTTAATCCCATAACCTTTTTTAACCTTTCTCTTGAATGCTTTTATTGTTGTTTTTTGGGTTGTTACGGTAGGCTAGAAGCCTTCCGCATCCTAGTTGATTTGGCGGGTGGTCAATTCGTTCTTGAGAAGCGCCTAGGTTAGAGGTTGTGTAGAGGTCCTTTAGTATGGGTTGCAGCCCTTTATACTTCAGCACCTTAGGGTTGTTCAGCCTCCTAAGAGGAACGCTGCGCTCAGTAAGGAAGACGAACTTATTAAAGGCAGAGTAATGGTTCAAGTCGACTTCCTTACCAGGTACTTATAATTTCATTGTTATTTTGAATAACTGATAATATGAAATACGGGATACTTAGCTTCTTGATATACATGTACACTGGTTTTCACCCACCTCCCTGGGTGTGAATCAGCTACATGATTATCGGGTAAGATTAATATTGAAAAATGTTATTTTCATTAGTAAAATAAATTTTTGAATATACTTACCCGATAATCATGATTTAATTGACCCACCCTTCCTCCCCATAGAGAACCAGTGGACCGAGGAAAAATTGAGGTGGTGTCAACAAGAAGTACTGCAGTACCTGGCCACAGGTGGCGCTGGTGAGTACACCCCCTTCTTGTATAGTGATCGCTGGCGTATCCCTTCCGTAGAATTCTGTCGGGCAACGGAGTTGACAGCTACATGATTATCGGGTAAGTATATTCAAAAATTTATTTTACTAATGAAAATAACATTTTTCTAACTGGTTATTTTGTGTTTATTTAGCATTTCTGACCATTATTATTACTGCAAATCACCCATTTTTGGCCTTTCCCCATCCAAAAAAACCCGGGTTTCCGACTGGTGTCCCCTATAAGTTTTCTTTATACGAGAGGTCCAAAAAACTCACCAGGGGGGTTAAGCATTGCATAAAATACAAAATAGGGAGTATTAAAAATACATGGTTCATATATTTGGCTAGAAATTAAAGTATCATTTATTTACCCCTCAAACTGGGTTTAAGGTGCCTAAGTTTATGTCATGCTGGGCTAAAGATGTATGCAAAGCCTGTGCAGTAAATGGGTTTGGGAGCCTTTAAAGTTGATTGAGACAAACACGCTTAGTAACTAATTTGTAGAAAAAACAAGAAAAGCCTTTTACTTATATGGCGTTAGCAAGTAGTGGGGTTGGGCGTGTTTCTGAAGGTTAGAGGGTCTAAATTGACTAGTAAGGATGCATGTACTAAGTTAGGTAAAATTTGGCTATTGATTAAATATAATACTATTACCCTCTGACCTGCAGTAGCTCCCAATGAATCAAGTATTCACGAAAGGTATAAATTTTAGAAATCTAAATTAATGAGAATTTTTTTTAATTAATGAAATTTGTTTTTCTGATACTTACAATATTTGTTGTGATGCTGATAACATTCATGATTTCCTCTGGAAATGCATTGACAAATATCATTGTTTCCCTAATGAACAATAATCATCGTCTTCTTTCTCTACAAGCTTGTTCCAATTGGGGATCGCTGTAATGGTTCTTCAACACGTTCTTCCATTTCCTTTGGTTCAGTGCATCTTCCTCGCTCAATCCCAACTCCTATCTCTTTTCACACAGTCAATTCATTGCAATTTTGGTCTACCTAACCTCCTCCCACCTGGTAGGCCCATATCCATTATCTTCCTTATTGGATGGTCTTCTTCACATCTCTTTATATGTCCTTACCATCTCGGTCTATTTTCTCTCACCTTGGTTAAAGCTGGTGCTATTATGAGAGTACCTCTAACATGTTTGTTCAAAACTTTCTAGCAAGGCTACATTGCCACCTTAACATCCTCTTCTCAGTTATATCTATCCTGTTCTCATCTATCCTCTTAGTTGCCCATGTTTCGACGAGTACAACATTGCAGGTCTCACCACCTGGTGCTGGATCGTGCTCTTTGGCTTAATTGGTATTTGTTCCGTAACTGGAATACAAACCACTCTATTTAAAGTGGGTAATTACTTTCGGCGTAGCTGAAAGGACGAGCCATTAAAATTTTAACGAGGGTTTACTACCCCACCGCTAGTTAGCGGGGGGTAGGGAGGGTAGTTAGCTACCCTCCCCCCTCACACACCTGTGATGTAAGCCCACTTTGCTATTGGCTCGGGTGCTAGTCGGACGTGTTCGCTGTCACCCTCGCCTACAGACAGCCATTTAATCATTGGTTTTGCTTTTTCTTTTCTAGAGTGTTGTGAAGTTGGCCTCTACAATGCGGAAGTTCCCTGGGTTACCTGACCGCCTTTGTGGGACCTTCATGTCTTCAATAGACACGGATCCACACACCTTATGCCCTTATTGAAGGGGTCAACGGTGTGAGAGTGATAACGTATGTATTGATTGTAGGGAGTGGCCTACCTCCCAGTGGGAGAGGTTTTCCCAGCACCGGAAGAAGTCCAAACGGGATATTTCTCCTTCAAAGGTTTCTTTGAAGAATGAAAATCCTAAGGACTCTTCTTCCGTAGCCCAAACCTCCTCCGAAGCTCCCACTCGGTCGGCTTCTCGCGAGAGGCCGTCGAGTGGTAGCGTAGGCCGTACTGTTGTCCGATCTCGGGGTTTGAGAGAGGGAGTTGCCTCCCATAGCGAGGCAGCTCCTCCTCCTCCCCCGAGGGAGGATTTAATTATTTCTCCTCATGCTGATGTTGATAATGATGATCTTTTGCAGCTTTGGGCTTCCTTGGGGCTTCAGGGTTTGCCCTCCAAGGAAGCCCTGTTTAACATGATCAGGTTGGGAGCAGCTGTCAAACAGTCACCGGCGGTAGCAGAGGTTGACCCTCTGTCTATTGTCGAGGCTGTTGTGGCAGAGGCTTCCAATAAGTGTTCAAACCCCTGCTCCTGTTGTAGCTGAAGGCTTAGCTCCCCCCTCCGAACATCCTTCGAGGGAGGAACTAAGTCCAACGGTCTCTCCTGCGGGTGATTCTCCCCCCCCGGGGGAGTTCACTGACAGAGACTCCTCTTCGGAGGACGGCCGATGGTTTGCCTGCTGCTCCCAGAGGACGTATCAGACGTAAGGCTCGGACACCCTTCGGATCTTCCTCCTCGCAGTCCCCCGCAGAGGAACCTCGTCCTTCAGCTACCGTTCCTGCTACTTCTTTGGACCTGGACCTCTCCGCAGATCGTTCGCGATCTCCTTCTCCTGCCAGACCTGCTGACCTGCCCTCACCCTTCCTGGCTGCAGACGTGCTGTGGGCGCCCACCCATCCCGTTTTCCAACGGGCACCGATCCCTTCGGGGCAAAAGGTGCTTTCACACATTGGGTGTAAGTCCCTTAAGCGCCAGGTTTCCCCTGTGCGCCAACGTTCGCCTGCGCGCCAGCGCACTACTACGCGCAAGCGGCCTCCTGTTGCAGTCTCATCTCGCCAGCGCTCTTCTGCACGCCCACGATCTCCTGTTCGCCCTGCAGTTCCAGAGACTACGTGCCCACGATCTCCTGCTCGCCAACGGACCTCTGCGCGCCCTCAGCCTGATGCACGCCATGGACGCCCTCGGTCTCCTGCTTGTCAGCGCTCTCCTGATCGTCAGCGATCTACTGTGCGCCAGCGCTCTCCTGCTCGCAAACGCTCTCCTGCTCGTCAGCGCTCTCCTGCTCGCCAACGCTTGCCTGCTTGCCCTCGATCTTCGGATCAGGGCTCCAAAGGGAAGTCTTCATCCTCCCCTGCTCGCCAGCGCTCTCCTCCACGATCGCTGACGCGCCATCGGATCTCGCCTGCTCGCCATCCCTCGCCTACGCGCCATCGCCCGCAGTCTCCATCGCCCGCAGTCTCCATCGCGCACCCACTCACCCACTGCCAGAACTTCTTTTCCAGATGAGCGCCCTCCTGGGCGCCCGCGCTAGGTATATTCCCCCTGCACACGCGGGCCCAACGGCTTCGCCCTTGTGGGCCCTTCAGGATCCTGTGGCTGCACACCATCCGAGGTCTCCGGAACGCGCACCTATGTGCCAACGCGCCCACGCACCCTGACGCCTACGCGCCCACGCGCCCTGTCGCCTGCGCGCACATGAGCTCCTTCTCCTGTGCGCCATCGTTCGCCCACGCGCCAACGCGCGCCTGTGTGCCATCGCTCGCCTGTGCGCCATCGCTCGCCATCACTCGCCCTTACTCGCCCGCGCGCAATTGCCTGCGCGCCCACGTGCGCCCGCGAGTAATCACCCCCCAAGCTAGGCACTGGTCTATCGCGCGAGCGCAATGCACAGTGCGTTCCCACACAAGATCCTGCAGTACAATGCGCAGTCAGGTCATCCTCATCCCCCCCCTCGTAAGCGCAGGAGAGAGGGAAATCTCCGGACAGGTCTAGGAACATTTCTTCTACAGCTTCTTCCTTTCAGGCAGACCCTGTTGTAGTTTCCACTCCTAGGGATCTTACGATCCCCTTCCCTCCAGAGGGTGTCTCTGACAGCGCTGCTGTCAGTCGGCTGCCCTGGTTTTGGCCCTTGATCAGAGTGGTTGCGCAGGCTTTCAAGCCCGCTTTCTCTGAACTAGGCCTCAAATCAGCGGCTATCTCGCCCCCCCTGAAGAGGAAGAGAGGAGTAGACGACGTGGTTACTTTTCCAAGGGCGAAACTGGCTCCTCGGAAGTCGTCAAGGAAGGCTCCCTCCCCTCCCCAGACTTTCTCCCCTTCCCCCGTGGATGAGGATTTTCTGTCCTCAGGGGATTCTCGTGAGGTGAAGCGTTCTCCCATCGCACCAATGGGAGAAACCCCATCTCGCGCCGAGAAGTCTCCTCGGGTGGAGGTGGAGAAGAGCCCCCACCATCTTTGTTGGAATCCTACATCCCTCCCAGGAGGGAGTCGAAGGACTCCAAGACGGTTCCAAAATCTTCTTCAAGGATCAGACCAGAGCCAGCTAAGCCCGCTGAGAAGGTCCACGAGTTCTCCCAAGAAGAGCCTTTGGGGACTGGAGACCTTGCTGCTAGTCCATCAGGAGGAGAGCCGCAGGAGTCGGAGCATGCCTTCTGGCAAGTTTTGACTCTTAGGAACCTTAACGGATTCTCGGGTCCAGAGATTCCTCCTTGATAGGGCAAGGACACGGTTCTGGACCAAGTCTTTGGTACCCAAAAGCCCCTTAAAACCAGCGAGGCTTTGCCCTGGTCCCAGGGGGTCAAGAGTGCCAGAGATAAGGTCGAGAGCCAGCTTTCCGAGCTAGCCTCCTCCAGCCGTTCCAGCGCCGGAAACAAACTCCTCCCACCTCCTCGTGTCCACCAGAGGAGGTACTTCGAAATCATGGAGGAGTCCTGTTTAGCTCTTCCCCTCCACCACTCGGTGGAAGAGCTCTCCAGGGGAGTCCCTCTCGAGAGACTCTCCAACCGGCCAGTGTCGTTCTCGGCCTCGGAGATTCTCTGCTAGGAGAAGCTAGCGAAGTGTGCCATGCAGGCCACTTCGTGGCTGGATATCTGACTAGGATCTCTTGGCATCCTGATACGATCCGAAGACTTGTCTAAGGAGAGTACCAGGAAGGCCTTGGAGACCTTCCTTCTTTCAGGCACTCGTACCATCGAGTTTCTGGCCCACCAAGTCTCGAACTTGTGGGCTAACACTATCCTGAAACACCGTGATACGGTGCCTGAAAGATTCAACTCGAAGGTCCCCAACACCGAGGTCAGTAAGCTCAGACATTCCTCCCTTTTGGGGAGTAGTTTGTATGAGCCGAAAGATGTAGAGCAGGTGGCTGAGAGGTGGAGGAAGTCCAACCAAGACTTCCTCCTCCAGAGGGCTTTAACATCAAAGCCCTATAAGCCTCCAACACCTCAACAACCTCGCCCTGCAAAGATGACAAAGCCGGCAGTAGCAGCAAAGTCAGCGGTGTCCAAACAGCCCTTTCCCGTCAAGGACAGGAAAGGCAAGAAGTCCTCCAGGAGAGGCAAAAATCCTAGGGGGAGTGGCCGAGGCTGCAAACGCTAGGATTGGCACGTCCACCAGTGGGGGGATGCCTTCAAAGTTGCGCGGACAGGTGGCAGCAACTCGGGGCCGATTTCTGGACGGTCTCCGTGATCAGCCAAGGATACTGTATCGCGTCCCGTTCATAACCTCTCTACCTTCCCTGACAGCGAATCTAGTGTCGTTGAGCTCTCTTGCCATGGGATTGGCAAGAGGGCAAGCCCTTCGGGCAGAAGTCGAGACCATGTTGAAGAAGGAAGCTCTCCAAGAGGTCGTCGACGGGTCCCCAGGCTTCTACAGTCGACTCTTTCTTGTAAAGAAAGCGTCTGGAGGCTGGAGACCAGTCATCAACCTCTCAGCTCTGAAGAGGTTTGTCAAGCAGACCCCGTTCAGCATGGAGACGGCAGACACGGTCAGACTTGCAGTGAGACTGCGAGACTGCATGTGCACACTGGATCTGAAGAACGCGTACTTCTAGATCCCAATCCATCCGTCTTCAAGGAAGTACCTAAGATTCAGCCTAGACAACAAGATCTACCAGTTCAAGGTGCTGTGTTTCGGTCTCTCAACAGCACCTCGGGTTTTCACCAGAGTGTTCACCCTGATATCTTCGTGGGCACACAAGATCGGCATCCGTCTCCTCCATTATCTGGACGACTGGCTGATCCTAGCAGACTCAGAGTCAACCCTTCTTCGACACCCAGACAAACTTCTGGGGATTTGCCAAGATCTAGGGATCATGGTAAATCTCGAGAAGTCTTCTCTGCTTCCTACCCAAAGACTGGTATATCTAGGCATGATATTGGACACCAATCTCCACAAAGCCTTCCCATCAGACGACAGGATAGCAAGGCTGAGGAGGGTCGCAAGTCCTTTCCTCAGACGAGACGAACTCCCAGCCCAATCATGGTTACGTCTCCTCGGCCATCTCTCATCCTTGGTCCGTGTAGTTCCCAACGGTCGTCTCAGAATGAGATCCCTGCAATGGCGACTCAAGTCCCGGTGGAGTCAAGGACACGATTCCCCGGACGTCTTGATCCCTATGGGTCTCGCGGAACGGACGGACCCTCAGTGGTGGGTGGCAGACGAGAACCTACGAAAGGGAGTGGATCTTCTCGTCCTCCCCCCGGATTTGATGCTGTTTTCGGACGCCTCAAAGAAAGGGTGGGTGGCCCACGTTCTGAACCACAGGACCTCAGGCCTGTGGTCAGAATCAGAAAAGTGCCTCCATATAAATCTGCTAGAAATGAAGGCCGTATTCCTGGCCCTTCAACAGTTCCAACAATACCTGGCGGGTCACTCTGTGGTGGTGATGAGCGACAACACCACAGTAGTGGCTTACATCAACAAGCAGGGAGGTACCTTTTCAGAGCAGCTATCCTATCTGGCAGTAGAGATACTGAGATGGACTGAAGTCCACTCGATTCCTCTATCGGCTCGCTTCATTCTGGGCAAGAGGAATGTGCTCGCCGACAGTCTGAGCAGAGCGTCTCAGATAGTGAGTACCGAGTGGTCTTTGGATCTTCAAGTAGCCAACAAAGTCCTGACTTTGTGGGGTTCCCCGATTGTGAATCTGTTCGTGACAGCGTTGAACTTCAAACTGCCGCTGTACTGCTCCCCAGTCCCGGACCCCAAGGCTCTCTGGCAAGATGCTTTCCAACAACGGTGGGACAACATCGACGTATACGCCTTTCCCCCGTTCTGTCTGATGAGGAGGGTACTCAAGAAGACCAGACTATCGGTCAACCTCTCGATGACTCATAGCTCCGCTGTGGCATCACGCGGAATGGTTCCTGGACCTTCTGCAACTCCTTACGGAGTCTCCGAGAGACCTCCCTCCGCGACACGAGCTACTCAAACAACCACACGCCAACATCTTTCACAAAGCCATAGCTTCACTTCGGCTTCACGCCTGGAGACTATCCAGCATCTCCTCGCAGAGAGAGGATTTTTGCAACAAGTTGCGGAAAGGATGTCAGGACACCTTCGAAAGTCATCCGCAGGGGTCTACCAGGCAAAGTGGAGAATCTTCTGTGGTTGGTGTCGTGGAAGGGGTATCTCTCCACTCGATGCCACTATTCCAGCAATAGCGGAGTTCTTCGTGTACTTGCGAGAAGAAATGCGCCTTTCAGTCTCGGCAGTGAAAGGCTATCGCTCAGCCTTAAGTCTAGCCTTCAGGCTCAAAGGAGTGGACATTTCTTCTTTGCTAGAACTTTCCCTACTCATACGTAGTTATGAACTTACCTGCCCTCAGTCGGAAGTGAGACCTCCTCCATGGAACGTGGTTCGAGTTCTCAGGTCTCTTAAGAGACCTCCCTACGAACCATTACGCCAGGCTTCAGATCGCCACCTAACTTGGAAGACGGTGTTCTTACTAGCTTTGGTGTCAGCCAAGCGAGTTAGCGAACTTCATGGTCTCTCGTATGACATCGCCCATTCAAGGGGAAGGGGGGAGGTAACGTTCAACTTCATCCCTGAGTTTATTGCAAAGACTCAGAATCCGGGAGTGCCGGACCCTCGGTTCGACTCCTTCCAGATTTTGATTCTTCGTTCCGTAACAGATGACCCAGTTCATCTCCTACTGTGCCCAGTAAGGAGTCTGAGGCTATACCTGAAGAGAACAGCTGCAGTTCGTCCCCAAGTGCAGGCATTGTTTGTTAGCACTGGGAGATCGAAGAGGAGGGTTACCAAGAACACCATCTCAGCATGGATTCGAAAGGCAATCCATCTGTCCCTGAATCCTGACCCTCCTCCATCACGTCGTCCTAGAGCTCATGATGTTAGGGGAGTAGCTACGTCCCTGGCCTTCAAGAAGAACTTCTCCGTGACGCAGGTTCTACAAGCAGGGGTGTGGAAGCGTCAAACGACCTTCACAGCCCACTACCTGCAAGACGTGACACACAGGAGGCTCGATACGTTCTCTATCGGCCCTGTGGTGGCTGCACAACAGCTGGTTTAAACCTCAGGCTCCTTAATGGACAAGTAGCAGAGGGTTACGGGCATTGTTACCCGGCTTTAGTCTGCATGAAAGAAAAGGTATGTCTGGCCCTTATTCTTTTCTTCATCCTCCCCTCTCTTGGGGAAAGCAGCATCCTGGGTTCTCTGCACAGCTGACCTCAAACCACTGCAGGTAAACCATGTTCCCTTGTGTTCCTAGTATTAAGTTAATACTGTCGCGTCCCCATACCCTGACGAGGTGGTATTGGAAGAGTCCTAGCCTAAAGTTTCCATCTAAAGAACTTCAGGTCAACTTCCTAGGACGAGTCACACTTTTTTCCTTCACACACAGCTTACGTAGGCCGCAGCCCTTGCATAGCAAGGTGCGAGGGAGGTGCAGGGACTCTTTATTGTTGAGTGCTGACACACTCAGATAATGAGTTCCCGGGCAAAGCCAAAAGCCAGTATGGCTGGGACTTATTCCACCCTTCCTAAGGGTTAAGTCACCCACTTTAAATAGCGTGGTTTGTATTTCAGTTACGGAACAAATGACAAATTCGGAGATAATTTGTATTTTTCCTAACTATACAAACCTTAGCTATTAAATCAAACTTGCCCGCCAGCCCTGTCCCCCATTAAGTCCTACCTCTAAGCAAAGTGAGCTTACATCACAGGTGTGTGAGGGGGGAGGGTAGCTAACTACCTTCCCTACCCCCCGCTAACTAGCGGTGGGGTAGTAAACGCTCGTTAAAATTTTAATGACTCGTCCTTTCAGCTACGCCGAAAGTAATTACCCACTTTAAATAGCTATGGTTTGTATAGTTAGGAAAAATACGAATCATCTCCGAATTTGTCATCTTACAATCACACAGCACCCCTCTGCATTTTCTCCAGCTATTCCACCCTGATTGTATCCTTCCGGTCAACTCTTCATCTAGGTCTCCTGTATTTTGGGTCACAGATCCGAGGTATTTAAAAATTTCTACCACTTCCAACTTATGAAAATTGATCTCAAGATCTACCCCTCTCTCCCTTTTGCTTCCTCAAATTCACAGCATATTTATAATCTTGATTCTATTTATTCTTAGACCCCTCTCTTCCAGGCAGTTCCTCCATCCCTCTGCTTTAATGTTTAGTTCTTCATCATCAGTAGCACATAAAAATTCATCATCTGCTTACAGTATTGTCTAGGAGATTTCACGTCTCAGATCTTCCGTGAGTACATATAACAACAGAGTGAATAAAAATAGGTTTAAGGCCGACTTATGATGAAGGCCTACCTGTACAACAAATACCTCACAGTCTCCCTCTTCATATCAAACCGTTATTGAACAATTTTCATACATATCCTTGACCAGATTTACATATACTTCAGGTATTTCCTGGGCCCTTAAACTTCTCCAAATCTCTTTCTGTGGTACACTGTCATATGCCTTTTCCAGATCAATAAATATATACAAGTTCTTTCTTCCTTTTCTATATTTCTCTGTTAGTTGTTGTATAGAAAATATCACATCTGTTGTGTTCTTGCCTGGCATGAAACCCTGTTTGGATGTACGAGGCAGGTGCTAACCCTCAGTCTTCCATCTATGATTATCTCTCAGATTTTTAAGGTATGATAGTAATTTTATCCTTCTGTAGTTTGAGCACTCCATTACATCTCCCTTTTCTTTGTATATGGGTATCAGAATACTCATCCTCTAGGTAGCTGGCATCCTTCCACCTTTCAAAATAGCTTTTAGCAGCTTATAAAGCACAGTTACTCCGTCCTGGCCCAAATACTTCCAAATCTCTGCTGGTAACTCATCTGGTTCCGTCGCTTTTCTGTTCATTATGCTTTTTAAGGCTCTCTCAACTTTCTTGTTATTTCTTGAATTGGACCAGAAATACTTTACATTTCCTCTTGGCATTGTTTAAATTTTTTTTCATTTATTAACCTTTCAAAATAGCTTCTCCATCTATCCTTTATTTCATCATCGCCTCTGAAAGCATTTCCATTCCCATCCTTAATTGTCCTAACTGGTTTTATATCTTTGTGTCTTTGATTTTTCTCTGCTGAGATTCTAAATATTTTCTCCCCTTCTCTTGTTTCTAGTTCTTCATAAAGTTTATTATGCTTTTTCCTCTTTCCTTCACTCACTGCATGCTTTGCAATCTTGTTTGAAATCCTATACAGTACTCCTCCCCACCTTCCTTCTCCTCTAGTATTTTCCAGATCTTCAGTTTTTCCTGGCTTTGAAGGATGTTTAACTATTTCCTTGCTCCACCACCAGGTCTCTTTATCATTCTTGCTTTTACCAGATAATCTTCCGCATATCTCTATTCCTGTTGTCTTTATAATACAGTATCTGCTATCATACACCAGGTGAGGTCCATGTCCTGTATGTTATCCAGTTCAATTTAGACAAGCTCTTAACGAGCAATAATGGAGGGACTAAAGTGGAAAACTGGTAGTTAGGTGGAGAGAAGAGAGTCCACCAAAAAAGGGATACACTAAAACCTTAGCTAAACCAGGACACTGATTTCTAGGTGATTTAGGAGTCGGGGATAAAGAACCTTCTCAGACTTCGAACCCAACTTGACTCTATGGTATGGCTGCTAGGTAGGGTACTGCCTCACGTGGTGCTCTGTAAGCAATACTAAATCTTAGCAACATCCATTTGGCCTTTGACTGCAACCACCTTTTGGCCTTCAACTTCACCTCCGTTCCAGATTTCCTTCTTAACTGTGGATGTCTAACCTCTCGCCTTTTACTTCATAGTGCAACAGTTTAGTGATTATAGTAGTTGCAACCATGATAAAGCTCAATATATCATTTCAATGACCCATCCCTAGAATTCATATTCTATAACTTGCCCAAAGCTTAGGCTTCTCAACAAGACACAGTATTCAAAACTATTCTTCATATAAGATAGCCCCTAGCTTCCATGACATCCTTAGATGGTGCCGACACCTTGTAATATTCTTAACCAACCGTCTTGTGCCTAGATTCATCAGCTGTTACTGTACAGCAGTGTTCACATTCACTCCTGGTCATTGATAGTTTGCCCTTTCCCCTTGGTTTCTGTGGGATTGTTATTAATTCGGTTCCCTTGGTAGCTCATCTGGCATCTTCACTTGGTGTTCTTGAATACATTTTTTTTTTTTTGATAAGTTCCACTCAAATTGCTTGTAAAACATTGAGGATATTACCTCTTTCTTTAGAGGAAATCTGACGTAAAACCTTTTTTTATTTGATTTGTATAATGTAGAATAGTGATAATTTAGAATTTCGAACATGAACGTAGAGGACTAAATAAGACTTACTGTATATTTATTTTCAGATTGTGGAGGACAATATTATGTTTGATTCATCAGATGAAGAGGAGCCTGGGCTCTCTGCAACTTCTCCTCCAACACAGCCATTGAAGATTGATTGGTAAGCCTTTTTATATAGTGAGTAGTTTCCATGATATACTGTAGATAAGATATTATTATTACTAGAGAGCTGAAATCGGTAGTTGAAAATGGATAATGTGCAGTTATGCAACCAGTGAGGGAGCGGGGAAAATCCTCGCCCCTCCCTCACAGTCGGTTCTTTATTCAGTTTTGCTTTGACTTCTGTGGTGTTCGTACTGTATGTGTTTGATAAGTGCTCATCAAGCTGTTAATTCTTTTAATTGTGTTTTGTTGTTGATCATGGAATGGAAACAGGAAATTCCTGTCTGGTGGGGGAAGGGCTGGTGCTGCAACTGCTTCATGGCTTCGTTTCTGAGGCATGTCCATTCTCAGGCATGCCGAGTGTCAGTTGTAGCTTCTGGTGCAGCGACAGGCATATGCTTTGAAGGGGAAGAAGCTCTAGGCTGCCATCTGGGTCTGACTGGGCAACAGCTAAGAAGACAACGGTGAAGGATGCTACTGCTGCTTCCTCCAAAAGGAACAGTCTACTGCTACCTCCCCTGGTAGTAGGGTGGCCAGGGCAGCAGCCACCCAATGTGATACTACTGCTAGAGAGTTATGGGGCCCTTTAACTGGCCAGACAGTACTACATTGGATCCTTCCCTCTGGTTACAGTGTAGTGGTTTGCGGACTGCGGCTAGATGCAGCACGCAGACTGCCTAGTGTCCGAATGCTGACCACACTCCATTGTTCACTACAAATAAAAAAAGAAACGGTGGAATACCCAGAAATCTGGGTAAAAGAGTAAACAATCAAGGATGAACTGGGCACCACCCTTGATTTTATACGGGGCAAGGGGGCCCATCTAGTACCTTACTTCCCAATTATTTTTTCTTGGGTTACTCGTCTCTCCTTACAGTGCTATGCCCGGAGTCCTAGATAAGAGGAGCAGAATGCTTTCTAGGTAAGATTTAATGGTATACTGTACAGTATAAAGGTAATGGAGCAATAGGAGAGGAAAAAATTATTTGTTCCATAACTGGAATACAAACCACGCTATTTAATAGAGGTATTACCTTCGGCATAGCTGAAATGACGAGCCATTAATTTTTAACGAGTGTTTACTACCCACACCGCTAGTTAGCGGGGGTAGGCCCCCTCTCACACACCTGTGCTTGAGCCCACTTAGCTCTCGGCTCGGATGGTGGTCGGATGTGTCTGCTCTCATCCTCGCCGTCATATTGGCAGCTATTTAATGCTTTTTGTTCTTTCGTTTTCTAGTTACTGTGTATCTGAAGTTGGCCTCTGCGACTATGCGCACCTGCCCTGGTTTTCCCGACCGCCCCTGGGGAACGTTTATGTCGACGGTCGAGACTGATCCTCACGCTCTTTGTCCTTCTTGTAGGGGCCAACGGTGTGATAGTGTCAACAAGTGTAGTGAGTGTAGGGAGTGGTCTGCTTCCCAGTGGGAGAGGTTTTCGCGACGACGGAAGAAGTCCAAATGGGATATTTTTCCTTCGAAGGTTGCTTCGAAGGGAGAAAAACCCAAGGCCTCCTCTCCCGTTGCCCAAACCTCCTCCGAAGCTCTCACTCGGTCGGTCTCTTTCGAGAGCGTCGAGTGTTAGCGTAGACCGAATTACTGTTTTTAAATATTAAACTTAGCCAGTGAATATATAAATAGCTGACGTCTCCGTCGGTCGACAGATTCCAAAAACTCGCGAGCGATCGCCATGAAGGATGCCGGGTGTGCCCACCAGCGCCGACTATCGGCCAGATACCGCATATACAGTACTTCTCAACCAAACCAGTTTTTCTCTGTTGGTGTTAAAGACAACACTGATTCCGCTCGCGCTTGACCTCGAGTTTTCTACCGATTGGTGAAGTACTTGGTTTTGGTCTTATTGCTTTCGCCGTGTTGGATTATTCTATACTATCTTCAAAAGAAATGCTTTTGAAAGGAGAGGAAAAGTTTTTGCCCTTGCTTTTTTTTTTAATCTCGCTCTGGTTTTTCCATAGAGAAAAGATGGCCGACCCTTCCCTCAGTGTACGGAAGTGTGTTAAAGGCTTTTAGTAATTATTTTATCACTTTATAAAGTATTGTTGATATTTATAGATTTACCTCTATATATTTTATATCTCACCCGCCTTTATTAGGCCTCTTCGATTAGCTTTCCATTTATACTAAACATCGAAATAAATTTTATGTTTTTGTTTATATGCGGCCTTTACCTATTCTTTGTAGGCGGTCCTAACTTGGAAAACGAAGTTAAACAACGTTGAGCCCATTCAACTTTTATTTTTGTTTAGATTAAAACAGTTGCTCTGTTAGAGTGATGAGATGAATATTTTTAGAAAATATTTTAAGAAATTTATTCTTTGAATAGTCTTCGTGCTGTTTTTCAAAGATGAACTAACGTTTGGTTTATTTATGCTACGCAGTTTGCGCTCTATCGTTACGATAGAGAAAGGGAGAATCACGGTTTCACTTTGCAGAAAGAGTAAATCGATTTTGACGTTTTGTTCATTCTTCTTTCAAACTGAAGTTTTTTAGATACTAATTTAAAGGAACATGTTAATTTTCAATTTCTGAGTCCTTTCAGTTTTTTCCTTTAGTCAAATAACCTGTTATTGACGAAGGGTGAGTGGGCCATTCTCTTGTGAGTGACAAGAGAGAGGGGAGAGAGAGAGAGAGAGAGAGAGAGAGAGAGAGAGAGAGAGAGAGAGAGAGAGAGAGAGAGAGAGAGAGAGAGAGAGAGAGAGAAAGAAAGAGAGAACGATCCGATCTTTATTCTCGTCCCAAGTCTCTGTACAAGGAGTTTGGGAGCGAGTAACGTTGTTCTCGCTTCAGTTTTTTACTCTCGTCCCAAGTCTCTGTACGGGGAGAGAGGATAAAACGTTTTAGTTTTTATTCTCGTCCCAAGGCACTGTACGGTGAGAGATTGAAAACGTAGTTCTTAGTGAACTAGTGTTTAGTCTCATCCCCAGTTACTGATCTTTTTAACTTTATATATTTCCATTTTATTCGATATATATGTATATGTTTATTGATTTTTGCATGTGTGTTTCATTTTGTACTAATGTGCTTACATTATACGACTCATTTCGCAATTCTAACCTTTTGATTTAAGGGAGAATTGCGTGCTTTAGGTAGAAATCAGTTTTTATTCATGTCTAATGTGAAATTATTAAAAAATGTGATATCAGTGAAGTAAGTGCAAAAAACATGTTCTGTGTTGCGGAGGGTTCGTTTGTTCGTGCTTGTCACTTGCCTAGTCCGAGACCTCTTTCAGGCTCCCCTGCACCAGGGAGAAGGAATGTCGTAGGACCTAAGGGAGTGAGGAGTGTAAACCAACGAACAGACGTTCCCTCAAAGGTATCAGACGTTGCTCGTCAAGCACGTCCTTGCCATAAGACAGGAGAGACGTAGTTTCTCCTCGTCTTCCGATGATTCGTCTCTTTAAAAGCCTGGGCGTAAAGTTTCGAGACGTTTGAAACGTTTATTAGTTCCTTCAGAACAAGTTCAACGTCTTAGCTGTAGTCATCATAAGAGTCCCGTTCATAGCGATGACGGTCATGTACAGACGTTTCTGCCACAGACTCGACGTGACGTTGAGCGGTAGACACCGTAGACACAACGTGACGTTGAGTGTCAGTCACCGTAGTCACGATATAGCATCGATCAGCAGTCACCGCTGTTACTACGTGACGTTTGAACGTCAGCCACCGCAATCACAGGTTGATCCGAAGTGAAGTGTTTTGCAAGATATGCTGTTAAAGCTTTCTTCTTTAATAAAAGCTTTCGATCCTGTTCCTGTGCGAAAGGATCCTTTGCTTTTTGTACGTCACGGTTCTGGGATACGTGATTCGGGTCTTCAACCTTCTAGACGAGCTTTGTTACGCCACGCTGACGTTATCCCTAGTGACAGCTTTGCTGTTTAACGAGATGCGGAGCATAAATCTCGATGTAACTTTGATCGCTTTGAACGTCAGCCACCGCAGTCACAGCGTGACGTTGAGCTGCAGACACCGCAGACACGACGTGACGTTGAGCGGTAGACACCGTAGACATGACGTGACGTCGAGGGTCAGTCATCGTAGTCACGATATAGCATCGAACAGCAGTCACCGCTGTTACTACGGGACGTTTGAACGTCAGTTACTTCTGTCACGACGTGTAGTAGAATAGCATTCTCTGCAGTCACAACGTGACATCGACCCTCCAACTTTAACTTCTGTTCATATACAAGGTGTCAGGTTTTTCCTTCACGTCATTCTGAATATAAATCTCCTTCTCGCAAGACTTTAGATTTATCAGATGATGTGCCTTCTGAAGAAGTTGATGACCCCTTTTCAACTAATGTTCCTTTGGGGAGTCATTCAGAAGAGGAGTAACCTAGGGTGGTCCAACAATCCCTTGTTTTTTAATTATGAATTTCTTTTGTGAAATTTTGTCCTACTCGTTTTGTAACGGCTGCTCCGCCGTCTGAGTTTACTCTTGGCATGACTTTCTTCGACTCCTACATTTACAAAGTCAGTTCTCTCTTGTTCTTCCAAGAGGGCCATGCTCTTACTGGGAGACTGGTTGGAATCCAGGAGAAGTTTAGGAAAGTCTGCTTTTGCTTTTCCTCCTTCTTAATTAGCTTCTCGCTCGGGCGTCTGGTGTGACACAGGAGAAGCTCGAGGAGAAGTTCTCGGCTTGGGAGTACCTGCCTCTGCCCAGGGAGACTTCTTAAGCCTAGTGGACTCTCCTCGTCGACTAGCCATGAGACGCTCCAAGATTTTATGGTCTGCTTCAGAGCTAGACCATCTCCTGTTAGGAGTTTTTTCGAGCGTTTGAAGTTTTTTATTTGTTGAATTGGTCACTGGGAGCCTTAAGTAAGAAGGTCTCTCCAGTTGTCAATGGATTGCTGTACAATTATGTCATGCATGAACAAGGCTATCAGGGATGGCTCCAATGATCTGACAGCCACGTTCACTGCAGGAACAAGGCTATCAGGGATGTCTCCAATGATCTGGCAGCCACGTTCACTGCAGGAACAAGGCTATCAGGGATGATTCCAATGATCTGGCAGCCACGTTCACTGCAGGAGTGCTTAAGATGTAAGTGCGCTCAATGTGTTCATTGTCAAGACAAAGTTCACGATGAAGACTACCAAATCTGTCTTGGCAGCAGTAAGGGAAGGCGACTGGATGGTCTCTCTCGACCTTCAGGATGCATACTTCTACATCCCGATTCGTCCAAACTTTCAACAACATCTGAGGTTTGTGGACGGGAAAGTAATGTACCAATTTCGAGCACTGTGCTTCGGCCTCATTCCTGCTCCTCTTGTTTTTACTAGGACCTTGCAAAATGTAGCAAGCTTTCTACATTTTTTGAGGATTCAGAGCCTCCCTTTATTTTGACGACTGGCTAATCAGGGCGTCGTCATTAAATCGCTGTCTGGAGAGCCTCTAATGGACATTAGACCTAACCAAGGAGCTAGGTCTCATAGTGAATGTAGAGAAGTCGTAACTTACAGTACTCCATCCCAGACTATTCTTTATTTGGGAATGGAGATACAGTGTCGGATTTTTCGGGCCTTTTCGTCTCCCACAAGAATGGAACAAGCTCTGTTAAAAGTCCTTCACTTGCAAGAGAAAAACAGTTGCTTTGTAAGAGTTTGAACGAGCCTCGTGGGAACTCTTTCATCGCTGGAGTAGTTTATCTCTCTGGGGAGACTCAACCTTTGCCCTCTCCAATTTCACCTAAACCATTGGATCAAGGAGAAGGGCTTAGAGAGTATCTCTTTCCCAATCTCCAACTCAGTCTAGACATGTCTGACTTGGTGGGACAGCAACATCAGACTTCGAGAAGGTCTTTCTCTTGCGATCAAGAACCCAAACCATGTGTTGTATTCAGATGCATCGGATTTGGGTTAGGGAGCTCCACTGGACAGTCTGGAATGCTCAGGTCTTTGGTCCACGGATCAGGAGGAACTCCATTTAAGGCAAGTAACATCTCTCCTTTGGCGAGATTTGTGCAAGGAAAAATGAATGTCTTGGCGGACTGCCTCAGCAGAAGAGGACAAGTCATCTCCATGGAGTGGACGTTGCATAAGACTGTGTGCGAGAAGCTATGGATGACATGGGGTCAACCCACCATAGATCTTTTTGCGACTTCACTGACAAAGAGGCTCTCGACTTACTGCTTTCCAGTTCCAGATCCAGAGGCAGCCCACATAGACGCTTTACTGCTGGACTGGTCTCACCTGGACGTTTATGCCTTTCCACCTTTCAAGATCCTAAACAAGGTGCTGCAGAAGTTCACCTCTCACGAAGGGACCAGGTTGACGTTGGTTGCTCCACTCTGGCCCGTGAGAGAGTGGTTCACAGAGGTACTTCTATGGCTGGTAGACGTTCCAAGAAGTCTGCCGTTACGGATGGATCTCTTGCGACAGCCTCACGTAAAGAGATTTCATCAAAGCCTCCCCACGCTTCGTCTAACTGCCTTCAGACTATTGAAAGACTCTCTTGAGCTAGAGGGTTTTCGAAGGAGGCAGCTAGAGCGATCGCGAGGGCTAGAAGATCCTCTACCATCAGGATCTATCAGTCGAAATGGGAGGTATTTAGAGACTGGTGCAAGTCCTCCTCTATTTCCTCTTCCAAGTGCCTCTGTAGCGCAGATTGCGGATTTTCTGCTTTATCTGAGAAACGGTCGCTCCCTCTCTGCATCCACCATTAAAGGCTACAGAAGCATGTTAGCTTCTGTTTTCAGGCATAAGGGTTTGGATCTTTCTAATAACAAAGATCTCCAAGACCTGCTTAAGTCTTTCGAGACTTCCAAGGAGCGTCATATTTCGACTCCTGCTTGGAACTTGGACGTGGTCCTACAGTTCCTTATGTCAGACAGGTTTGAACCATTAAATTCAGCCTCCCTGAAGGATCTTACCCTCAAGACACTTTTTTTTGGTGAGCTTGGCTTCGGCTAAAAGGGTTAGTGAGATACATGCTTTTAGCAAGAACATCGGCTTCTCCGCTAATAAAGTAGTATGCGCTCTTCAACTTGGTTTTTTGGCCAAGAATGAACTTCCGTCTCGTCCTTGGCCTAAATCATTTGAAATCCCCAGTCTTTCTGAGATTGTTGGGAATGAAGTTGAAAGAGTGCTGTGCCCCGTTAGAGCTCTTAAATTTTGTTTATCCAGAACTAAACCGCGACGAGGTTGTTCAGAGGCTTTATGGTGCTCCGTTAAAAAGCCCTCTTTGCCCATGTCTAAGAATGCGTGGTCTTATTTTATTAGACTTTTGATTCGGGAGGCACACTCTCATTTAAGTGAGAAGGATCATAATTTACTTAAAGTCAAGGCTCATGAAGTTAGAGCGATAGCAACTTCTGTAGCGTTTAAGCAAAATAGATCCATTAAAAGTATTATGGACGCGACCTTTTGGAGAGGCAAGTCGGTTTTCGCTTCATATTACTTGAAAGATGTCCAGACTCTTTATGAGGACTGCTACACACTGGGACCATTCGTAGCAGCGAGTGCAGTAGTGGGTGAAGGCTCTACCACTACATTTCCTTAATCCCAATATCCTTTTAATCTACTCTTGAAATTTTAATCTTATTTTGGGTTGTACGGGAGACTAAGAAGTCTTTCGCAATCTTTTTGATTTGGCGGGTGGTCAAAATATTATTTCTTGAGAGCGCCCAGATTAAGGGTATTGATGAGGTCCTGTTTTAGGGGTGTTCACCCTGGATATAGCAGCTCCTGAGAGTCTTTCAGCATCCTAAGAGGATCGCTGGGCTTCGTGAGGATAGCGGACTAATGAGGCAGAGTAATTATCAGAGTCAGCTTCCTTACCAGGTGCCTATACTTAAGTTTGTTTTTTGAATAGTTGTCAAAAACTCTTGAGCATATACGCCTTTATTGTTTTAATACTGGTCTCTACCCACCACCATGGGTGTGAATCAGCTATTTATATATTCACCGGCTAAGTTTAATATTTAAAAATGATATTTTCCTTATAAAATAAATTTTTGAATATACTTACCCGGTGAATATATAATATTAAAGGCCCTCCCTTCCTCCCTGATAGAGACCCTACGGACTGAGAAAAACTGGTTTGGTTGAGAAGTATATGCGGTATCTGGCCGATAGTCGGCGCTGGTGGGCACACCCGGCATCCTTCATGGCGATCGCTCGCGAGTTTTTGGAATCTGTCGACCGACGGAGACGTCAGCTATTTATATATTCACCAGGTAAGTATATTCAAAAATTTATTTTATAAGGAAAATATCATATTTCTAACCAACCTTGGGTCTCGAGAGATGACGTTGCTTCCCCCTAGTGAAGCAGCTCCACCTCTCCCCCCGGGGAAGGACATATCACTAACGTCCCTTTGTTATGTAACTGAAATACAAACCACGCTATTTAATATGGGTATTACTTTCGCCGTAGCTGAAATGACGAGCCATTAGAATTTTAACGAAGGTTTACTACCCCCATCACTAGTTAGCTGAGCTCACCTTTTACTATCGGCTCGGGTGGGAGACAGACGTGTCCGCTCTCTCCTTCGCCTCTTTGACAGCCATTAATGCTTTTTGTCTTTTTACTTACTTTTTCTTATACTTGTAAATATATATAAACATTCTTCATGTTTATTTATATATTTGTGTATAGAAATGTAGTAAGTTTTCTTTTCAGTGTTGTGCTGTGTGTGTGATGTACGACAACGACACCTGCATAGTGCAAGGCCACCACGGTTACACGTCATGGAGTACGGCCTCTCCCTCTTGGTCCTTCGGTCATTCCTTCGGCTTTTCCGTTAACTCGGCCGCCGTGGGGAATCGTCATCGCTGGACTTTCTTCATTCGTCTATTATATTCGCTGTTCCTCCTTTCCTACGGGGAACTTGGATTCTCAGCGAAAGGAATGTGGAAGTTTAGATTGACTACGGTCTCTCTCTCTACTCGAGGTCGTTCACCCCTTACTACTACTATGTATTATTACGCCAGCTCCTTTCCCGTTGCGGGTTGGGTTGCTATTCCATTTATTTGTTTCAATTATTTTTAATGAAATCTAATTGTATTTTTAACTTTTCAGCTTCTCTGTGGGGAACACTTCCCTTCGGGGGTCAGTGGTTCTTATTATTAATGAACATTCTTAGATGATTTAGATAATTATAATTCTGTTTTATTTCTGTTTTTATTACAATTACTCCGCCCTCCCCCTTCTCCCGTGAATGTCAGTGGGGAAGGAGGGCGCATACTTAATTTTTAATTCTTATTTTTTTGCTATTCTCTCGGGGTTACTCTTCGGAGTTCCTCCCTGGGGAATTTCTGTTAAATAATTATTTGATTTTATTTTCCCAGTTAATTATGTAGTTTTTCTTCGTTTGACTAAAGAGTGCCAACAAAGCAGAGCTGTCCTGTTTGTTCCTGGGGAGTCTGCTGTCGCTGCCGTCCCTCAAAGGACGTCGTCATGGGCGTTATCTCTTCTCTTAGAAGTTCTCCCGTGACAACATGCCAGCACTTCAGATCATCTTAGAATGCTAAAGGAGGTTCGTCTCCAGGGGTTGGGTAACTTCCCTTCCGAGGGAGGTTCACTCCCCAGGTGTGAGATCTTCTCCCTGCAGAGGGAGAACTTCCCATACCTTAATAATTCATCGCCGTTGACTACTGTGCTGCTCTTCGGCCAGACTTTTCTCCCCCCTTGCTGAGTTTCTCTTCCTTCAGGAGTGGAGCACAGTCTTGGCAAGTCTCTTCTACGAAGTGTTCACCTCTCTCGTTCGCGAGAGAGGCCACTCATAGAGACTCCTCTTCGGAGGATTGCTCCTTATAAGGTCAGCTTGCTGATCCAATGGCCCTAAGGGGCGCCATCAACAGTATCTTCAAGTCTCTTCTACGAAGTGTTCACCTCTCTCGTTCGCGAGAGAGGCCACTCATAGAGACTCCTCTTCGGAGGATTGTTCCTGATTAGATCAGCTTGCTGATCCGGACCACTCCGCAGATTTGTTTGCCATCTCCTAGACCTGCTGACCTGCCGTCTTTGTTCCTGACTGCTGAAGCGCTGTGGACACCAACGCATCCTGTTATTAAACAGGCATCGATCCCTTCGGGGAAGAAAGGGCGTATGGGCAAATACTGCACATACTTCCCATAAGCGCCAGGTTTCCCCTGCGCGCCAATGCTCACCTGCGCATCAGCGCACATCGTTGGAGTTTCCTGAGATTGCACACAGGCGCCCTCCAGTGCTTCAGCCTGCGAGTGTCTCCAAGTCTCTTCTACGAAGGGCACCTCTCTCGTTCGCGGGAGAGGTCTCTCATAGAAACCCCGCTTCGGAGGATCAAGCAGAACGCTCTTTTTAAGGACACATCCCAGTTCCTGATCGTCCTGTCAGCTGACCCTTCAACCTAGCGCGTGAAGCGCACGCGCTCGCCGACGATCTTCTTACGCGCGCAAGCGCCAACGATCTTCGTATGTGCACAAGCGCCAACGATCTTCCTACGCGCGTAAGCGACGACGATCGTCTGCGCGCGGGCACCGATGGTTTCCCGCGCGCGTTCGCTGATCTTCTAACGCGCGAAAGTGCCAACGTTCTTCTTACGTGCGCAAGCGCCGGCGATCTTCTTACGCGCGCAAGCGCCGGCGATCTTCTTACGCGCGAAAGCGTCGACGATCTTTTTCGCGCGCGGGTACCGATAGTCTCCCGCGTGCGCGCCAATGGTTTTGCGCGCTCGCGCGCACCGATGGTCTTGCGCGCTCGTGGCAACAAACTCCTACGCGCGTGCGCCGATAGCAGCACGCTCCAACATTCTGGTCCACACGGGCTCTTCATTCTAATCCTGCACATCAATCTGATTCCTGCACACTCTATGATGACTCACCCGCGCTTGCAAGCCCGCGACGTGCGAGCATTTCAACAGTCTCCCGCGCGCGTGCCCAGGGTATTCCCGTGCTCCCTAGTGCAATCACCAATACCCTCCCCCGCGCGAGGCTGCCGAACATCGCGTGGTAAGGGCGCCATCACCACATCCCCCCCCCCCAAGCACAGAACAGCGCGCTTGCTGCATGAGGTTTTCTCCCCGGATGAACTGCTGGACGATATCTCAGAGGGAGAAGAGGATAAACTACCTCAACATTCGGTGGACCTCAAGAAGTTAATTCTGGTCTTTACGGAATTATTCCAAGACCATTTTACTCCTGTAGCCCGGCGTTCTCCGCCTTCGGTATTTACCCTTGTTAAAGCAGCAAGAGCGTCTATGTTCACGAAGATGGTACTCTCTCGCTCCTCTAAGAGGGCGTTAAAGTTAGTGGGAGTGTGGATGGATTCGAAGAAAGTCCTTGGCAAGATGTGTTTTGCTTTTCCTCCTGCCAGACTAGCCTCCAAGTCTAGTGTTTGGTATGAGACAGGAGAAGTCTTAGGCTTGGGAGTTCGTGCCTCTGCCCAGGGGAGGACCAAAGAGGCAAGCCATGTGGCGTCAGATGTCTCTCTTACTAGAGAAAAAAGCGATAGAGAGGGTGCGGGACTTAAAATCGCCAGGGTTTTAACACCGTTTGTTCTTGGTCCCCAAGAGTTCGAGGGAATGGAGGCCAGTTCTGGATGTAAGTGCCCTCAACAGCTACGTCCAGAATTCGAAGTTCACCATGGAAATTCAGAAAACCGTGTTGGCAGCAGTAAGGAAGGGCGACTGGATGGTATCATTGGACCTCCAGGACACTTACTTTCATGTCCCAATGCATCCGAGTTGCAGACGTTATCTGAGGTTCGTGTACGGGAAGGAAGTCTTCCAGTTTTGGGCCTTATGTTTCGGTCTCAGCACAGCTCCTCTGGTATTCACGAAGATCATGCTGAATGTGGCGAGCATGCTACACTCAAGGGGCATCAGAGCCTCCTTGTACTTGGACGATTGGCTCATAAGAGCCCCCTCGGCCGATCGCTGTTTGAAGGATCTTCAGCTGACATTGAATTTGTCAAAGGAATTAGGACTCCTGGTGAGTTCAAAGAAGTCACAGCTGACTCCATCCCAGAAGATTCTTTATTTGGGGATGGAGATTCAGAGTCGGACTTTTCAGGCTTTTCCATCGCCTGCAAGGATTCAATTAGCTCTCCTAAAGCTTTGTGCCTTTATAAAAAAGGACGTCAGTTCGGTGAGAGAGTGGATGGGTCTTCTGGGGACCCTCTCGTCACTGGAAAAGTTTGTGTCACTGGGGAGGCTGCACTTACGCCCCCTTCAATATCATCTCAATTATCATTGGAAGAAAGGGTACAGTCTCGACAGGGAAAGTATTCCCATTACGAATCCCATAAGAACACACCTTCAGTGGTGAAACAACGTACACAGACTTCAGGAGGGTCTCTCGTTCGAGCAAAAGAGCCCAGACCTCGTGTTGTTTTCCGACGCCTCAATCTCGGGGTGGGGAGCAACCTTAGGGAAGGCAGAGATCTCAGGTCTGTGGACAAAGGAGCAAGAAAACCTCCATATCAATCAAAAGGAGCTTTTAGCTGTGCATTTAGCCCTCAAAGGCTTCGAGAAGCTAGTCCTAGGCAAAGTGGTACAGGTCAATGCCGACAGCACCACGGCTCTGGCTTATATAGCAAAGCAAGGCGGGACTCACTCGAAGTCTCTTTACGAGATAGCAAGACCTCTTCTCATATGGGCGGAGGAAAGGAAAGTTACCTTATTGACACGATTTATTCAGGGAGTCAAGAACGTGAGTGCGGACAGACTCGGCAGGAGGAATCAAGTTCTCCCCACAGAGTGGACAATGCACCTAGACGTTTGCAAGAGACTGTGGCGGATATGGGGTCGTCCTCTAGTAGACCTGTTTGCAACCTCGAAGACGAAAATGCTGGAGACATATTGCTCGGCAGTTCCAGATCTTGAGGCAACTCACATAGACGCGTTCCTGTTGGATTGGTCACACATGGATGTGTACGCGTTCCCACCTTTTAAAATCCTTAACAAGGTGTTACAGAAGTTCGTGCCTCACGAGGGAACCAGGATGATCCTAGTGGCTCCTTTCTGGCCGTCAAGAAATTGGTTCACAGAGGTACTGGAATGGATGGTGGACGTTCCGAGAAGCTTACCATTAAGAGCAGATCATCTCAAACAACCTCACTTGGGAAGAAACCATCTAAACCTCCGAGCTCTACGTCTGACTGCGTTCAGACTATCGAAAAACTCGCAAGATCTAGAGGATTTTCGAAGGAGGCAGCCAAGGCTATTGCAAGAGCAAGGAGGACTTCTACCATCAAGGTGTATCAGTTCAAGTGGGAGGTATTCAGAGAATGGTGTAGAGCTAACTCGGTTTCTTCATCCAGTACCTCTATAGCACAGATTGCCGATTTCTTCTTAGATCTTAGAAATAAGCATAACTTTTCCTCCTCGACTATCAAGGGATACAGAAGTATGCTGGCAGCTGTTTTCAGACACAGAGATTTGGATCTCTCCAACAATAAAGACCTACAAGATCTTCTTAGGTCTTTTGAAACTTCTAAGAGGCGACAACAAGAATCGCCCGCCTTGAATTTGGATGTTGTTCTTAAATTCCTCATGAGTGACAGATTCGAGCCTTTGCACTCGGCCTCTTTTAAAGACTTAACCTTGAAGACTCTTTTCTTGGTTAGTTTGGCGACAGCTAAAAGAGTCATTGAGGTTCACGCTTTGAGCAAGAACATTGGTTTCCGAGACAGGAAAGCCATATGCTCCTGGCAGCTTGATTTTCTGGCCAAGAATGAACGTCCTTCCCATCCATGTCCTAAGTCTTTTGAAATTGCTAATCTCTATGATGTAGTGAGCAAGGAGTTGGAGAAGGTGCTCTGTCCTGTTAGAGCACTAAGATTCTATTTAGATAGAACAAAGAATTTGGGAGGCAACTCAGAGGATCTTTGGTGTGCAGTTAAGAAGCCTACACTGCCTATGTCGAAGAATGCCTTATCCTTTTAAGGCTCTTGAATAGAGAGGCTCACACCCAGTGTGGTGAGGCGGACCTTAAGCTGCTCAAGGTTAAGACGCACGAAGTTAGAGCCGTAGCTACTTCGGGGGCTTTTAAACAAAATCGTTCTCTGCAAAGCATAATGGATACAACTTTTTGGAGAAGTAAATCTGTATTCGCATCCCATTATTTGAAACGTGTCCAGACTCTTTATGAGGACTGCTACACCTTGGGTTCATTCGTTGCAGCGAATGCAGTAGTAGGTGAAGGATCTACCACTATGCTCCCCTAATTCCTAGTACCCTTTTCTCCCTCTTGGAACTTGTATAGTTTTTATGGTTGTATGTGGAGATTGGTCGACAGTCTTCCGCAATCTTTGATTTGGTCAGGTGGTCATTTTGTTCCTTGAGTGTGCCTGGAACAAGGGTATTATTTGAGGTCCTCTCAAGTTATAGGTTATGGCACCGTTTGACAGCTCCTAAAGATTGTCAGCCCCCTGGGTGGACCGCTGGATCTCCTAAGGATAGCAGACAGAATGAGGCAGAGAACCATTGCAGTCAGCTTCCTTATCAGGTACGAACCTGTTAAGTTTGTTATATTTAACTCTTAAGTGAATTTTCAATTACGTTGCTGTCTTTGACCCACCACCAAGAGTGTCAATCAGCCATTCTTAGATAACCAGCTGGTAAGTTTTATGTTTAAAAATATTTTCATAATAAAATAAATTTTTTAACATACTTACCCGCTGGTTATATAAATTATAATCCCACCCTCCTCCCCTCTAGAGACCAAGGGGTATGGAAGGTCTGAATTGGTTGGAATAGTTCGGCCTGACTACCGCGAGGGCGCTAGTATACACCTGGCATATCTGCGATTGCCGCGAGATTTTGTATTTCTGCCAGGCGTCTAGGGACTTTAGCCATTCTTATATAACCAGCGGGTAAGTATGTTCAAAAATTTATTTTATTAGGAAAATATCATTTTAAAAAACAGATTTAATAAGAAAATTTGATTAAATAACTAGTTTGCAATACTCAATAATAAAGGAAAATATCAATCCTCAAAACTAAATTAATATTGTTGGGAAAAAACTAGTGCAGTATCCCTCTTCACTTCAGTCCCACAATAACTAGGTTAAAAAATGATTGGAAAAAACAAAAAACAAACTGCCCACACATTGGACACTATTGAATACAGTACAGTACAAAGTCCCCAGGAACAGGTTGTAGAACTCGGTCAGTCACACATAAAGAAAACAATATAAACTACAAAAAAATCATCCTTTGAAGTGGATAAATATTAACCAAGGCCATTGCCTCATTTGATGGGTAAAGTAATTTCCACAAAACAGTCTTTCTCTTGCGCTGTTGTTGAACGCTCCAAATTATCCCATGTTGTAATGAATGTGGAACTCATACAACCTTAATAAGCACAGTATTGTAAGGCCTCTTGGGCAATTTTTTTTTTTTACTAAAGTGTCCACTGCACTCATTTACTAAGAATCCCTCGCAGGAAAAACATCAGTTGTTCTTTAACTGGAATACAAACCACGCTATTTAATAGGTGTATTACATTCAGCGTAGCTGAAATGATGAGCCATTGATTTTTAACGAGGGTTAACTACCCACACCGCTAGTTAGCGGGGGGTAGGGAGGGTAGCTTTCTACCGCTCCCCCTCACAGACCTGTGATTGAGCTCACTTTCGGCTCGGATGGTGAACGGTCGCTGCCGCTTTTCATCCTCGCCATCTTTTGGCAGCCGTTAACGCCATTTTGTTTTCTCTTTTTCTCTTATAGTGTGTGTGAAGTTGACTTCTGCGACCATGCGCACCTGCCCTGGACTCTCCTTCAGCCCTTGTGGAACATTTATGTTGACGGTCGAGACTGATCCTCACGCCCTTTGTCCTTCTTGCAGAGGTCAACAGTGTGATAGTGTCAACAAGTGTAGTGAGTGTAGGGAGTGGTCTCCCTCCTAGTGGGAGAGGTTTTCGCGACAGCAGAAGAAGTCCAAATGGGATATTTCTCCTTCGAAGGTTGCTTCGAAGGAAGAAAAACCCAAGGCCTCTTCTTTCGTCGCCCAAACCTCCTCCGAAGCTCCTACTTGATCGGTCTCTTACGAGAGACCGTCGAGTAGTAGCGTAGACCAAGTTATTTCTGACCAACCCCGGGTCTCGAGAGATGAAGTTGCTTCCCCTAGTGAAGCAGCACCACCTTTCCCCTCGGGTGAGGCCTTGTCACAAACTTCCGTTTTTCAGATTTGGTC
This sequence comes from Palaemon carinicauda, assembly GCF_036898095.1. NCBI lineage: Eukaryota > Metazoa > Arthropoda > Malacostraca > Decapoda > Palaemonidae > Palaemon > Palaemon carinicauda. The sequence goes on along the minus strand of NC_090746.1, from coordinate 67,299,404 downwards.
CTCCTTGGGGCTCATGGGTTCACCCTCCAAGGAGGCCCTGCTACAGTTCATCCACATGGGTGCTTCTGTTAAGCAATCATCGTTGCTATCAGAGGTAGATTCCCTGACCCTTGTTGAAATTGTTGTGTCAGAGGTGTCTCATGCAGCATCTCCCATCTCCTCTGCCAATCCAAACTCTACAACTGTAGCTGCTGACTTAGTTTCCCCCGTTCCTGACCATCCTCCGGGGGGGAACTAAGTTCATCATCGGTCTCTCTCCTGCTAGTGTTTCTATCCCTCGGGGGAGTTCACTTACAGAGACTCCTCTTCGGAGGACTACTGACGGTCAGCTTGCTGATCCAATGGCTCCCAGAGGGCGCTTCTGTTGGAAGGCTCACCTTCCTCTTTGCCTTAGAGGCCTCCCTTCACCAGCGGTGAAGAAACGCCTCTTTGGTTCAATGTCATCACTGCAGTCCCCCGCAGAGGAACCTCTAGACCTTCATTCATCCAACACTGCACCTGCAACCAGTCTTGTGACTTCGGTTCTGGACCTCTCTGCAGATCGTTTGCGGTCTCCTTCGGTGGATGGTTGTCCTTTCAAAGGACACGTCGACCATCCATCCAACAGACCTGCCAACCTTCCATCGCTGTTCCTGTTGCCTGTAGAGCCTAATGTAGCTCCTCCAACGTGCGCAACTGCGCGCCATCACTCTCACCCTGCGCACCACGTGCCTACAACGCTTCAGCGCACCTCTCAACCTGCTCGCCCTCACAGACGGCAGCAGCCTCACGCGCTTGCGTGCCAACATGCGCCATCAGTTTCCGGAACATCAGCGCTTTCCAGCGCGCCATGGGCACACGCGCCCACAACCACCTGCATGCACACGCCCAGGGTCGCCTACGCGCCAGCACACCACAGCGCAGTTGGGCCCTCCTGCGTGCCCACGATCTCCTGCGCGCCAGCGCTCTCCTGCACCTATGCGGCCACGCACCCATGATCAGCTACACGCCAGCACCCACCTGCGCGCTAACGCTCGTCTACGCGCCAGCATTCTCCTGCGCGCCAGTATTCTCCTACGCGCCAGTATTCGCCTGCGCGCCAACGTTCTCCTGTGCGCCAGTGGTCTCCTGCGCGCCAGCGCTCTCCTGCACGCCAGCGCTCTCCTGCGCGCCAACATGTGCGCCCTACATCGCTTGCGCACCAGCGCTCTCCCGCGCGCCAACAGAAACCTGCGCGCCATCACTCTCCAGCGCACAAGTCTGTAGGTGAGACGACAACCACATTGCCGCCCTCACCTGCGCGCCAACTTTCACCAGCACGCCAGCGCTCGCCCAAACATGTGCGCGCGCACCCGCCATGATTCTCCTGTGCGCGCGCTCGCCAACATTCTCCTGCATGTGCGCGAGCACCGTTGTTCTCCCTCGCGCGAGCGCCGTTATTCTCCCTCGCGCGAGCGCCAATATTCTCCCTCGCGCGAGCGCCAATATTCTCCCTCGCGCGAGCGCCAATATTCTCCCGCGCGCGAACATGCGCACCAACAGGCACGTCATCCGGCAAGGTCGCCATCGCCTCATTCTCCTCCCCGCAAGCGCATACCCTCGCACATTGTGGGAGAGGGGAAACATTTTCATGGAAAGGGGTTCAGGATCCCTTATCTGCCTTCTAAGGCAAACCCACCTATCACAGTAACTCCTCCTAGGAAACCTTTGGTCCCTGTCCCTTCAGGGGATCTGTCTGACAGTGCATCTGTCAGCCAGCAGCCCTGGTTCAGTGCCTTAATCAGAGCTGTAACTCAGGCTTTCAAGCCTGTCTTGTCTGATCGCTCATCAGAGCGACCTATAGCTCTAGATCTAAGGCACGGAACCATGGCTTCCTCTACCCCTTTGAAGAAGAAAAGAGGAGTTTCTGACGTGGTCACTTCCCCGAGAGCGAAGCTGACTCCATGCAGACTATCGAGGCAAGTTCCTCCTGTTTCTCAGGGAGACTCTCCATCCCTGTTGGACGAAGATCTCCCATCACCTAGGGAACCACGCGAAGAGAGACTTTTCCCCATCACACCAATGGAGGAAATCTCTCTTCACGCCGAGAGTTCCCCGCAATCTGAGAATAGAAGGGACATGCCACACAGATCATCGATGTTGGAGTCTTACCTCCTTCCCGGAAGGAATCCAAAGACTCCAAAACTCTGCTGAAGTCCTCCTCTAGGGCTAGAATGGAGCCAGCCAGTCACTCGGGGAATGTCTGTTACTCACCCCAAGAAGAGCCTTTGGGGACAGAAGGAGACTTCGCTGCAAGTCCTACAGTAGGAGGAGATCAGTAAGAGTCAGAACATGCATTCTGGCAGGTTCTGACTCTGAGGGTTCTCAATGGGTTTTCCGACATAGAGATCCTCCCTTGAGAGGGCAAAGACACGGTCCTAGACCTCGTCTTTGGTACTCAGAAACCCTCAAAGACCAGTGCAGCCCTGCCCTGGTCTCAAGGGGTGAAGAGTACCAGCTCTCTGAGTTTGCCTCCTCCAACCTCCTCACGGACAGCAGAGGAGGTATTTTGAGATCCTGGAGGAACCCAGTTCAGCTCTTCCTTTTCACCACTCTCTTGAAGAGCTACCCAGGGGAATCCTTCTTGAGACTCTCCAACCGGCAGGTCTCGTTCTTGGCAACCGAGATCCTTAATCAGGAGATGGTCACCAAGTATGCTATGCAAGCTAATTCGTGGCTGGACATCTGGTTAGGGACCTTAGGTATCCTGATACGATCCGAGGATTTTTCCAAGGAGCATACTAGGAAAGCTATGGAAACCTTCCTTCTCTCTGGCACTCGCACGATCGAGTTTCTTGCCCACCAAGTCTCGAACTTGTGGGCAAACACTATCTTGAAACGTCGGGATGCAGTGGCTGAGAGATTCCACCAGAAGGTCCCTAGCGTCAAGATAAACAGGCTCAGACATTTCTCCCTAGAGGGGTCCCATTTGTTTGAGCCTAAGGATGTGAAACTTGCTGCTGAGAGGTGGAGAAAGGGTCATCAAGACTCCCTCCTCCATAGGGCTTTAACATCTAAGCCCTATAAACCTCCAGCAACCCAGCAGCCCCATCCAACCAAGACCAGAACGACGACAAAAACAGCAGCAAAGACAATGGTGTCTAAGCCCTTTATTGTCAAAGACAGGAAAGGCAAAAAGTTCTCCAGGGGAGGAAAAAATCCTAGAGGGAACAGCCGAGGCTGCAAACGCTAAGATAGGCAGTCCCCCTGTGTTTCCACCAGGGGGGGGGGGATGCCTACAAAGTTGCTCGGACAGGTGGAAGCAACTCGTGGCCGATTCCTGGACAATCTCCGTGATCCGTCTAGGATATCGTGTCCCGTTCATAACATCTCTACCTCCCCTGACCAGGAATCCAGTGTCATTGAACTCCTTTGCCATGGGATCGGCAAGGGGTCAAGCCCTTCGGGCAGAAGTCCAGACCTTGTTGAAGAAGGGTGCTCTCCAAGAGGTCCTCGACAGATCCCCAGGCTTATTCAGTTGACTCTTTCTTGTAAGAAAGGCGTTTGGAGGCTGGAGACCAGTCATCGACCTCTCAGCCTTGAATAAGTTTGTCAAACAAACTCCGTTCAGCATGGAGACGGCAGACACGGTCAGACTAACAGTAAGACCGCAATGACTTCATGTGTACACTCGACCTAAAGGACGCGTGCTTCCAGAACCCAGTCCATCCGTCTTCAAGGAAGTACTTAAGATTCAGCCTAGACAACAGAAAGTACCAGTTCAAGGTGCTGTGCTTCAGTCTTTCCACAGCACCACAAGTCTTCACCAGAGTGTTTACCCTAGTGTCATCTTGGGCACACAGGATTGGCATCCGTCTCCTCCGTTATCTGGACGACTGGTTAATCCTAGCAGACTCGGTGTCAACCCTTCTTCAACACCGAGAAAAACTTCTGAGACTTTGCCAGGATCTGGGGATCATGGTAAATCTCGAGAAGGCCACTCTGCTTCCTACTCAGAGACTGGTATGCTTAGGCATGATCATAGACACTAATCTCCACAAAGCCTTCCCATCAGACGACAGGATAACAAGGCTAAAAAAGGTCGCAAGACCTTTTCTCAGACGAGAACTTCCAGCCCGATCGTGGTTATGTCTCCTCGGTCATCTTTCATTGCTGGCCCATCTAGTTCCCAATGGTCGCCTCGGGATGAGATCCCTCCAGTGGCGACTCAAGTCCCGGTGGAATCAAGCTCATGACTCCCTGGACATCCAGATCCCCATGTGACCTGCAGAACTGACAGACCCCCAGTGGTGGGTGACAGTCGAGAATCTATGAAAGGGAGTGGACCTTCTCGTCCTCCCCTTGGATTTGATGCTGTTCTCAGACGCCTCAAAAAAAGGGTGGGGGGCCCACGTGCTGCACCACATGACCTCAGGCCTCTGGTTAGAGTCAGAAAAGTACCTCCACATAAATCTCCTAAAGATGAAGGCCATCTTTCTGGCCCTTCAATAGTTTCCACAGTTCCTGGCAAGCCACTCAGTGGTGGTGATGAGCGACAACACCACAGTAGTTGCCTACATCAACAAGCAAGGAGGTACTTTTTTGCAGCAACTATCCCATCTAGCAGTAGAGATACTCAGATGGCTCGAAATCCACTCGATACTACTATCGGCACGCTTCATTCCGGGCAAAAGGAATGTGCTCGCCGACAACCTGAGCAGAGCATCTCAGATAGTGAGTACCGAGTGGTCTTTGGATCATCTAGTAGCCAACAAAGTCCTGACTTTGCGGGGTTCTCCGACTGTGGACCTCTTCGCAACGGCCCTGAACTTCAGGCTCCCTCTGTATTGTTACCCAGTCCCAGACCTCAAGGCTCTCTGACAAGATGCTTTACACCAACGGTGGGACAACATTGATGTTTATGCCTTTCCCCCGTTCTGTCTGATGAGGAGGGTACTCAACAAGACCAGAATGTCGGTCAATCTTTCGATGACCCTCATAGGTCTGCTATGGCAACTCCTAACGGAGCCTCCAAGAGAACTCCCTCCACGGCACACTCTACTCAATCAACCACATGCCAACATTTTCCACAAAGCCGTAGCTTCGCTACGACTTCACGCCTGGAGACTATCCAGCATCTCCTCTCTGAGAGAGGATTTTCACAAGAAGTCGCTATCAGAATGTCTGGATACCTGCGTGTCATCAGGAGCAGTCTGCCAGGCAAAGTGGAAAGTCTTCTGTGGTTAGTGTCGTGGAAGGGGTGTATCTCCACTCGATGCCACTATTTCCTCGTGTATTTGCGTAAAGAAATGTGCCTATCAGTCTCCGCAGTGAAAGGCTATCGCTCAGCCTTAAGCCTCGCCTTCAGACCGAAAGGAATGGACATTTCTTCATCGCTAGAACTTCCTTTACTCATACGGAGTTATGAACTTACCTGCCCCCAGTCAGAAGTGAGACCTCCCCCATGGAACGTGGTTCGAGTTCTCAGGTCTCTTAAGAGACCTCCCTATGAACCATTACGCCAGGCAACAGATAGCCACCTGACTTGGAAGACTGTGTTCCTGCTAGCTTTGGCCTCGGCCAAACGAGTCAGGGAACTCCATGGTCTCTCATACGACATCCCCAATTTAAGGGGATGGGGAGAGGTAACATTCAGCTTCGTCCGTGAGTTTATTGCTAAGACTCGGAACCCGGATCCTCGATTTGACTCCTTCTGGATATCTAGTCTCCGCACTGTAACAGATGACCCATACCATCTCTTACTACGCCCAGTAAGGAGTTTGAGGCTGTATCTTGTGAGAAGAGCCGTAGCCCATCCTCGTGTGTCTGCACTATTTGTCAGCACAGGAAGGACCAAGAGGAGGGTCACCAAGAACACCATCTCAGCGTGGATTCGCAGGGTCATCAACCATGCACTGAATCCAGACCCTCCTTCGTCACGTCGCCCCAGAGCTCATGATATCAGGGGCATAGCTACGTCCCTGGCATTCAAAAGAAACTTCTCAGTGACGCAGGTTCTTCAAGCTGGGGTGTGGAAGCGTCAGAACACGTTCACATCCCACTACCTGCAAGACGTGACCCACAGGAGACTTGATACGTTCTCTATCTGTCCTGTGGTGGCTGCACAACAGCTGGTTTAACACCTCAAGCTCCTTATTGGACAAGTAGCAGAAGGTTGAAGGCATTGTTACCCAGTTTTAGTCTGCATGAATGAAGAGGTTAGACTGGCCTTTATTCAAGTTTTCAGCTTCGAAAATTGTGGTGATGCATTTCTGCCGTATAAGAGGTATTCACGCAGACCCTGACTTATACATATTTGGGAAAAGAATTTCTTGTAAAGATGAGACCTTGTTTTTAGGGTTATTATTGGACAGTAAGTTAACATGGGTTTCTCATATTAAAAATTTGAAAGTTAAATGTATTCAGTCTCTTAATTTGATTAGAATTTTATCCCATACTTCTTGGGGTACTGATCAAAAGCACCTTCTAATGCTTTACAAAGCATTAATTGCATCTACAGTTGCATATGGATGTGAAATATATTCCTCAGCAACAAAATCAACATTGGCATTATTAGACTCTGTACACAATGCTGGAATAAGACTAGCCAGTGGAGCTTTAAGTCATCTCCCATCTCTAGTCTGTTAGTAGATGCTTGTGAAATGCCTTTGGAGCATCACCACTAGTCATCGCTGGTTCGATACTGGTTTAGACTTCAGAAGCTGCCAAAGTCACTCACATATGAAACGGTTATTAATTTAAAATGTACTAGTTTTCATGATAATCATCGTAGATACCCTAAACCATTAGGGTATAGAGCTTTAAGAACCTTGGAGGACTTTGAAATCCCCAAGGGTAAAATTTTACCTGTAGAGTACTCTAAAGTACCTCCATGATGGAATCTACCCTCTGTAGATTTATGTAAATCTATATTAGATTTAAAACGAGAAACATCCTAGGAGATAATGAGAGCTACTTTCTTGGAGCACATAGAATGTCATAAGGACTCTGTTTTTGTTTTTACGGATGGATCCAAGTCCAGCGCTGGCGTTGGATTTGGGATATGTTTTCCAAATTTTAATCGAAGTATTAGATTACCTAACCAAGCATCCACTTTTACAGCTGAATGCTATGCTATTTTAATGGCAGTCAAGAATATCTTCCGGCTACCTCATAAAGATTGTTATTTTTGGCAACTCCTTGAGTGTATTGATCGCAATGAACCACTTTAATTCATTACACCCAATAATAATCGAAATTCTTGAATGGCTATATCTGCTGAGAAATAGAGGTAAGAATACTAAATTTTCAATATTAAACTTACCCGATGATCATATAGCTGTCAGCTCTGCTGCCCGACAGAAAAACCTACGGGCGGAATACGCCAGCGATCGCTATACAGGTGGGGGTGTACATCAACAGCGCCATCTGTCGAGTAGGTACTCAAGTACTCTATGTCAACACAGAACCAATTTTCTCTCTGTCGTGCCACCGGCAAGACCTACTGAATACGCTCTTGTTTTCTGGATTGAATTTCGCGTTATTTGGTGAAGTATTCATCTCTAGTTATTAGCTATCGCTGTGCAGAAGTTATCTTCAATACTTCCTTGCATCCTTTTTTGGATTTGGATTATTTGTTGACGAATTGGATAGATTTTGAATTCCCCCCTTTGACTAATTCAAGATGTCTGACCCTTCTCAAGTCCCCAAGTACAGGAAATGTAGCGCTAGGGACTGTTCAAGGCGTCTTCCGAAGGCCTCTATCGATCCGCACACCGTTTGTTCCAATTGTAGGGGTAAAGCCTGTCAATTGGAAGATCGATGTGAGGAATGCGCTGGGCTTTCGGAATTCGGGTTTCAAGAATTCCTGAAATATGCACGTAGGCTAGAGAAGGATAGGCTCAGGAGGAGTTCGTCTCGCTCTATTGATTTTTCCTCTCCCCATGCCCCTCAGCCTATTCCTTCCCCTGTAGTGGTTGCACCCGACCCCCCTGCTAGCTCTCATCAACCTTCAATGGCGGATATGATGCGTGCCATTCAGGCTCTAGGTGAGAGAGTCGAGTCATTGGCTAATGACCGCAATCAACTCATGGCTGATGTCAGAGAGTTGAAAGGTAAAAGTGCAGTGGGAAGTGAAGTGAGTGTCAGTGCAGTGAAAAGTGTCAGTGTTACGCATGAGGGTGCGTCTGTTCGTGCCTGTCGTCCTCCCAGTCCGGGACCTCTTGCAAGCTCCCAAGCCCAGGGGAGAAGCAATGTCGTACGACCAAAGGGTTCGACAGGCTTTAATCAGCGTACAGACGTACCCTCCGTGGTTTCGGACGTATCTTACCGAGATCGTCCCACCCACAAGAAGACGAGTGAGCCCATTTTGTCCTCGTCTGCGGAAGAGGTTTCTAGACAGAAACGATGGACCAAGGTCTCACGGCCTCTTAAGCGTAAGGTCCCTTCCGAGCTAGTCCAACGGCCCAGGTGTAGCCACTGGGTCAGTTCGGACTCGCTGCAGTCCTCCGACGACTGCACACCTCCCAAGAGAGGCAAAGTGGTACCGCAACAGGCAGTAACTCCGTCTGTTGCCGCTCCCGCTGTTTTAGACCCTCAGTCTCAACGGACAGTAGCTCCGTCTGTTGCCGCTTTTGTAGACCCTAAGTGGTCTTTACTGCAGTCTATGCAGACTCAGTTAGCTGCGGTTATGCAGGAGTTTCGTGCGGAGAAGGTTGACACTGCTCCCGTTAGCCTACAACCTGCCACGGTTGTGCGCCCAGCTCACGCTGAGGCTGCCTGCTCCCACACTCCGGCTGCGGAGAAGGTTAACGCTGCACCCGTTAACCTACAACCTGCCACGGTTGTGCGCCCAGCAGACGCTGAGGCTGCCTGCTCCCACACTCCGGCTGTGAGAGCTCCTCCACCCATGCGCAATCGACCCTGCCAGACGCATGCTGACTCCCACAGACGCACGGAGCACTCCGTTGCCGTGCGTGAGCTACCACAACAACAGGAGGGTGGAGTTAGGCTGCCGTGTTTTGACGCGGTGCGTCAGCCTCCGCAACCCACGGTGGTCTCCGCTATCCATCCACAGTCGGGTGTAGACTCTTTGCGCACCCACTCAGCTTTGGTTGTTGCCAGTTCTCCGACTGACCAACAGTGGCATGATGTTGGGTCCAGTGCAGCCACGCATGCACCTGTGCTGCCGGACTCAGCCGTCCAGCCCACTCCGTTGCCTCTTCCTCCTCAACATTCAGACGATGGTATCTCTGATGATGACGAAGCTGCACATCTTGACGACCAACACTCCGACATCGAAGAACCCAAGACCACGCCTCCCTCCTTAGACTTTAGGAAAGTGCTTGCGCTCTTTAAGGATTTGTATCCAGACCAGTTTGTGTCTGCAGCACCACGCTCACCTCCCTCTGAGTTCGCTTTAGGCATGCAGTCAGCAGCTCCTGCCTTTACGAAGCTCGTACTCGCTCGCTCGTCCAAGAGAGCTTTAAGGGTACTGGGAGAGTGGTTGCAGTCTAAGAAGCAGTTGGGAAAGACTTCCTTCATGTTTCCCCCGGTCAAGCTTGCTTCCAGATCTAGCGTCTGGTATGCCACGGGAGAAGTTCTCGGCTTGGGAGTTCCTGCCTCTGCCCAGGGCGACTTCTCAAGTCTAGTAGACTCTCCCCGCAGGCTGGCTATGAGACGCTCCAAGATTTGCTGGACCCCTTCGGATATGGACCATCTTATGAAGGGAGTTTTCCGCGCTTTCGAGGTCTTTAACTTCCTGGACTGGTGTTTGGGAGCATTGAGCAGGAAGACCTCCCCTTCGGATAAGGAAACTTCCATGCTCATCATGTCCTGCATGGACAAAGCCATTCGGGATGGTTCTAGTGAGCTTGCGGCTTCTTTCGTGTCTGGGGTACTCAAGAAGCGAGATCACCTTTGCTCCTTCTTATCAGCTGGAGTCACCCCATGTCAAAAGTCGGAGCTGATGTTCGCTCCACTCTCTAAGTGTCTCTTCCCTGAAGAGTTGATCAAGGAGATTGCTGCCTCCTTGATCCAGAAAGACACCCATGACCTGGTGGCTTCATCCGCACGCAAAGTCACACCTTTGCCCTCCGTACCTAGACCTAGGATGGACACGCCAGCTTCAAGGTTCATCCCGCCCTTTCGTGGCAGAGCCTCCAGCAGAGGAGGTGCTCGTGCCGGAAGTCAACGTGGGAGCAAAAAGAAGGGTTCCAAGTCCTCTAGAGGCAGAGTCTGACTGCCATCCTCTTCAGACAGCAGTGGGAGCCAGGCTCAAGAACTACTGGCAGGCCTGGGAGAACAGGGGCGCAGACGTACAGTCTGTGAAGTTACTCAGAGAGGGGTACAAGATTCCATTCTTACGCAAGCCCCCTCTAGCAACGACTCCCATCAACCTCTCTCCCAGGTACAGAGAGGAGGAAAAGAGGCTAGCTTTACAGCAAGAGGTGTCTCTCTTACTACAAAAGGGAGCGGTAGTCATAGTCCGGGACCATCAATCCCCGGGCTTCTACAACCGCCTCTTCTTAGTGCCGAAGAAGACAGGAGGGTGGAGACCGGTGCTAGACGTCAGTTCTCTGAATGTCTTTGTCACAAAGCAGACGTTCACCATGGAGACGACAAAGTCGGTTCTAGCATCGGTCAGGAAGGAAGACTGGATGGTCTTGTTAGACCTAAAGGACGCGTACTTTCACGTCCCCATCCACCCAGATTCCCAACCTTTTCTAAGGTTCGTTTTCGGGAAGGTCGTCTACCAGTTCCAAGCCCTGTGCTTTGGCCTAAGCACGGCACCTCTAGTTTTTACCAAACTGATGAGGAATATTGCCAAATTCCTACACTTAGCAAACATCAGAGCCTCCCTCTATTTGGACGACTGGCTTTTAAGAGCTGCGTCAAGTCGTCGCTGTCTGGAGAATCTACAGTGGACTCTAGATCTGACCAAGGAATTGGGTCTCCTGGTCAATATAGAAAAGTCCCAACTCGTCCCATCCCAAACTATAGTTTACCTAGGAATGGAGATTCAGAGTCAAGCTTTTCGGGCTTTTCCGTCGGCCCCCAGAATCAATCAAGCCCAAGAATGCATCCAGTCCATGCTGAAGAAGGACCGGTGTTCTGTCAGACAGTGGATGAGTCTGATAGGGACGCTTTCATCACTGGACCAGTTCATCGCGTTAGGGAGACTTCACCTTCGCCCCCTTCAATTTCACTTAACTGCTCACTGGAGAAAGGACAAGACGCTAGAAGCGGTCTCAGTTCCTGTTTCCGAGAAGATGAAGTCGTCACTGACTTGGTGGAAGAACAACATTCTCCTCAGGGAAGGTCTGCCACTGGCTGTTCAGACCCCCGACCACCTTCTCTTCTCGGACGCATCGGACACGGGCTGGGGTGCGACGTTGGACGGTCGGGAATGCTCGGGCACGTGGAATGCGGTTCAAAGCGAGTTACACATCAACTGCAAGGAGCTACTGGCAGTTCATCTGGCCTTGAGAAGCTTCAAGTCCCTCCTTCTAGGCAAGGTGGTGGAGGTGAACTCCGACAACACCACAGCACTGGCGTACATCTCCAAGCAAGGAGGGACTCATTCGATGAAGTTGTACGAGATCGCAAGGGACCTCCTCACCTGGTCAAGAGATCGAAACATATCCCTTGTAACGAGGTTCATTCAAGGCGACATGAATGTCATGGCAGACCGCCTCAGCCGGAAGGGTCAAATCATCCCAACAGAGTGGACCCTTCACAAGAATGTATGCAACAAACTATGGGCATTGTGGGGCCAACCCACCATAGATCTGTTTGCAACCTCGATGACCAAGAGGCTCCCAAATTATTGCTCACCGATTCCGGACCCAGCAGCTGTTCACATAGATGCCTTTCTTCTGGATTGGTCCCATCTAGACCTTTATGCGTTCCCCCCGTTCAAGATTGTCAACAGAGTACTGCAGAAGTTCGCCTCTCACGAAGGGACAAGGTTGACGTTGGTTGCTCCCCTCTGGCCCGCGAGAGAATGGTTTACCGAGGTACTGCAATGGCTAGTAGACGTTCCCAGAACACTTCCTCTAAGAGTGGACCTTCTGCGTCAGCCGCATGTAAAGAAGGTACACCCAAGCCTCCACGCTCTTCGTCTGACTGCCTTCAGACTATCGAAAGACTCTCGAGAGCTAGAGGCTTTTCGAAGGAGGCAGCCAGAGCGATTGCTAGAGCTAGGAGGACATCCACTCTCAAAGTCTACCAGTCGAAGTGGGAAGTCTTCCGAAGTTGGTGCAAGTCCAAATCAGTATCCTCAACCAGTACCTCTGTAACTCAGATAGCTGACTTCCTGTTATACCTAAGGAAGGAAAGATCCCTTTCAGCTCCCACGATCAAGGGTTACAGAAGCATGTTGGCAGCAGTCTTCCGTCACAGAGGCTTAGATCTGTCCAACAACAAGGATCTACAAGACCTCCTTAAGTCTTTTGAGACCACGAAGGAGCGTCGGTTGGCCACACCAGGTTGGAACTTAGACGTGGTACTAAGATTCCTTATGTCAGCAAGGTTCGAGCCACTTCAATCAGCCTCTTTTAAAGATCTCACTTTGAAAACTCTTTTTCTCGTCTGCTTAGCAACAGCTAAAAGAGTCAGTGAGATACACGCCTTCAGCAGGAACATTGGATTTACATCTGAAACGGCTACATGTTCCTTACAGCTTGGTTTTTTAGCCAAAAACGAACTTCCTTCTCGTCCTTGGCCGAAATCGTTCGAAATTCCAAGCCTTGCTAGTTTGGTTGGAAATGAACAAGAAAGAGTACTGTGCCCAGTAAGAGCTCTTAAGTACTATTTGAAACGGACTAAGCCATTACGTGGACAATCAGAAGCTTTATGGTGTGCCATTAAGAAACCTTCTTTACCAATGTCGAAGAATGCAGTTTCTTATTATATCAGACTTTTAATTCGAGAAGCTCATTCCCATCTGAATGAGGAGGACCATGCTTTGCTGAAGGTAAGGACACATGAAGTTAGAGCTGTCGCAACTTCAGTGGCCTTCAAACAAAACAGATCTCTGCAGAGTGTAATGGATGCAACCTATTGGAGAAGCAAGTCAGTGTTCGCATCATTTTACCTTAAAGATGTCCAGTCTCTTTACGAGAACTGCTACACCCTGGGACCATTCGTAGCAGCGAGTGCAGTAGTGGGTGAGGGCTCAGCCACTACATTCCCATAATCCCATAACCTTTTTTAATCTTTCTCTTGAAATGCTTTTTATTGTTGTTTTTTTGGGTTGTCCGGAAGGCTAAGAAGCCTTTCGCATCCTGGTTGATTTGGCGGGTGGTCAAATTCTTTCTTGAGAAGCGCCTAGATTAGAGGTTGTGATGAGGTCCTTTAGTATGGGTTGCAGCCCTTCATACTTCAGCTCCTAGGAGTCGCTCAGCATCCTGTGAGGATCGCGAGGCTCAGTAAGGAAGACGTACTTAAAAAGGCAGAGTAATTGTTCAAGTCGACTTCCTTACCAGGTACTTATTAATTTTATGTTTGTTATTTTGAATAACTGCTAAAATGAAATACGGAATACTTAGCTCTTAAGGTTAACATATATGCTGGTCTCTACCCACCCCCCTGGGTGTGAATCAGCTATATGATCATCGGGTAAGTTTAATATTGAAAAATGTTATTTTCATTAGTAAAATAAATTTTTGAATATACTTACCCGATGATCATAAATTAAAGGACCCACCCTTCCTCCCCAATAGAGACCCAGTGGACCGAGGAGAAAATTGGTTCTGTGTTGACATAGAGTACTTGAGTACCTACTCGACAGATGGCGCTGTTGATGTACACCCCCACCTGTATAGCGATCGCTGGCGTATTCCGCCCGTAGGTTTTTCTGTCGGGCAGCAGAGCTGACAGCTATATGATCATCGGGTAAGTATATTCAAAAATTTATTTTACTAATGAAAATAACATTTTTGTTGGGTTCCTGCTTATGTCGATATAAAGGGAAATGAGAAAGCGGACTCTCTGGCAAAAGAGGCAGTTCATAGCTGTATAAGAAATAACTTTTTGCTGCCTGCAAAAGATATGTACCCCGTAATTCATTCCATACTTGGAAAAACTTGGAACTTTTATTGGGAGTTGGAAAATCAAAAAATGAGTGAAATTGTTATATTATCTCGTCCAGGGGCATATTTTGACATGCAAAGGTCAAGAGAAATGGTACTGTGCCGAATGAGAATTGGTCACACCAGATTGACGCACAGCTTTTTGATGAGTGGAGAACATCAGCCATTCTGTGAAGATTGCTCGGTGCCACTGACTGTGAAACATATATTAACCGAGTGTCTAAGTTACTTGACCGAGAGATTACGCCATTTTCATAATTGTAAAGAAAGCAGTGGCATTTACATACTATTTAAAATTTTGAGACCTGAATGCAATGTGGATTGCCTTATTAAATTTCTTATGGATACTGGTTTATTTGATAAGATTTAATCATGAGTTAAAATAAGATACGTAATAATCATTAACTATATTCTTTGGCATGAATGACCTCTGCTGTTACGATGCCAGGTAATACCTAATAATCAATCAATCAACACTCTCTTGGGGAAAGCAGCATCCTGGGTTCCCTGCATAGCTGACCTCAAACCACTGCAGGTAACCCATGCTCCATTGTGTACCTAGTATTAAGATTAATACTGTTGTGTCCCCATACCTTGACGAGGTGGCATTGGGAAAGTCCTGGTGCATAGTTTTTCCATCTAAAGAACTCGGAATAACTTTACCAGGACAGTCACACTTCTACATACCTTCACACACAGCTTGTGTAGGCCGCGAACCTTGCATAGCAAGGTTTTAGCGAGGTGCAGGGACTCCTTATTCCTTGAGTGCTGACACACTCAGGTGTTACTGCTCTGTAATTGTGCAGTGGCCACTTTCCTCTTGGTTAAGGTAGAAGAGACTCTTTAGCTATGGGAAGCAGCTCTTCTAGGAGAAGGACATTCCAAAATCAAACCATTGTTTTCTAGTCTTAGGTAGTGCCATAGCATCTGTACCATGGTCTTTCACTGTCTTGGGGTAGAGTTATCTTGCTTGAGGGTACACTTGGGCACATTATTTTATCTTATTTCTCTTCCTCTTGTTTTGTTAAAGTTTTTATAGTTTATAAAGGAGATATTTATTTTAATGTTGTTACTGATCTTAAAATATTTTATTTTTGCGGGTTTCCTTTCCTTACTGGAATATTTTCCCTGTTAGAGCCCTTGGGTTTATAACAAGTAATAATAATAATAATAATAATAATAATGAAGATGATGATGATGATAATAATTGGTTCCTAGGGAGCATTCCATGGGGTGTCAGGAGAGTGCAGATGGACATAGGTGTCTTTTTGAGGTTTCACATCTGGAAAAGGCAGATCAACTTCATGGCCTATTACCTGAGAGATTGCACCCAGAAGTCCCTTGACACTTTTATGCTTGGACCTGTGATCGCTGCTCAGTACACTGTGTAGCAAGCCCAGTTCCTTTTGAGGACACAATTGCATCTTGTGTAGGGTTTTGTTTTGGTGTAAGTCGAGAATGAATGTAGTATAAGTGGTTCTCTTAATTCATTCTTCTGACCCTTTCTTGGGGTCAGCAGTCATAGTTTTACAAACTGGCCGGACTAGTTGCTATTAAGTTACACTTCAGAGCTCTATTCTTTGAATGAAAGAAGTGGGGAATGGTGAATCTAATTCTAACCAATTACTCATGCGTAGTATTAGATTCGACTGACACTCCTGTGGGGAAAAGGGTTCCTTTGATTTTGATACAGTACTTTATTACACCCCACATCCTATCAGTTTTATCATCCTTATGATAAACGGATAGGGGGTAATTGTGGTTTCACTTTGCTCTCATCTGACTAAGAGTTACAAGAATCTTCCTGTTTGATTCGAATGACACTGCCAACCTACCAAGTAGTGTCCCTCCCTAATTAAAGGGCTCAGGTTTTTGTATGTTTGTGTTTGAATAAGTACAGTAAAAATTTTTTAAAGTAATTTGTATTTTTCCTAGTCGTACAACCCCGAGTCCTTTAATGTAAGTTCCCTCACAAACCACCCCTCTTAGTCCTAGGTTGATGTAGAAAAATGGAATATAGAACTGATTGTGAGGGGGTGGGGCTATGCACTGCTCCCTTACCGGTCAGATCCATTATCCATTGTCAATGACCAATTCCAGTTTGCGCCAAAGTATTATCTCGGATAATGTAATACTTTTTTATAATTGATATTTCTTATCCTTAGTGGTTTTTTTTTTTCTTTCACAGGCTTAATATGTCATTCATGGACTGTCCTCAAAGTGTAGCTCTCAGCGGTTTACCTGGATGTCGGTTTAGAAATATATGGCAGAATCTTGCTAGAGACCTAGGTGAGTTCATCTTCACAGAACATTTATTTTTACTACTACAGGCACACAAATTATCCTAACCCAGCTCTGGGAGTAGTGATGAAAAATAACAATTTGGGACTCTTCCAAGTCTGCATGGTTGGAATGAGCACAATTTAAATTCTTTAGCAGCAACCAATTAGCTTATCTGCTTCTTCCCCATTTCTAAACTATGCCTTTAACCACACTTTTTCATTGCAAAAGGTTATACAGTACTGTGAATATTTGACTGTAGAATACCAGAAATGTGAATAAAATCATATACAGTAATACTTTGAGATACGAGTATAATTTGTTCCTGCAGCGAGCTCATAAGTCAGTTTGCTCGTATCTCTTTAATTTTTCCCATGTAAAATAACTGAAAAGAATTTAATCCATTGTGGCCCTCTAAAAACACTCAAATCAGTTAAATAACAATGGAAAAAACACGTTTGTCCCAACACAAATACAAACTTTACGCTATTTATTAGGGTTACACTTTTGGTGAAGCTGAAAGACGAGCCATGATAATTTTAGCGAGGGATAACCACCCCAACCGCTAGTTAGTGGGTGGAGGTAGACAGCTACCCTGCTCACTCACACACCTGGGCTAAGCAACCTATTTGCTTTCTGGCTCTGTAGAGACTGGTCATACTGACGCTCTCTCTTGCTAATTTTTTGACTTGCCATTAATCATTTATTTTAAACATCTGACTTAGCCGGTGGATATATATATATATATATATATATATATATATATATATATATATATATATATATATATATATATATATATATATATATATATATATATATATATATATATATATATATATAGCTTAAGTCCCTGACGTCACGGCAGAAATTCAAAACTCGCGGCAATCGCAGATTGGGTAGCTAGGTGTACTACTAGCGCCACCACTCGCCAAGTAACTGTAACCATTCCAGGAATCCTCAGATCTTCCCTGCCACCATTGCTGGCGACAACATTGGAATATTCACTCGTTATAACCTGGATTTTTGCAGTATCTTTGGTGATGTACTCATATTGGTTATTGGCTTTCGCTTGATTGGATTTTGCTTACGGATTCTCTTGAACCTTTTTTGATTTACTTTGACCATTGCTTGTTTTGACCTTTCTTAAATTTTTCCAAAATGGCTGACCCTTCCCCAGCTTATAGAAAGTGTGTAAAAGGCTGTAAAACCCACCTTCCTAAAGCCTCTATTGATCCCCACTTCATTTGTACTAAATGTAGAGGTAAAGTTTGTCAGTTAAGGGATCGATGTGATGAATGCATTTTGTTGTCTGAGAGTGAGTGGCTGGATTTCGACCGCTACACTCGTAAGTTAGAGAGAGATAGAGTTAGACGTAGTTCTTCTCGCTCTTGAGAACTATCCTCTTCCTGTGTCACTGAACCTAATCCTTCCCCTGTAGTGGTAGATCCTGATCCCCCTACTGTTACCGCTGAGCCTACACTTAAGGACATGATGATCGCTATTCAAGCCCTTGGTGTTAGGGTTGAGTTGCTTGCTACGGACAGGAATCAATTTATGTCCGATGTTAATCAGCTTAAAAGTGCGGTTAATGTGTTCAGTGCTGTGGAGGGTGGGTCTGCTCGAACCTGTCTTTCACCTAGCCTTAGACCTCTTCCAAGCTCCCCAACCCCTGGGAGAAGGAATGTCGAACGGTGAAAGGGAACAAGAGGTGTAGTCGCTCGAGCATACGTCCCCTCTAGTGTTCCTGTTGACGTTTCACGGGACGCTCGCCCTCACCATGGAAAAGGTGAGGTTAAGTTTACCTCATCTTCGGATGATGCAGTGGTCAGCAAGCAGTCGAATCGTGACTAGCGTCAAGTTTCTAGACCTCTCAAGAGGAAAATGATTGCAGTAGATCAGCGTCGCGTTTTATCGCTTCAAGCGCCTGGCTGTAGTCATTGGAGCAGTCCAGAGCGTTTTCTTTCTTCTGAAGAAGGTTCTCCTGCTAAACGTCCTGCTAGAACGTCTGGCCCTGACAAGCGTCCAGCCCAGCCTATTGCTGCACAAGTTCTTGAATCTGTTATTCCTTCAGTTCATGCTCTGCCGCTACCGTCTGACTGGTTGTCGTCCTCTGGCCGATCTACGCGTGACGCGAGCGATGAAGAAGGCGATTTTGTTGCTGACGTTTCCGCTCCAACTTTACCGCAAGTTGATCCTAAGTTGAGTTTGCTACAGGACATGCAGCTTAAGCTGTCCTCGTTTATGCAGTCGTATCACTCTGCTGATGAGGAAGTAACTCACCAAGTTCCCGAACGTCAGGAAACTTCGCTACGTGGACGTCGTTACTCGGATAAGCTTGACCTTAAACATCAAGCTTCCAGGTGTGAAGCTGAGCTTCAAGCAAACGAAGAAGCTTGTGAAAGCATTTGCCATGCAGCTAAATGTGACGCCGATCGACAAGTTAAGCGTGACGCCAAACGTCAAGTTAAGCATGACGCCGAACGTCAAGTTAAGCGTGACGTTGAACGTCAAGTTAAACGTGACGTCGAACGTCAATCACGTGACGCCGCACGTCAAGTTAGACGTGACGCCGCACGTCAAGTTAGACGTGACGCCGCACGTCAAGTTAGACGTGACGCCGCACGTCAAGTTAGACGTGACGCCGAACGTCAAGTTGATGCCGAATGTCAAGCGGTCGAACGTGACGCCAAGCGTCAAGATCGCGCAGTCAAAAGTCAGGCACGCATAGACATCTCTACTGCAGCTGAAGTCTTGTTGGAGGCAGAGGTTGATGACCCCCTTTCCTCGGCTGACATTTTGGAAGACTTCTCGGAGGGAGAAGAGCCTAAGACCACACAGCATTCTTTGGATCTTAAGAAAATCATGAAAGTGTTTACGGAAGTGTTTCCTAATCACTTTGTCCTGTTGCTCCACGCTCCCCCCCTTCAGAGTTTACCTTGGGGACAGCAGCTCAGGCGCCTATTTTTACCAAGATGGTTCTTTTGAGATCATCGAAAAGAGCCTTAAGACTGTTGGGAGACTGATTGCAGTACAAAAAAGATCTAGGCAAGTCTGCTTTCTCTTTTCCTCCTGCTAGACTAGCTTCCAGGTCAAGCGTGTGGTACGAGATAGGAGAAGTTCTCGTCTTGGGAGTTCCTGCCTCGGCCCAGGGAGACTTTTCAAGCCTCGTAGACTTTTCTCGTCGGTTGGCCATGAGACGGACTATGAATTACTAGACGACTTCTGAACTCGACCATCTTCTCAAAGGCGTCTTCAGAGGCTTTGAGGTTTTCAACTTCCTCGATTGGACTCTGGGAGCCTTGGGGAAGAAAGTTTCGTCTTTTAAGAATACTGACACAGACAGTATTATTCAGATAATGTCGTGTATGGACAAAGCTGTTTGAGATGGCTCTAATGAATTAGCAGCCCTTTTTACTGCTGGAGTTCTTAAGAAATGAGCACAGATGTGTTCTTTCCTTTCCATGGGTGTCACCCCTTGTCAGAAGTCTGAGTTGCTGTTTGCACCTCTGTCTCCATCTCTGTTTCCGCAGGAACTTGTGAAAGAGGTTGCTTCCTCTTTAGCCCAGAAGGCCACCTATGATTTGGTCGCCAAGACAGCACGAAAAGTTCTTCCGACTTCTTTTCCTAGCCATGAACCGAAAGTAGAAACGCCTTTGCCTCGTTTTATACAGCCCTTTCGAGGTAGATCCGTCAGTAGGGGTAGCTCCAGACCTGACAGAAGAAGAGCAAAAAGGAGGGGATCAAAAGCTGGACGAAGCAGTCTCTGACTGCTTTCGCCTTCAAACAGCAGTAGGGGCCAGACTGAACAACTTCTGGGGGCCCTGGGAGAGAAGGGGAGCAGACCCTTGGTCCGTTCTTTTGCTGAAGGAGGGATACAAGATTCCTTTCATAAAGACACCCCCTTTAGTTCGAGATCCGATAGATCTCTCTCCCTGATACTGAGAGGACTCAAAGGGGCAAGCATTGCTGCTACAAGTATCCCTCTTGTTGGAAAAAGGGGCAGTAAAGAGGGTGCAGGACTTACAGTCACCAGGATTTTACAACCGCCTATTCCTGGTCCCCAAAACCTCGGGGGGATGGAGACCATTCCTGGATGTAAGTGCCCTCAATGCTTTCATTCAGAAAACAAAGTTCTCGATGGAGACTTTGAAAACTGTGCTAGCAGCAGTAAGAAAGGGCGACTGGATGGTCTCGTTAGACCTCCAGGACGCCTATTTTCATATCCCCATACATCCGAGGTTCGTTTACGGGAAGGAAGTCTTCCAGTTTCGGGCCTTGTGTTTCGGCATCAGCACCGCTCCTCTCCTCTCATTTTCATGAAGCTGATGCTAAATGTGGCGAGCTTCCTGCATTCAACAGGTATCAGAGCCTCCCTGTATTTGGACGACTCGTTACTCAGAGCGTCTTCCTTCAATCGCTGTCTGTAGGATCTACAAATGACACTGAGATTGTCAAAGGAACTGGGTCTTCTTGTCAACACAGAGAAGTCCCAACTGATCCCATCCCAGAAGATTCTTTATTTGGGGATGGAGATTCGCAGTCTAGCTTTTCAGGCTTTTCCATCATTCT
The DNA here is from genome assembly GCF_036898095.1 of Palaemon carinicauda. Lineage (NCBI taxonomy): Eukaryota > Metazoa > Arthropoda > Malacostraca > Decapoda > Palaemonidae > Palaemon > Palaemon carinicauda. The sequence goes on along the minus strand of NC_090746.1, from coordinate 67,278,501 downwards.
CAAGGATAGAACAAGTCCTCCTGAAGCTTTGTCTCTTCCTAGAGAAAAGAAAATGTTCTGTGAGACAGTGGATGAGTCTGCTGGGAACACTCTCCTCACTAGAGCAGTTTGTCTCCCTAGGAAGACTACATCTCCGCCCTCTTCAATTTCACCTCAATTACCATTGGGACAAGGAGAAGGTTTTAGAGACGGAAAGTATTCCACTTCCAGAGCCTGTAAAAAGTTGCCTCCATTGGTGGATCGACCCAATCAAAGGAGCCCAGACCTTGTGTTGTGTTCCGACGCCTCGGACTTGGGGTGGGGAGCAACACTGGGCAAGCTGGAGAGCTCGGGTCTGTGGACAAAAGATCAAGAGAGCCTCCACATCAACCAGAAGGAGCTGTTAGCAGTCCTGTTGGCCCTTCAAGATTTTGAAATGTCGGTTCTAAACAAGGTGGTGCAGGTAAACGCCGACAACACCACAGCTTTGGCCTACATATCCAAACAAGGCGGAACACACTCGAAGTCTCTTTACGAGACTGCAAGGGAGCTTCTAGTTTGGACAAAGGAAAGGAATGTAACCTTACTCACAAGGTTCATTCAAGGAGAGAACCCTCTTAATGAGAGAATGCCTTGATGAAGTCATTGAGCTTCAGCACGGCATTTCATTCCCGTGCTGAATCTTGGTGACGGGCAAGAGGGCTCTCGAACTTGGGGAAATTGCTCCCCCAGTTCGAATCTAAATTTCTCTCTTTCATCTTTTTCTTCCTCTTTATATGGCTTCAACCTTCTCCTAATATTATAAACTTTCCTTCATGTTGCTGTCCCAACCCTATGAGTAAAATTTCCCATATGTATGTGTATATATTTACATATATATGTGTGTTTATTATTTATTTTTTTTTTTTCTCTTTTTTATGGCATGGATGTTTCTACATCTGTTATTGCCACTTGGGCGGATGTTTATACATCCGGTATTGCTGCCTGCTTTGATGAATGGGAAAGGTGTCACGGTTGGGAGGTGTTTGTGCTCAAAGCTATATGTGAGAGTATTGGATGATCTCAGCCATCCCGAAGATGGTTTGGACCTTTTTGGCGGAACTATTCTCAAGTGTTGGGTCTTCGGAATCCAGGGGGATCCAACGCTTGGGGTAGGACTCTCGGCTTTTGGCCGGAAGCCCGTCATTACAGATATGGGGAGGATGATTCCATAGTTTCTTGGTCTCAGTCCTAACAGGCAGGTTCAGCTTACACCTGTGCCTCTATATCTGTTTTGATGCTATCCTTCGGGTAGGGTATGGAGTGGACCATCTGGGAAGTATACTCTCACTGTGCCGGTAGTGGAGAGTGTAAATTTCCTTCCCAACATGTGATGCCTTAATGTTCTCAAGCAGGTAAGTCAAACTTCAAAAAATCACTCTTCTCTCTTCTTTTTTATGATGGATTCTTGTGAAAATGACCCCACCTCCCCTGGATATGCTGACTCGCCCCCGGCACTGTTGACGACCTCTGGCAATTCATTTAAAGAAAACTCCGTTGACGACGTAGGAACTAAAAAGGACTATTCTTTAAACACTCGGAAAAAGGGTAATTTGGGCAACACAGGAAAATTGAATGTCCTGCACATTACCCAAATCCCATTAGAAACTAATTATGATATGCTACATAAAATATTTGAGTGTTATGGATTAATAAAAGAAATTAGAATGAAACTTCAAGATGATAATTTGGAATCTTGGTTATCATTTAATTGTCATGAGGAAGCATTTAATGCAAGCCGTAATATTGTTGATATTAAAGTAGGTAATATGAGTGTTAAGGGTGCTCTGTGTGATGGGGCACCTAAAGATCTGGATGTCTATAGACCAGCAGACTGGGCTGATAAAGATATAGAGGCAGATATGCCATCCCAAAGAAAGCCAAAACCACCAATGTGGCTTCTTGCTCAATCTGTAGGAGGTACGGAAAATTATTTCAAGGTCTGCAAATTTCTTCAGAGGAAGGTAGGTACGATCGCACCTGGAGATATATCTCGATTCAGTAAGAAAAGTTACCTGATAAAGGCCAAGTCATATACACAGTCTGTTATACTGTCCAATTTGAAGACAGTAAATGATGATATAAAATTGGACATCAAACCCCATCTAAACTTTAGCTATGGAAGGGGAGTGGTTTTTAATAGGGATCTGTATGAATTTACTGAAGAAGAGATATTGACTATGTGTCCTCTATCAGTGTGGAAAGTACATAAAGTACCTGGAACATCAATGATTGTTCTTACTTTCCAGGATGCCGATGTACCTTCCCACATAGACATAGAAAATGAAAGGATCAGAGTTCAACCTTTCAAGCAAAAGCCACTGCAATGTTATAATTGCTTTAAATTTGGACATCCTTCCAAAGTTTGCAATAGTGAAAGAATTTGTAATACTTGCTCCAATATTTACCATGGGGAATGTACATTTGAGGCAAGGTGCTTAAACTGCAACTCTAATCATAAATCTAATGATAGGAGCTGCCAGTTTTATAAGTTAGAAGAGGCTGCCCTCAATAAATCAATTATTGAACATGTAAGCGTGGGGCATGCCAAGAGATTATTAAATAAATCTAACACTTATGCAAAGACATTAAAAACAGGAGAAAAAGTTCCTCGGGAATCATCTCGCCCACCTACTACTGTAGGTAGTTCTCGAAAAAGGAATTCACCATCTATTGATAAAGTGCTGCATAAGACAAGAATATCTCCTCCTAAAGATTTATCATTGAGTATCAACCAAAAGACATTGCCCACCACTATCAAACCTTTGTCCCCCATTACAAAGGATAGTACTAACCTCTCCCAGGCCATATCCTTGCCTAATTTAATGGAGATTCCACCTGACACCAAGTTATCAAGTGTACCTGTAGTGGGGAAGGTACAAAAACCTGGTAACTCACAACCTACTAATCGTAAAAGAGAGAGACCTCCATCTCTCTCACCCCCTTCCATAAGAAATACTAGAATTATGACATCAAATAAATATGATGTTTTGTCTGTTGATGTTGCCGATCAACCAGAAGATAATTTAAATAAATCAGAAATTCAAGTTGAGGTCCACCATCCCCCTCAACAAATAGATAAAAAAGATACAAAGAAAAACACCAACGTAAAACCCAACATAACAAGACCACCTCTGAAGAAACCTACAGGTAATAATGTTAGATTAAAAACTGCTAATGGGAAGACCTCATCCAAGATGTCTTCCAGAAATAATCCATAGTTTTCTCCTCCATTTTGCAATGGAACTGTCAGGGTTTGAGGGCGAAATATGAAGAACTTAAGCTCCTAATTCATGAACATTCCCCCATAATTGTATGTCTACAGGAAAGTATGCTTGATTCTAACACTCCTAGTCCTCGAGAGTATGTTAGCTATAGAACACCATATAATCAACAAGCAAGGAGCCATGGCGGAAGTCTCATGTACATTCGTCGAGATGTTCCCCAAATACCCATGTCTATACGTACAACCCTGCAGGCAGTTGTTGTACAAATTGATATTGGGAGAAAATATACAATATGCTCTCTCTACTTACCTCCAAATGATAATATTTTATATGATGATTTAGTAGAGGTCATTCAACAACTCCCTCAACCTTTTCTCTTACTGGGAGATATGAATGGTAGACATCCTTTATGGGGTGATATTTTAGCAAACACAAGGGGCAATATTATCTCATCAATTGTGGAGAATGAGGATGTGGGACTCCTTAATACAGGAGAGCCCACACACTTCCATCATGTTCAGACAGGTACTTTGTCATGCATTGACCTTTCAATTGCAAGCTCTAACTGCCTTCTTGATTTTGATTGGAGGACATTAGATGATTGGCATACTAGTGATCATGCACCAATCATTATAAACACCAACAAGGGTCCGCCTTTGCAAAGATCGCCACGTTGGAATCTAGACAAGGCAGACTGGGTTAAATTTTCCAAGCTAAGTGAAATTGAAGGGAGAGCAGAACAGTTTGAAAGTGTTGATGATGCCATAGACCTACTGAATGGAACTCTTCATACAGCAGGAGCCAATTCAATTCCCAAAACAACAGGGTTATTCAAACGACGACCAGTCCCGTGGTGGTCTTCAGAACTAACTGCACTCCACAGAGCCACAAGAAGATCTCTAACACGATTGCGTAGACGCAGAACTGATGAGAATTTAACTATGTACAAGAAATGTAGAGCACAGTTCCGTCGTGCCATGAAAGAAGCAAGACGCCAGTCATGGATGTCTTTTGTTTCCTCCATTAACAGTAGAACACCACCATCTTCTGTGTGGAGGAAAGTAAAAAAGATAGCTGGCAAATTCACCCCCAACCCACCACCAGTGTTGAAGGTGAATGGCCAGTATGTAACTGAAGCAAATGAAGTTAGCAATGCCCTGGCTAATCATTTTTCAAATGTATCCAGCAAGTGTGAAGGAGCCCCTGGTCACCAGTATAGGAGCACTGAAGAAAAGAAAATTTTAAATTTTGCAACAAGAAGGGAAGAGTCGTATAATTCTCCTTTCACTGAAAGAGAATTTGATTCCGCACTTGCTCATTGCAACGATACAGCCCCTGGACCCGATGGAATTCCATATGCAATGATTAAACATGTACATTTTAATACAAAGCTATTTATTTTAAGCATTATTAATAGAATATGGCATGATCATAGTTACCCAAGTGTTTGGGAACTAGCCATTATTTTAGCCTTTTTAAAACCCGGTAAAGACAAGTTTTTAGCAGCAAACTATCGTCCTATTGCATTGACATCTTGTTTATGTAAAATCATGGAGAAGATGGTCAATGCAAGGCTGATATGGTACCTTGAAAAGAAAGGTATTTTAACACCGATTCAATGTGGATTCCGAAAAATGCACTCAACCACTGATGTGTTGATACGACTTGAGTCTTCTATTTGTGAAGCCTTTGCTTCCAAACAGCACCATGTTACAGTATTTTTTTACCTTGAAAAGGCATATGATACCACATGGAGATATGGTATTCTTAAAACCATTCATGAATTGGGATTGAGAGGAGAGCTGCCACTATTTATTCAGGCATTTCTTTCACGTAGAGTTTTTCAAGTGAGAGTTGGGGAAACTCTATCAGAGAGTAAGTGCCAGGAAGAAGGAGTTCCTCAGGGTAGTGTGCTGAGTGTAACCCTTTTTGCACTAGCAATTAATGGGATATCCTCAGCCATTCCCCAGGATGTTCTCTCAACATTATTTGTGGATGATCTCTCAATATCATTTGCTGGCACTAGAATGGCAATGGTTGAGAGAAAAATCCAACTCTCTATTGATAAAATTATCCAGTGGGCTGACATGAATGGATTTAAGTTCTCGACAAGTAAAACTACCATTGTCCATTTTTGTCGTATCCGGGGAGTACATCCAGACCCGGATATATACATTAAAGGTCAACGGATACCATGTGTATCGGAAACCAAATTTTTAGGTTTGATATTTGACTGTAAACTTACATGGGTTTCTCACCTAAAAGCGCTAAAAGCTAAATGTGTTGAAGCTCTGAATATCTTAAAAGTATTGTCCCATACATCATGGGGGGCAGACCGCAATACTATTTTAAAATTATACAAGGCCTTGATTTTTTCCAAAATTAGTTATGGTTGTGAGGTATATTCTTCAGCCACCCCAAGCCGGTTAAAAATATTAGATTCGATACATCATGCAGGTATTAGATTGTCTACTGGAGCTTTTAATACCTCGCCTATCCCAAGTCTCCTTGTTGATGCTGGAGAGTTACCTCTAGACCTTTACCGAATGTCTTCCATTCTTCGGTATTGGTTTAGATTCCAAAGACTCCCTAACTCTCTAGCCTTTCAGACTGCAAGCCTTGTAAGACACGCATCATACTTTGAGTTGCACCCAAAATCTCCTCAACCTTATGGCTTTCGGGTGAAACGATTATTAAATAGTCTGGATATAATTAGAAATAAGGTACTTCCATTCAAGGTATCATCAACGCCTCCATGGAAGTTACCAGAGATATCTTTTTGTAAATATTTTATTGGAGATAAGAAGAATATGTCAGACATAGAAGCCAGGTCTCTTTTTAATGAACATGTTAAAGAACATAGAGGATCAACTTTTATCTATACTGATGGCTCCAAATCTGATGCTGGCGTTGGATTTGGAGTACATAGTAATGGTTTTAATTGTAGAGGTGCACTTCCTCTGACCGCTTCCATATTTACTGCCGAACTGTATGGCATATTAACCGCTATTGAGAAAATAGCGTTGGAGAAGGAGGGTAATTTTACAATTTTCAATATTAAACTTACCCGATAATCATGTAGCTGTCAACTCCGTTGCCCGACAGAATTCTATGGAGGGATACGCCAGCTATCACAATACTAGAAGGGGGTGTACTTACCAGCGCCACCTGTGGCCAGGTACTCAAGTACTTCTTGTTGACACCTCCTCAATTATTCCTCTGTCGTGCTTCCGGCAAGACGTTCTGGGATACGCTTATGATCTTCGAGTTTGTTCACGGCTAATTGGTGAAGTATTCTCTCAGATTTCGGCTGTCGCATTACTGGAAACCTTCTTATATTAGCTAGATAGCTTTTATATAGTCCTGATTAACGGTTAACGATCTTTTGCTTGATTTTGGAAACCCCTTTGGCTAACTCTTTGGATTCAAGATGTCTGACATTTCGCAAGCCCCCTCCCATAGACGTTGTAGGTCTTGCAATAGGCGTATTCCGAAGGCCTCGGTAGATCCTCACACCGCTTGTTCTGACTGTAGGGACAGGCCCTGTCAGTTAGAAAATCGATGTGAGGAATGCGCCGGACTTTCGGAACTGGAATTTGTCCGTCTTTTAAAATATTCATCTAAGTTAGAGAGAGGTAGAGTTAGGAGGAGTTCTTCTCACTCTTCACTGTTTTCCTCACCTCATGATCCCCTACCTTTTCCTACCCCTGTAGTGGCTACCCCCGAACCTACTGTTTGCCCTCCGCCTGATATGTCTGTTGTTTTGCGTGCTATTCAGGCCTTAGGCGATAAAGTAGAGTCAGTGGTAAGTGACCATAAGTCTCTGATGGCCGAAGTTAAGGAACTTAAGGTCAAGAGTGCAGTGGGTGGAGTTAGTGCCAGTGCTGTGACGAGTGCTAGTGTCAGTGCAGTGCCAAGTGCTAGTGTCAGTGCCAGTGTGGTGCGTGAGGATTCTTCTGTGCGAGCCAGTCGTCCTCCCAGTCCGGGACCTCTTGCAAGCTCCCATGCCCAGGGGAGAAGCAATGTCGAAGGGCATAAGGGTTCGGCAGGCCTTGTTAGGCGCACAGAAGTTTCCTCGGTGGTTGCGGGCGTGTCTTCCAAAGACCGTCACTCCCACCCGCAGACGATTGAGCCCGTCTTTTTCTCGTCCGCTGATCATCTGTCAGGGAAGAAACGTTGGTCTCAGGTCTCGAGACCACTTAAACGCAGAGTCCAGTCCGCGAGTGCTCAGCCAGGTTGCAGTCATTGGCTCAGCTCTGACTCGCCGCAGTCATCTGTCGACTGCACTCCGCCCAAGAGGAGTAAGGTTCTGCCACAACAGAGCTCGACTGTCGACCCTAAGTGGACTCTACTACAGTCCATGCAAGCACAGCTTTCGGACTTGATGCGTGAGTGTCGGGCTGAGAGTGTTGCTCCTCCGCCTCCGCCTACACTCCCTCCGCCTGCGCTCGCTCCGCCTGCGCTCGCTCCGCCTGCGCTTGCTCCGCCTGATCGCAGTACCTCCTGCCAGGCGTACGATGTTTAGCCACGGTCTGAGTTTGCTGTTCCCAGTGGTGTTCAGCCTCCGCCTTCTTTAAGGCAACCTTTGCTATGGGATCAGGAGGATTATACCTCTCTTCCTCCGCCTCCCTTTGCTGCTCCACCAGTGGTGCAACTCTTGGCTGAGGTACAACAACCTCTCCCGTCCATGAGTCAGTCTCCTCAGCTCTCGCTGCAGCGAGCTCAACCATCCACAAGGCAAGCTCCACTACACCTTGGCCTTGCGCCTCAGGAGCCTCAGCTTGCGAGACATTTACCTTGTTCTGCGCAGCCTCAACCTCATCACGCTCCGCTCACACCACAGGAACAGGAACTTGCTACTCCGCTTCCACCAACCGCTCAGCAAGCGCAATCCTTGGGTTCAACCACTCATGCTAGGAGTCAGCCTCCTCCACCCATGCGCCTTCCTTCTGCTTCGTCTGCTATTCAGCCTTTGCAGTCTGAGCCTCAGGTTCTCCCTCAACAGTTACTTGAAGAGGAAACCAATACTATTGTTCCTACTCGTTCTGACTCTGCTGTTCAGCATTCTTGTCCGATACCTTCGCTACACTCTGGTGATGAGGCGTCTGATGATGAGGAGGCACACCTGGATCCCTCATCAGACGTGGATGAATCCAAGCCTTCTCCACAGTCTATTGACTTTCGTAAGGTCTTGGTTCTGCTTAGGGAGGTTTACCCAGACCACTTTGTCTCTGCTATTCCCCGCTCTCCGCCATCTGAGTTTTCGCTGGGCATACAACAAGCTAAGTCCTCCTATACTAAGCTAGTCCTAGCAAGGTCCTCTAAGAGAGCATTAAGGATCTTAGGGGAGTGGCTGCAGTCTAAGCAACACCTAGGCAAGACTTCTTTCATGTTCCCGCCGACCAAGCTCACTTCGAAAGCGAGCGTTTGGTATGCCACAGGAGAAGCACCAGGCTTGGGAGTACCTGCCTCTGCCCAGGCTGACTTCTCAAGTCTGGTGGACTCGCCTCGGAGAACTGCAATGAGGCGTTCTAAGGTTTGCTGGACCTTCTCAGACCTTGATCACTTACTGAAAGGACTGTTTAGAGCATTTGAGATGTTCAACTTTCTTGACTGGTGCCTGGGGGCCCTCAGCAAGAAGACCTCTCCTGCGGACAAGGATTCTGCCATGCTATTAATGTCCTGCATGGATAAGGCCATTAGGGATGGATCTGGTGAGCTTGCGTCGATGTTTGTATCAGGGGTCTTGAAGAAAAGGGAACAGCTGTGTACCTTCCTTTCCTCCAGCATTACACCTTGTCAAAGGTCACAACTCCTTTTTGCTCCGCTCTCGAAGTTCCTCTTCCCTGAAGAGCTGGTTAAGGACTTGTCTGCTGCCCTGATACAAAAGGACACACACGATCTTGTAGCCTCATCGGCTCGTAAGTCTAAGGTTACTACCTCAGTCCCCAAGACTTATCGCTCACCAGTGGCTGATACCCCTGCGACGAGGTTCATACCGCCCTTTCGTGGTAGAGCCCCCAGCCGAGGAAGCTCCCGTCCAGACTCTTTCAGGAGCAAGTCCAGGAAAGGCTCCAGGACATCTAAAGGTAAACACTGACTCTCCGCATCTCCAGACAGCAGTAGGAGCCAGGCTCAAGATCTTCTGGCGAGCCTGGGAGAAGAGAGGTGCAGACGCCCAGTCTGTCAGTTGGCTGAGGAACGGTTACAGGATTCCATTCTGCCTCAAACCACCTCTGACCACATCACCCATCAACCTCTCTCCCAACTACAAAGAAGAGGACAAGAGGCTAGCATTGCACCAGGAGGTGTCGCTACTTGTGCAGAAGAAGGCAGTGGTTATAGTCCGGGACCATCAATCCCCGGGCTTCTACAACCGTCTCTTTCTTGTGGCCAAGAAGACAGGAGGTTGGAGACCGGTGCTGGACGTCAGCGCGCTCAACGCGTATGTCACCAAGCAGACGTTCACGATGGAGACGACGAAGTCGGTCTTAGCAGCGGTCAGGCAGGAGGACTGGATGGTCTCGTTGGACTTGAAAGATGCCTACTTTCACGTTCCTATTCATCCAGACTCCCAACCTTTCCTGAGATTCGTTTTCGGAAAGGTTGTCTACCAATTCCAAGCCCTGTGTTTTGGCCTAAGCACAGCTCCTATGGTCTTTACTCATCTGATGAGGAATATAGCAAAATTCCTACACTTATCGGACATCAGAGCCTCCCTCTACTTGGACGACTGGCTGTTGAGAGCCTCCACGAGTCGTCGCTGTCTGGAGAATCTCAATTGGACTTTAGACTTAATCAGAGAACTGGGTCTATTAGTCAACATAGAAAAGTCTCAACTCATTCCCTCCCAATCCATTGTGTACCTGGGAATGGAGATTCGGAGTCAGGATTTTCGGGCTTTTCCTTCGGCCCCCAGGATAAGCCAAGCCCTAGAGTGCATCATGAGCATGCTGAAGAGGAGCAGTTGCTCGGTGAGACAGTGGATGAGTCTCACAGGGACCCTTTCATCACTGGCCCTGTTCGTCGAGCTAGGGAGACTCCACCTCCGCCCTCTTCAATTCCATCTTGCAGCTCATTGGGACAAGGGTTCGACTCTCGAAGCAGTCTCTATCCCAATCACCCAAGAGATGAAGACCACTCTCCTGTGGTGGAAGCACAACCTCCTTCTCAGGGAGGGTCTATCGTTGGCTATTCAGACCCCCAATCTTCATCTCTTCTCAGATGCATCGGACTCGGGCTGGGGTGCGACCTTGAACGGACGGGAATGCTCGGGAACGTGGAACGAAGAACAGGGATTACTCCACATCAACTGCAAGGAGCTACTAGCAGTTCATTTAGCCCTGTTGAACTTCAAGTCCCTCCTGCTAGGCAAAGTGGTGGAGGTGAACTCAGACAATACCACAGCCTTGGCTTACATCTCCAAGCAAGGAGGGACCCATTCGAGGAGCCTATACGAGATCGCAAGGGACCTCCTCATTTGGTCAAGAGGTCTAAACCTCACTCTGGTCACGAGGTTCATTCAGGGCGATATGAACGTCTCAGCAGATCGCCTAAGCAGAAGGAATCAGGTCATTCCCACGGAATGGACCCTCCACAAGAGTGTGTGCAACAGACTTTGGACCTTGTGGGGTCAACCTACCATAGATCTGTTTGCCACCTCCATAACCAAGAGACTTCCGCTGTACTGTTCCCCTGTTCCAGACCATGCAGCAGTTCATGTGGATGCTTTTCTACTGAACTGGTCCCATCTCGACCTGTACGCATTCCCACCGTTCAAGATAATAAACAAAGTTCTGCAGAAATTCCTCTCGCACGAAGGGACACGGCTGACGCTGGTTGCTCCCCTTTGGCCTGCAAGAGAATGGTTCACAGAGGTACTTCAATGGCTAGTCGACATCCCCAGGACTCTACCTCTAAGAGTGGACCTTCTACGTCAACCTCACGTAGACAGGTTGCACCCAAACCTCCACGCTCTTCGGCTGACTGCCTTCAGACTGTCGAAAGATTCGCTAGAGCTAGAGGCTTTTCGAAGGAGGCAGCCAGTGCGATTGCCAGAGCGAGAAGGGTTTCCACTCGTAGAGTCTACCAGTCTAAGTGGGAGGTCTTCCGAAGCTGGTGTAGAGCCAATTCAATATCCTCTACCAATACCTCTGTGACCCAAATAGCTGACTTCCTTCTACATCTTAGGAATGAGAGATCCCTTTCAGCCCCTACGATTAAAGGATATAGGAGTATGTTGGCTTCAGTTCTCCGCCACAGAGGTTTGGACCTTTCTTCCAACAAGGACCTTCAAGACATTCTTAAGTCTTTTGAGACGTCTAAAGAGCGTCGTCTATCCACTCCAGGCTGGAACCTAGACGTAGTCTTAAGGTTCCTTATGTCTCCTAGGTTCGAACCTCTCCAGTCAGCTTCCTTCAAGGACCTTACCCTCAAGACTCTCTTTCTCGTCTGCCTTGCAACAGCTAAGAGAGTCAGTGAGGTTCATGCCTTCAGCAAGAACATTGGTTTCACGACCGAATCTGCAACATGTTCTTTTCAGCTTGGATTCCTAGCAAAGAACGAACTTCCTTCACGTCCTTGGCCTAGATCGTTTGAAATACCTAGCCTCTCCAACATGGTAGGTAACGAACTAGAGAGAGTTCTTTGCCCTGTCAGAGCTCTCAAATTTTATCTTAAGAGGTCTAAACCTCTTCGAGGACAGTCAGAAGCCTTATGGTGTGCCATCAAGAAACCTTCGAGGCCCATGTCCAAGAATGGGGTTTCATATTATATAAGGCTTCTGATTAGAGAAGCCCACTCTCACTTAAAGGAGGAAGACCTTGCATTGCTGAAGGTAAGGACCCACGAAGTAAGAGCCGTAGCTACTTCGATGGCCTTTAATAAAAACCGTTCTCTGCAGAGCATAATGGATGCAACCTATTGGAGGAGCAAGTCAGTGTTTGCATCATTTTATCTGAAAGATGTCCAGTCTCTTTACGAGAACTGCTACACCCTGGGACCATTCGTAGCAGCGAGTGCAGTAGTAGGTGAGGGCTCAGCCACTACATTCCCTTAATCCCATA
>NC_090746.1:67211743-67265691 GCF_036898095.1 Palaemon carinicauda | reverse complement strand
TACGGTAGTAGGACATGATGCCGAATGCACTTATGCCGAAAGACAAGAGGCCGAAGCCAAGAAGCCGAACGGACAAGAAGCCGAATAGTCATGAAGCCGAACGGACAAGAAGCCGAACAGTCATGAAGCCGAACGGACAAGAAGCCGAACAGACATAAAGCTGAACGGACAGGATGAAGAATGGATAATTTAGTTTCAAGACACATTCAGTTTTATGAGGTATAAATAATAAGAACTCGGAAGCATTTTATGCAACTTTTTTATTGGAACAATGTCAATCAAATGTAAAATTATTTAAATGATTATAAATCGCAACATAATAATGAAGAAAAACTAACTTTTATTTAACTAAAAATTTAAATGTTTCTTAATCACAAAATAAAAATGGAGAAAAAATAACTAAAATTTAACAATAAATTTGAATGGAGAAAAAAAAAACTTTTGTTTAACTAAAAATTGTATGCTAAGGCACGTAAGAAACCAAGACCGTCTTCTTTGTTACACGAATTACAAATAGACTTGATTCTTTTGTTGATGGCGTCATATTTTTGGTTGTCCGCGAAATATCGATTCCCATAGATGCTTGTTCAATTAGAACTTCATCTGTAGCTTGTTCTTTCCTTATAATTCTAAGGAGCTTGGGTATTGTGGGATGCACTAGATTAAGTCTTTTTTTGAAAGCCGCATGCCAACCTTCAAGAGAATTGTTAGTTCTGGGTAAATTATCCATAACTCGAGAGTGCACAGACCATAATTCTACATCGAAAATAGCCTTCTTTCTCCTTCCTCGTTAAACTACTCCTAACCATGTTCTCTCAAAATAAACTAGAAAGTCGCTCATTATTTCTTCGATTGCGGGATCTAATTGATCAATGACTTTGTCAAATAATTCTTGAATATCTGCTGGTGGAGCAAAAGCAAGAGCCTGCAATTGTTTAATTAGGTGTGCATTATCAGGTTCAGCATACCAGTTTTGCAGTCCAGAGGCTTGAATGTTGTGCCAAAGGCATTGGCCAAAATGAAAAAAGCAACCTGAAATTGATATGTTTGGAAAATTTGTTCCATCTCCAAACCACGTTTGCTTTTTTTGATAAAAGGTCCAAATTTGTTTGGGTATAATAGATAACAACGGCATCACTTTCATGCATCAAAAAGGTTTCTCCTCTCGTTGTTACGTCTAAATCTTCCTCTACTTGTATTTTTATTTTTTTGCTCTTCGTATGGTTCTTTGAAGTGTTTGTGGCTTGGGTAGGGCTCCAGCAACACTAAGTGGCAATTCTCCCATTGCATTCCTAATTATGCTGCTCGTAACTTCACCCGAATGTTCAGCTGTACTCTTCATTCCATCGCATATTTTAAGAACAGAATTCCTAGCCCTATCAGGCGGATGAGAATGATCACACACAGAAATTTGTATTTCATCATCAATAGTTTTAAGTCTAGCACTACTCTCGTTGCGTTTTTCACACCACCAATATGTTGTGCCATTAGCTGTTTTATCCACAATGTAAGCATAACCGCTTAAATGAAGTTTTCTTCCTCCTCGTCCTGTTTTAACGAACTCCATGATCAATCTGAAGGGATAGAAAATATTGAAAACAAGAAACTGAGGGGATAGATAATTTTCGAAAACAAAAATAGAAAAAGTAATTTTCCCTTGTTGACATCTGGTAATTGTTTTCCTTTTTGAGGCTTATGGTTGTTTGCTAATTTATGGTAGCTGGCTATTTTACGACAAACCAAGAATTTTTTCAATATTATTCATTCTGTCCGTTCGGCTTTATGTCTGTTCGGCTTCTTGTCCGTTCGGCTTCATGACTATTCGGCTTCTTGTCCGTTCGGCTTCTTGGCTTCGGACTCTTGTTTTTCGGCATAAGTGCATTCGGCATCATGTCCGCACACGGATCTACTCATATTGGCAGACTTCTTGGTATATCCACCATCCATTGAAGTACCTCTGTGAACCATTCTCTCGAAGGCCAGAGGGGAGCTACTAGAGTCAATCTGGTTCCCTCGTGAGAGACAAACTTTTGTAATACTTTGTACAGGACTTTGAATGGAGGGAACGCGTACAAATCCAGGAGAGACCAATCCAGCAGAAAAGCGTTGATGTGGACTGTTTCTAGATCTGGCACTGTGGAGCAGTAGGTCTCCAGCCTCTTCGTTTTCGAGGTTGCGAATAGGTCTATGGACAGACAACCCCAAATCTGCCATAGTTTCTTGCAAACCTCCTGATGCAGGGTTCCTTCCGTGGGAATGACATGGTTTCTCCTGCTGAGGCTGTCTGCCATCACGTTCTTCTCTCCTTGAATGAACCTTGTGAGTAAGGTTACATTCCTTTCCTTTGTCCAAACTAGAAGCTCCCTTGCAGTCTCGTAAAGGGACTTTGAATGTGTTCCGCCTTGTTTGGATATGTAGGCCAAAGCTGTGGTGTTGTCGGCGTTTACCTGCACCACCTTGTTTAGAACCGACATTTCGAAATCTTGAAGGGCTAACAGGACTGCTAACAGCTCCTTCTGGTTGATGTGGAGGCTCTCTTGATCTTTTGTCCACAGACCCGAGCTCTCCAGCTTGCCCAGTGTTACTCCCCACCCCAAGTCCGAGGCGTCGGAACACAACACAAGGTCTGGGCTCCTTTGCTCCAGCGACGAACCCTCCTGAAGTTTGATTGGGTCGTTCCACCAATGGAGGCAACTTTTTATAGACTCTGGAAGTGGAATACTTTCCGTCTCTAAACCCTTCTCCTTGTCCCAATGGTAATTGAGGTGAAATTGAAGAGGGCAGCGATGTAGTCTTCCTAGGGAGACAAACTGCTCTAGTGAGGAGAGTGTTCCCAGCAGACTCATCCACTGTCTCACAGAACATTTTCTTTTCTCTAGGAAGAGACAAAGCTTTAGGAGGACTTGTTCTATCCTTGAGGATAATGGAAAAGCCTGAAAAGCTAGACTGTGAATCTCCATCCCCAAATAAAGAATCTTCTGGGATGGGATCAGTTGGGACTTCTCTGTGTTGACAAGAAGACCCAGTTCCTTTGACAATCTCAGTGTCATTTGTAGATCCTACAGACAGCGATTGAAGGAAGACGCTCTGAGTAACCAGTCGTCCAAATACAGGGAGGCTCTGATACCTGTTGAATGCAGGAAGCTCGCCACATTTAGCATTAGCTTCGTGAAAATGAGAGGAGCGGTGCTGACGCCGAAACACAAGGCCCGAAACTGGAAGACTTCCTTCCCGTAAACGAACCTCGGGTAACGTTTGAAACTCGGATGTATGGGGATATGAAAATAGGCGTCCTGGAGGTCTAACGAGACCATCCAGTCGCCCTTTCTTACTGCTGCTAGCACAGTTTTCGAAGTCTCCATCGAGAACTTTGTTTTCTGAATGAAAGCATTGAGGGCACTTACATCCAGGACTGGTCTCCATCCCCCCGAGTTTTTGGGGACCAGGAATAGGCAGTTGTAAAATCCTGGTGACTGTAAGTCCTGCACCCTCTTTACTGCCCCTTTTTCCAACAATTGGGATACTTGCAGCAGCAATGCCTGCCCCTTTTAGTCCTCTCGGTATCAGGGAGAGAGATCTATCGGATCTCGAACTAAAGGGGGTTTCTTTATGAAAGGAATCTTGTATCCCTCCTTCAGCAAAAGAACGGACCAAGGGTCTGCTCCCCTTCTCTCCCAGGCCCCCCAGAAGTTGTTCAGTCTGGCCCCTACTGCTGTCTGAAGGCGAAAGCAGTCAGACTCTGCTTCGTCCAGCTTTTGATCCCCTCCTTTTTGCTCTTCTTCTGTCGGGTCTGGAGCTACCCCTACTGACGGATCTACCTCGAAAGGGCTGTATAAAACGAGGCAAAGGCGTTTCTACTTTCGGTTTATGGCTAGGAAAAGAAGTCGGATGAACTTTCCGTGCTGTCTTGGCGACTAAATCATAGGTGGCCTTCTGGGCTAAAGAGGAAGCAACCTCTTTCACAAGTTCCTGCAGAAACAGAGATGGAGACAGAGGTGCAAACAGCAACTCAGACTTCTGACAAGGGATGACACCCATGGAAAGGAAAGAACACATCTGTGCTCTTTTCTTAAGAACTCCAGCAGTAAAAAGGGCTGCTAATTCATTAGAGCCATCTCAAACAGCTTTGTCCAAACACGACATTATCTGAATAATACTGTCAGTGTCAGTATTCTTAAAAGTCAAAACTTTCTTCCCCAAAGGCTCCCAGAGTCCAATCGAGGAAGTTGAAAATCTCGAAGCCTCTGAAGACGCCTTTGAGAAGATATTCGAGTTCAGAAGTCGTCTAGTAGATCTTAGTCCGTCTCATGGCCAACCGATGAGAAAAGTCTACGAGGCTTGAAAAGTCTCCCTGGGCAGAGGCAGGAACTCCCAAGCCGAGAACTTCTCCTGTCTCGTACCACACGCTTGACCTAGAAGCTAGTCTAGCAGGAGAAAAAGAGAAAGCAGACTTGCCTAGATCTTTTTTGGACTGCAATCAGTCTCCCAACAGTCTTAAGGCTCTTTTCGATGATCTCAAAAGAACCATCTTGGTAAAAATAGAGCGCCTGAGCTGCTGTCCCCAAGGTAAACTCTGAAGGGGGGGGGGGAGCGTGGAGCAACAGGAACAAAGTGATTAGGAAACACTTCCGTACACACTTTCATGATTTTCTTAAGATCCAAAGAATGCTGTGTGGTCTTAGGCTCTTCTCCCTCCGAGAAGTCTTCCAAAATGTCAGCCAAGGAAAGGGGGTCATCAACCTCTTCCTCCAACAAGACTCCAGCTGCAGTAGAGATGTCTATGCGTGCCTGACTTTTGACTGCGCGATCTTGACGCTTGGCGTCACGTTCAACCGCTTGACATTCGGCATCAACTTGACGTTCGGCGTCACGTCTAACTTGATGTGCGGCATCACGTCTAACTTGACGTGCGGCGTCACGTCTAACTTGATGTGCGGCGTCACGTCTAACTTGACGTGCGGCGTCACGTCTAACTTGACGTGCGGCGTCACGTCTAACTTGACGTGCGGCGTCACGTGATTGACGTTCGACGTCACGTTTAACTTGACGTTCGTCGTCACGCTTAATTTGACGTTCGGCGTCATGCTTAACTTGACGTTCAGCGTCACTCTTAACTTGTCGATCGGCGTCACATTTAGCTGCATGGCAAATGCTTTCACAAGCTTCGTTTGCTTGAACCTCAGCTTCACGTTTGAGGTCAAGCTTATCCGAGTAACAACGTCCACGTAGCGAAGTTTCCTGACGTTCGGGAACTTGGTGAGTTACTTCCTTATCAGCAGTGATACGATTGCATAAACGAGGATAGCTTAAGCTGCATGTCCTGTGGCAAACTCAACTTAGGATCAACTTGCGGTAAAGTTGGAGCGGAAACATCAGCAACAAAATCGCCTTCTTCATCGCTCGCGTCACGCGTAGATCGGCCAGAGGACGACAACCAGTCAGACGGTAGCGGCAGAGCATGAACTGAAAGAATAACAGATTCAAGAACTTGTGCAGCAATAGGCTGGGCTGGACGCTTGTCAGGGCCAGATGTTCTAGAATCTAGCAGGACGTTTAGCAGGAGAACCTTCTTCAGAAGAAGGAAAACGCTCTGGACTGCTCCAATGACTACATGGAGGCGCTAGAAGCGATAAAACGCGACGCTGATCTACTGCAATCATTTTCCTCTTGAGAGGTCTAGAAACTTGACGCTAGTCACGATTCGACTACTTGCTGACCACTGCATCATCTGAAGATGAGGTAAACTTAACCTCACCTTTCCCATGGTGAGGGCGAGCGTCCCGTTAAACGTCAACAGGAACACTCGAGGGGATGTATGCTCGGGCGACTACACCTCTCGTTCCCTTTCGCCGTTCGACATTCCTTCTCCCAGGGGTTGGGGAGCTTGGAAGAGGTCTAAGGCTAGGTGAACGACAGGTTCGAGCAGACGCACCCTCCACAGCACTGAACACATTAACCGCACTTTTGGCACTAACACTGGCACTTTTAAGCTGATTAACATCAGACATAAATTGATTCCTGTCCGTAGCAAGCAACTCAACCCTAACACCAAGGGCTTGAATAGCGATCATCATGTCCTTAAGTGTAGGCTCAGCGGTAACAGTAGGGGGATCAGGAACTACCACTACAGGGGAAGGATTAGGTTCAGTGACACAGGAAGAGGATAATTCTCAAGAGCGAGAACTACATCTAACTCTATCTATCTCTAACTTACGAGTGTAGCGGTCGAAATCCAGCCACTCACTCTCAGACAACAAAATGCATTCATCACATCGATCCCTAAACTGACAAACTTTACCTCTACATTTAGTACAAATGAAGTGGGGATCAATAGAGGCTTTAGGAAGGCGGGTTTTACAGCCTTTTACACACTTTCTATAAGCTGGGGAAGGGTCAGCCATTTTGGAAAAATTTAAGAGAGAGATCAAAACAAGCAATGATCAAAGTAAATAAAAAAAGGTTCAAGAGAATCCGTAAGCAAAATCCAATCAAGCGAAAGCCAATAACCAATATGAGTACATCACCAAAGATACTGCAAAAATCCAGGTTATAACGAGTGAATATTCCAATGTTGTCGCCAGCAATGGTGGCAGGGAAGATCTGAGGATTCCTGGAATGGTTACAGTTACCTGGCGAGTGGTGGCGCTAGTAGTACACCTAGCTACCCAATCTGCGATTGCCGCGAGTTTTGAATTTCTGCCGTGACGTCAGGGACTTAAGCTAATATCCACCGGCTAAGTCAGATGTTTAAAATAAATGATTAATGGCAAGTCCAAAAATTAGCAGGAGAGAGCGTCATTATGACCAGTCTCTACAGAGCCAGAAAGCAAAGAGGTTGCTTAGCCCAGGTGTGTGAGTGAGCAGGGTAGCTGTCTACCTCCACCCACTAACTAGCGGTTGGTGTGGTTATCCCTCGCTAAAATTATCATGGCTCGTCTTTCAGCTTCACCAAAAGTGTAACCCTAATAAATTGCGTAAAGTTTGTATTTGTGTTGGCACAAACGTGTTTTTTCCATTGTTATTTAACTGATTTGAGTGTTTTTAGAGGGCCACAATGGATTAAATTCTTTTCAGTTATTTTACATGGGAAAAATTAAAGAGATACGAGCAAACTGACTTATGAGCTCGCTGCAGGTACAAATTATACTCGTATCTCAAAGTATTACTGTATATGATTTTATTCACATTTCTGGTATTCTACAGTCAAATATTCACAGTACTGTATAACCTTTTGCAATGAAAAAGTGTGGTTAAAGGCATAGTTTAAAAATGGGGAAGAAGCAGATAAGCTAATTGGTTACTGCTAAAGAATTTAAATTGTGCTCATTCCAATCATGCAGACTCGGAAGAGTCCCAAATTGTTATTTTTCATCCCTACTCCCAGAGCTGGGTTAGGATAATTTGTGTGCCTGTAGTAGTAAAAATAAATGTTCTGTGAAGATGAACTCACCTAGGTCTCTAGCAAGATTCTGCCATATGTTTCTAAACCGACATCCAGGTAAACCGCTGAGAGCTACACTTTGAGGACAGTCCATGAATGACATATTAAGCCTGTGAAAGAAAAAAAACCACTAAGGATAAGAAATATCAATTATAAAAAAGTATTACATTATCCGAGATAATACTTTGGCGCAAACTGGAATTGGTCATTGACAATGGATAATGGATCTGACCGGTAAGGGAGCAGAGCATAGCCCCACCCCCTCACAATCAGTTCTATATTCAATTTTTCTACATCAACCCAGGACTAAGAGGGGTGGTTTGTGAGGGAACTTACATTAAAGGACTCGGGGTTGTACGACTAGGAAAAATAAAAATTACTTTAAAATTTTTTTACTGTACTTATTCAAACACAAACATACAAAAACCTGAGCCCTTTAATTAGGGAGGGACACTACTTGGTAGGTTGGCAGTGTCATTCGAATCAAACTGGAAGATTCTTGTAACTCTTAGTCAGATGAGAGCAAAGTGAAACCACAATTACCCCCTATCCGTTTATCATAAGGATGATAAAACTGATAGGATGTGGGGTGTAATAAAGTACTGTATCAAAATCAAAGGAACCCTTTTCCCCACAGGAGTGTCAGTCGAATCTAATACTACGCATGAGTAATTGGTTAGAATTAGATTCACCATTCCCCACTTCTTTCATTCAAAGAATAGAGCTCTGAAGTGTAACTTAATAGCAACTAGTCCGACCAGTTTGTAACACTATGACTGCTGACCCCAAGAGAGGGTCAGAAGAATGAATTAAGAGAACCACTTATACTGTACTACATTCATTCTCGACTTACACCGAAACAAAACCCTACACAAGATGCAATTGTGTCCTCAAAAGGAACTGGGCTTGCTACACAGTGTACTGAGCAGCGATCACAGGTCCAAGCATAAAAGTGTCAAGGGACTTCTGGGTGCAATCTCTCAGGTAATAGGCCATGAAGTTGATCTGCCTTTTCCAGATGTGAAACCTCAAAAAGACACCTATGTCCATCTGCACTCTCCTGACACACCATGGAATGCTCCCTAGGAACCAATTATTATCATCATCATCATCTTCATTATTATTATTATTATTATTATTATTATTATTATTACTTTTTATAAACCCAAGGGCTCTAACAGGGAAAATATCCCAGTAAGGAAAGGAAACCCGCAAAAATAAAATATTTTAAGATCAGTAACAACATTAAAATAAATATCTCCTTTATAAACTATAAAAACTTAACAAAACAAGAGGAAGAGAAATAAGATAACATAGTGTGCCCAAGTGTACCCTCAAGCAAGATAACTCTACCCCAAGACAGTGTAAGACCATGGTACAGATGCTATGGCACTACCCAAGACTAGAAAACAATGGTTTGATTTTGGAATGTCCTTCTCCTAGAAGAGCTGCTTCCCATAGCTAAAGAGTCTCTTCTACCTTAACCAAGAGGAAAGTGGCCACTGCACAATTACAGTGCAGTAACCCCTGAGTGTGTCAGCACTCAAGGAATAAGGAGTCCCTGCACCTCGCTAAAACCTTGCTATGCAAGGTTCGCAGCCTACACAAGCTGTGTGTGAAGGTATGTAGAAGTGTGACTGTCCTGGTAAAGTTATTCCGAGTTCTTTAGATGGAAGAACTATGCACCAGGACTTTCCCAATGCCACCTCGTCAAGGTATGGGGACACAACAGTATTAATCTTAATACTAGGTACACAATGGAGCATGGGTTACCTGCAGTGGTTTGAGGTCAGCTATGCAGGGAACCCAGGATGCTGCTTTCCCCAAGAGAGGGTTGATTGATTGATTATTAGGTATTACCTGGCATCGTAACAGCAGAGGTCATTGATGCCAAAGAATATAGTTAATGATTATTATGTATCTTATTTTAACTCATGATTAAATCTTATCAAATAAACCAGTATCCATAAGAAATTTAATAAGGCAATCCACATTGCATTCAGGTCTCAAAATTTTAAATAGTATGTAAATGCCACTGCCATCTTTACAATTATGAAAATGGCATAATCTCTCGGTCAAGTAACTTGGACACTCGGTTAATATATTTCACAGTCAGTGGCACCGAGCAATCTTCACAGAATGGCCGATGTTCTCCACTCATCAAAAAGCTGTGCGTCAATCTGGTGTGACCAATTCTCATTCGGCACAGTACCATTTCTCTTGACCTTTGCATGTCAAAATATGCCCCTGGACGAGATGATATAACAATTTCACTCATTTTTTGATTTTCCATCTCCCAATAAAAGTTCCAAGTTTTTCCAAGTATGGAATGAATTACGGGGTACATATCTTTTGCAGGCAGCAAAAAGTTATTCCTTATACAGCTATGAACTGCCTCCTTTGCCAGAGAGTCCGCTTTCTCATTTCCCTTTATATAGACATAAGCAGGAACCCAACAAAATTTAGTATTCTTACCTCTATTTCTCAGCAGATATAGCCATTCAAGAATTTCGGTTATTATTGGGTGTAATGAATTAAAGTGGTTCATTGCAATCAATACACTCAAGGAGTCGCTAAAAATAACATAATCTTTATGAGGTAGCCGGAAGATATTCTTGACTGCCATTAAAATAGCATAGCATTCAGCTGTAAAAGTGGATGCTTGGTTAGGTAATCTAATACTTCGATTAAAATTTGGAAAACATATCCCAAATCCAATGCCAGCGCTGGACTTGGCTCCATCCGTAAAAACAAAAACAGAGTCCTTATGACATTCTATGTGCTCCAAGAAAGTAGCTCTCATTAACTCCTAGGATATTTCTCGTTTTGAATCTAATATAGATTTACATAAATCTACAGAGGGTAGATTCCATCATGGAGGTACTTTAGAGTACTCTACAGGTAAAATTTTACCCTTGGGGATTTCAAAGTCCTCCAAGGTTCTTAAAGCTCTATACCCTAATGGTTTAGGGTATCTACGATGATTATCATGAAAACTAGTACATTTTAAATTAATAACCGTTTCATATGTGAGTGACTTTGGCAGCTTCTGAAGTCTAAACCAGTATCGAACCAGCGATGACTAGTGGTGATGCTCCAAAGGCATTTCACAAGCATCTACTAACAGACTGGAGATGGGAGATGACTTAAAAGCTCCACTGGCTAGTCTTATTCCAGTATTGTGTACAGAGTCTAATAATGCCAATGTTGATTTTGTTGCTGAGGAATATATTTCACATCCATATGCAACTTTAGATGCAATTAATGCTTTGTAAAGCATTAGAAGGTGCTTTTGATCAGTACCCCAAGAAGTATGGGATAAAATTCTAATCAAATTAAGAGACTGAATACATTTAACTTTCAAATTTTTAATATGAGAAACCCATGTTAACTTACTGTCCAATAATAACCCTAAAAACAAGGTCTCATCTTTACAAGAAATTCTTTTCCCAAATATGTATAAGTCAGGGTCTGCATGAATACCTCTTATACGGCAGAAATGCATCACCACAATTTTCAAAGCTGAAAACTTGAATAAAGGCCAGTCTAACCTTTTCATTCCTGCAGACTAAAACTGGGTAACAATGCCTTCAACCTTCTGCTACTTGTCCAATAAGGAGCTTGAGGTGTTAAACCAGCTGTTGTGCAGCCACCACAGGACAGATAGAGAACGTATCAAGTCTCCTGTGGGTCACGTCTTGCAGGTAGTGGGATGTGAACGTGTTCTGGCGCTTCCACACCCCAGCTTGAAGAACCTGCGTCCCTGAGAAGTTTCTTTTGAATGCCAGGGACGTACTATGCCCCTGATATCATGAGCTCTGGGGCGACGTGACGAAGGAGGGTCTGGATTCAGTGCATGGTTGATGACCCTGCGAATCCAGGCTGAGATGGTGTTCTTGGTGACCCTCCTCTTGGTCCTTCCTGTGCTGACAAATAGTGCAGGCACACGAGGATGGGCTACGGCTCTTCTCACAAGATACAGCCTCAAACTCCTTACTGGGCATAGTAAGAGATGGTATGGGTCATCTGTTACAGTGCGGAGACTAGATATCCGGAAGGAGTCGAATCGAGGATCCGCTACTCCCGGGTTGAGTGTTAGCAATAAACTCACGGACGAAGCTGAACGTTACCTCTCCCCATCCCCTTGAATTGGGGATGTTGTATGAGAGACCATGGAGTTCACAGACTCGTTTGGCCGAGGCCAAAGCTAGCAAGAACACCGTCTTCCAAGTCAGGTGGCTATCTGTTGCCTGGCGTAATGGTTCATAGGGAGGTCTCTTAAGAGACCTGAGAACTCGAACCACGTTCCATGGGGGAGGTCTCACTTCTGACTGGGGGCAGGTAAGTTCATAACTCCGTATGAGTAAAGGAAGTTCTAGCGATGAAGAAATGTCCATTCCTTTCGGTCTGAAGGCGAGGCTTAAGGCTGAGCGATAGCCTTTCACTGCGAAGACTGATAGGCGCATTTCTTTACGCAAATACACGAGGAAATAGTGGCATCGAGTGGAGATACAGTACACCCCTTCCACGACACTAACCACAGAAGACTTTCCACTTTGCATGGTAGACTGCTCCTGATGACACGCAGGTATCCAGACATTCTGATAGCGACTTCTTGTGAAAATCCTCTCTCAGAGAGGAGATGCTGGATAGTCTCCAGGCGTGAAGTCGTAGCGAAGCTACGGCTTTGTGGAAAATGTTGGCATGTGGTTGATTGAGTAGAGTGTGTCGTGGAGGGAGTTCTCTTGGAGGCTCCGTTAGGAGTTGCAGAAGGTCCGGAAACCATTCTGCGTGATGCCATAGCGGACCTATGAGGGTCATTGAAAGATTGACCGACATTCTGGTCTTGTTGAGTACCCTCCTCATCAGACAGAACGGGGGAAAGGTATAAACGTCAATGTTGTCCCACCGTTGTTGTAAAGCATCTTGTCAGAGAGCCTTGAGGTCTGGGACTGGGTAACAATACAGAAGGAGCCTGAAGTTCAGGGCCGTTGCGAAGAGGTCCACAGTCGGAGAACCCCGCAAAGTCAGGACTTTGTTGGCTACTAGATGATCCAAAGACCACTCGGTACTCACTATCTGAGATGCTCTGCTCAGGTTGTTGGCGAGCACATTCCTTTTGCCCGGAATGAAGCGTGCCGATAGTAGTATCGAGTGGATTTCGAGCCATCTGAGTATCTCTACTGCTAGATGGGATAGTTGCTGCGAAAAAGTACCTCCTTGCTTGTTGATGAAGGCAACTAATGTGGTGTTGTCGCTCATCACCACCACTGAGTGGCTTGTCAGGAACTGTGGAAACTGTTGAAGGGCCAGAAAGATGGCCTTCATCTCTAGGAGATTTATGTGGAGGTACTTTTCTGACTCTAACCATGTGGTGCAGCACGTGGGCCCCCCACCCTTTTTTTGAGGCGTCTGAGAACAGCATCAAATCCAAGGGGAGGACGAGAAGGTCCACTCCCTTTCATAGATTCTCGACTGTCACCCACCACTGGGGGTCTGTCAGTTCTGCAGGTCCCATGGAGATCTGGATGTCTGGGGAGTCATGAGCTTGATTCCACCGGGACTTGAGTCGCCACTGGAGGGATCTCATCCTGAGGCGACCATTGGGAACTAGATGGGCCAGCAATGAAAGGTGACCGAGGAGACGTAACCACGATCGGGCTGGAAGTTCTCGTCTGAGAAGAGGTCTTGCGACCTTTCTTAGCCTTGTTATCCTGTCGTCTGATGGGAAGGCTTTGTGGAGATTGGTGTCTATGATCATGCCTAAGCATATCAGTCTCTGAGTAGGAAGCAGAGTGGCCTTCTCGAGATTTACCATGATCCCCAGATCCTGGCAAAGTCTCAGAAGTTTTCCTCGGTGTTGAAGAAGGGTTGACACCGAGTCTGCTAGGATTAACCAGTCGTCCAGATAACGGAGGAGACGGATGCCAATCCTGTGTGCCCAAGATGACACTAGGGTAAACACTCTGGTGAAGACTTGTGGTGCTGGGGAAAGACTGAAGCACAGCACCTTGAACTGGTACTTTCTGTTGTCTAGGCTGAATCTTAAGTACTTCCTTGAAGACGGATGGACTGGGTTCTGGAAGCACGCGTCTTTTAGGTCGAGTGTACACATGAAGTCATTGCGGTCTTACTGTTAGTCAGACCGTGTCTGCCATCTCCATGCTGAACGGAGTTTGTTTGACAAACTTATTCAAGGCTGAGAGGTCGATGACTGGTCTCCAGCCTCCAAACGCCTTCTTACAAGAAAGAGTCAACTGAATAAGCCTGGGGATCTGTCGAGGATCTCTTGGAGAGCACCCTTCTTCAACAAGGTCTGGACTTCTGCCCGAAGGGCTTGACCCCTTGCCGATCCCATGGCAAAGGAGTTCAATGACACTGGATTCCTGGTCAGGGGAGGTAGAGATGTTATGAACGGGACACGATATCCTAGACGGATCACGGAGATTGTCCAGGAATCGGCCACAAGTTGCTTCCACCTGTCCGAGCAACTTTGTAGGCATCCTCCCCCCTGGTGGAAACACAGGGGGACTGCCCATCTTAGCGTTTGCAGCCTCTGCTGCTCCCTCTAGGATTTTTTCCTCCCCTGGAGGACTTTTTGCCTTTCCTGTATTTGACAAGAAAGGGCTTAGACACCATTGTCTTTGCTGCTGTTTTCGTCGTCGTTCCGGTCTTGGTTGGACGGGGCTGCTGGGTTGCTGGAGGTTTATAGGGCTTAGATGTTAAAGCCCTATGGAAGAGGGAGTGTTGATGACCCTTTCTCCACCTCTCAGCAGCAAGTTTCACATCCTTAGGCTCAAACAAATGGGACCCCTCTAGGGAGGAATGTTTGAGCCTGTTTATCTTGACGCTAGGGACCTTCTGGTGGAATCTCTCAGCCACTGCATCCCGACGTTTCAAGATAGTGTTTGCCCACAAGTTTGAGACTTGGTGGGCAAGAAATTCGATCGTGCGAGTGCCAGAGAGAAGGAAGGTTTCCATAGCTTTCCTAGTATGCTCCTTGGAAAAATCCTCGGATCGTATCAGGATACCTAAGGTCCCTAACCAAATGTCCAGCCACAAATTAGCTTGCATAGCATACTTGGTGACCTTCTCCTGATTAAGGATCTCGGTTGCCAAGAACGAGACCTGCCGGTTGGAGAGTCTCTCAAGAAGGATTCCCCTGGGTAGATCTTCAAGAGAGTGGTGAAAAGGAAGAGTTGAACTGGGTTCCTCCAGGATCTCAAAATACCTCCTCTGCTGTCCGTGAGGAGGTTGGAGGAGGCAAACTCAAGAGCGCTGTTGGGAGATCTTGTCCCTGGTACTCTTCACCCCTTGAGACCAGGGCAGGGCTGCACTGGTCTTTGAGGGTTTCTGAGTACCAAAGACGAGGTCTAGGATCGTGTCTTTGCCCTCTCAAGGGAGGATCTCTGGGTCGGAAAACCCATTGAGAACCCTCAGAGTCAGAACCGGCAGAATGCATGTTCTGACTCTTACTGATCTCCTCCTACTGTAGGACTTGCAGCGAAGTCTCCTTCTGTCCCCAAAGGCATTC
The DNA here is from genome assembly GCF_036898095.1 of Palaemon carinicauda. Lineage (NCBI taxonomy): Eukaryota > Metazoa > Arthropoda > Malacostraca > Decapoda > Palaemonidae > Palaemon > Palaemon carinicauda. The sequence goes on along the minus strand of NC_090746.1, from coordinate 67,250,716 downwards.
CCTGAGTGGCTGGCTGGCTCCATTCTAGCCCTAGTGGAGGACTTCAGCAGAGTTTTGGAGTCTTTGGATTCCTTCCGGGGAAGGAGGTAAGACTCCAACATCGATGATCTGTGTGGCATGTCCCTTCTATTCTCAGATTGCGGGGAACTCTCGGCGTGAAGAGAGATTTCCTCCATTGGTGTGATGGAGAAAAGTCTCTCTTCGCGTGGTTTCCTAGGTGACGGGAGATCTTCGTCCAACAGGGATGGAGAGTCTCTCTGAGAAACAGGAGGAACTTGCCTCGATGGTCTGCATGGAGTCAGCTTCGCTCTCGGGGAAGTGACCGCGTCAGAAACTCCTCTTTTCCTCTTCAAAGGGGTAGAGGAAGCCATGGTTCCGTGCCTTAGAACTAGAGCTATAGGTCGCTCTGATGAGCGATCAGACAAGAAAGGCTTGAAAGCCTGAGTTACAGCTCTGATTAAGGCACTGAACCAGGGCTGCTGGCTGACAGATGCATTGTCAGACAGATCCCCTGAAGGGACAGGGACCAAAGGTTTCCTAAGAGGAGTTACTGTGGTAGGTGGGTATGCCTTAGAAGGCAGATAAGGGATCCTGAACCCCTCTCCATGAAAATGTTTCCCTTCTCCCACAATGTGCGAGGGTATGCGCTTGCGGGGAGGAGAATGAGGCGATGGCGACCTTGCCGGATGACGTGCCTATTGGTGCGCATGTTTGCGCGCGGGAGAATATTGGCGCTCGCGCGAGGGAGAATAACGGCGCTCGCGCGAGAGAGAATAACGGCGCTCGCGCGAGGGAGAATAACGGCGCTCGCGCGAGGGAGAATAACGGCGCTCGCGCGAGGGAGAATAACGGCGCTCGCGCGAGGGAGAATAACGGCGCTCGCGCGAGGGAGAATAACGGCGCTCGCGCGAGGGAGAACAACGGTGCTCGCGCACGTGCAGGAGAATGTTGGCGAGCGCGCGCGCAGGAGAATATTGGCGCGCACAGGAGAATCATGGCGGGTGCGCGAGAGTGTTGGCGGGCGCGCGGGAGAGTGTTGGCGAGCGTCGGTAGCAGAGAGAGGGCGCGCAGGAGAAAGATGGAGCGCAGGTGAGCACACATCTTTGGGCGAGCGCTGGCGTGGTGGTGAAAGTTGGCGCGCAGGTGAGGGCGGCAATGTGGTTGTCGTCTCACCTACAGACTTGTGCGCTGGAGAGTGATGGCGCGCAGGTTTCTGTTGGCGCGCGGGAGAATGCTGGTGCGCAAGCGATGTAGGGCGCACATGTTGGCGCGCAGGAGAGCGCTGGCGCGCTGGCGCGCAGGAGACCACTGGCGCACAGGAGAACGTTGGCGCGCAGGTGAATACTGGCGCGTAGGAGAGTGCTGGCGCGTAGACGAGCGTTAGCGCGCAGGTGGGCGCTGGCGTGTAGCCGATCATGGGTGCGTGGCCGCATACGTGCAGGAGAGCGCTGGCGCGCAGGAGATCGTGGGCACGCAGGAGGGCGCAACTGCGCTGTGGTGTGCTGGCGTGTAGGCGACATTGGGAATGTGCGTGCAGGTGGTCGTGGGCGCGTGTGCCCATGGCGCGCTGGAGAGCGCTGATGTTCCGGAAACTGATAGCGCATGTTGGCACGCAAGCGCGTGAGGCTGCTGCCGTCTGTGAGGGCGAGCAGGTTGAGAGGTGCGCTGAAGCGTTGTAGGCATGTGGTGCGCAGGGTGAGAGTGATGGCGCGCAGTTGCGCATGTTGGAGGAGCTATATTAGGCTCTACAGGCAACAGGAACAGCGATGGAAGGTCGGCAGGTCTGTTGGATGGATGGTCGACGTGTCCTTTGAAAGGACGACCATCCACCGAAGGAGATCGCGAACGATCTGCAGAGAGGTCCAGAATCGAAGTCACAAGACTGGTTGCAGGTGCAGTGTTGGATGAATGAAGGTCTAGACTCTAGAGGTTCCTCTGCGGGGGACTGCAGTGATGACGTTGAACCAAAGAGGCGTTTCTTCACCGCTGGTGAAGGGAGGCCTCTAAGGCTAAGAGGAAGGCGAGCCTTCCAACGGAAGCGCCCTCTGGGAGCCATTGGATCAGCAAGCTGACCGTCAGTAGTCCTCCGAAGAGGAGTCTCTGTAAGTGAACTCCCCTGAGGGATAGAAACACTAGCAGGAGAGAGACCGATGATGAACTTAGTTTCCCCCCCGGGAGGATGGTCAGGAACGGGGGAAACTAAGTCAGCAGCTACAGTTGTAGAGTTTGGATTGGCGGAGGAGATGGGAGATGCTGCATGAGACACCTCTGACACAACAATTTCAACAAGGGTCAGGGAATCTACCTCTGATGGCAACGATGATTGCTTAACAGAAGCACCCATGTGGATGAACTGTAGCAGGGCCTCCTTGGAGGGTGAACCCGTGAGCCCCAAGGAGGACCAAATCTGAAAAACGGAAGTTTGTGACAAGGCCTCACCCGAGGGGAGAGGTGGTGCTGATTCGCTAGGGGAAGCAACTTCATCTCTCGAGACCCGGGGTTGGTCAGAAATAACTTGGTCTACGCTACTACTCGACGGTCTTTCGTAAGAGACCGATCAAGTAGGAGCTTCGGAGGAGGTTTGGGCGACGGAAGAAGAGGCCTTGGGTTTTTCTCCCTTCGAAGCAACCTTCGAAGGAAAAATATCCCATTTGGACTTCTTCCGCTGTCGCGAAAACCTCTCCCACTAGGAGGGAGACCACTCCCTACACTCACTACACTTGTTGACACTATCACACTGTTGACCTCTGCAAGAAGGACAAAGGGCGTGAGGATCAGTCTCGACCGTCAACATAAATGTTCCACAAGGGCTGACGGAGAGTCCAGGGCAGGTGCGCATGGTCGCAGAAGTCAACTTCACACATACTATAAGAGAAAAAGAGAAAACAAAATGGCGTTAACGGCTGCCAAAAGACGGCGAGGATGAAAAGCGGCAGCGACCGTTCAGCATCCGAGCTGAAAGTGAGCTTAATCACAGGTCTGTGATGGGGAGCGGTAGAAAGCTACCCTCCCTACCCCCCGCTAACTAGCGGTGTGGGTAGTTAACCCTCGTTAAAAATCAATGGCTCATCATTTCAGCTACGCTGAATGTAATACACCTATTAAATAGCGTGGTTTGTATTCCAGTTACAGAACAACTGATGTTTTAGAGTTTTTCCTGCGAGGGATTCTTAGTAAATGAGTGCAGTGGACACTTTAGTAAAAAAAAAAGTTGCCCAAGAGGCCTTACAATACTGTGCTTATTAAGGTTGTATGAGTTCCACATTCATTACAACATGGGATAATTTGGAGCGTTCAACAACAGCGCGAGAGAAAGACTGTTTTGTGGAAATTACTTTACCCATCAAATGAGGCAATGGCCTTGGTTAATATTTATCCACTTCAAAGGATGATTTTTTTGTAGTTTATATTGTTTTCTTTATGTGTGACTGACCGAGTACTACAACCTGTTCCTAGGGACTTTGTACTGTACTGTATTCAATAGTGTCCAATGTGTGGGCAGTTTGTTTTTTTGTTTTTTCCAATCATTTTCTAACCTAGTTATTGTGGAACTGAAGTGAAGAGGGATACTGCACTAGTTTTTTCCCAACAATATTAATTTAGTTTTGAGGATTGATATTTTCCTTTATTATTGAGTATTGCAAACTAGTTATTTAATCAAATTTTCTTATTAAAATCAAAAATTTTAAATAATTTTTATTTTTCTTAACATACTCACAGAGAACTACTTTTCTTTGGAGTCACTTGTGATCTCTCAATCTCGACCAAGGTTTTCCCGCCGTTACCCCCCTTACCCCGCTCTATATAGGTTTACCCCCGCCGCCAGAGAATGAGCCCTGAGGGCAGGATTAGGGCAGGTCACTGCCTCTCTGGGTCAGCATCGTCATTAAGTTTGTCGTCTAGCCCAACTTGGCAATGGAAGGATGGCACTCGGGGACGGAAGGGAGGGCCATTACCCGAAAAGTAGTTCTCGGTGAGTATGTTAGGAAAAATAAAAATTATTTAAAATTTTTGATTTGTTCCGACACAAATACTCACCGAGAACTACTTTTCTTTGGAGACTTATACTTTAGGAGGCGGGAGTGCCATTCTGCCACTTGGCTCGGCACATAGTGCCTAGAGGGCTATGGAATGCGGGGCCTATCAGAGAGCGGAGAGAGGGTAACTGCGGAACCTTACGCTATTATCTAAGACTCACCTCTTAAATTTCTTCTGTTGATTTTCTCCTGATGAAGTAGCGAAGAATTTATTCCCCGTTGGGGACATCTTCTAGCCTACCGCTACACAGATTGGAGGGCGGCGATGACTGTTCCAATGGAGAATCCGTCCAAGGATTTCCTTGAATAATCCTTGAGGTAGTGGGCAGTAAAGGTCGACTGGTGCGACCAAGTGCCAGCTTGTAGGATCTGTCCCACCGCCATGTTTCTCTCAAAGGCCAAGGAGGTGCTCAGGCCCCTGATGTCATGGGGGCGGGGAGTGCCTGGCACTGCCATTTTACCCTCTTCATAGGTTCTAGTGATGACTTGTCTCAGCCAGAAGGAAATGGTGTTCTTGGAGACTTGTTTCTTATTAACACCTGTGGAGACGAAGAGGTTCTTGGCACCTGGTCGGAGATGAGCCGTCCTTTCCAGGTACTTTCTGAGCGTCCTTACTGGGCATAACTTCAAGTCTTCTGTATTGCCTGTCTTGGGAATGGCCGGAATTGAGAAACCTTTAAACTTCGGGTCCCAGACTGCTGGGTTCTGAGTCTTCGCCACAAAGGAGGGTACGAACCTGAAGGACACTTCCTTCCACCCTTTGGAGTGCGCAACGTCGTCAGACAGACCATGGATCTCGCCCACTCTCTTAGCCGAAGCCAAGGCTAGCAAGAAGACGGTCTTGAGGGTGAGGTCTTTGTCCCCGATATCTTTGAGGGGTTCAAAGGGAGGACGACTTAGCATTTTCAGGACCTTGGCCAGGTCCCACCTGGGCACTCTCCTAGCTTGAGGAGGGCAGGACTGCTCAAAACTCCTAATCAGCATCGCTATGTGTCTCGAGGTCCCCAGGTCGATGCCTTTCAGGAGGAAGACTTGGCCTAAGGCTGCCCTTACTCCTTTAATGGCTGGGATTGACATCCCTACTTCATCCCTAAGGTACACGAGAAACTCAGCTATGTCCGGGACCGAAGCTTTAAGAGGTCTTATGTGTTTCTCCGAGCACCACTTCGTAAAGGCGGCCCACTTCGCCTGGTATACCACGGTAGAGGATTTTCTTAGGTATAGGGACATCCTCTTAGCTGTGGAGGAGGAGTACCCCTCCTTCTTCAAGAGCCGCTCGATAGTCTCCAGGCATGAAGGCGAAGAGAGAGAGGGTTGTCGTGGAACTTGAGGAAGTGAGGTTGACGCAGCAGGTCTGACCTGGCGGGCAGAGGCCAAGGTGGTTGGCTCGCCAGGTCTTTTAGATCCGCGAACCACTCTCTCTCCGGCCACCAGGGCGCTACCAAAGTCATCCTTAGGTTTTGGGAGGCTCTTACTCTGCTGAGTACCTGCCTTATCAGCGTGAAGGGGGGGAAAGCGTACACGTCCAAGTTGTCCCACTTGTGCTGGAAGGCGTCTTCTAGGGCTGCTTTTTGGTCTGGTACCGGGGAGCAATAGACCGGTAGTTTGGCATTGAGCTTTGTTGCAAAGAGGTCCATCACCGGGGAGCCCCAGCGTTGAATGATGAGTCTGGCTACTTCCGGGTGTAGGGACCACTCTGTCCCCACTATCTGACCCATTCTGCTGAGGCCGTCGGCTAGCACGTTTCTCTTCCCGGGGATGAACCTTGCTAGCAGTACCACCTGCTGCTCGTCCGCCCAATGCAGGATGCTTATGGTGAGGTCGCACAGTTCCTTCGATCTCATGCCCCCTTGCTTCTTTATGTAGGCTACCACCGTGGCGTTGTCGCACATTAACGCCACGGTGTTTCCCCTTAACCGACTTGCAAAGTGCAGACATGCCTTCTGGACTGCTTTTAGCTCTAGGACGTTGATGTCGAGATGCTTTTCGCTCTCCGACCAGGTACCGCTTGCTGTCTCCTCCCGAAGGTGGGCTCCCCACCCTAGGTTGGAGGCGTCTGTGAACAGGAGGTACTCGGGGGGACAGGACCCGAGGGGCATCCCCTTGAGGGAGTTCGACTGGCAGTGCCACCATTCTAGGGCTGTTCTCGTGTCTGGAAGGATAGGAATCAACGCCTTCTGAGCGCCTGTCTGGGACCAGAGGCTCTTGAGGTTCCATTGCACGGGTCTGAGCCGCATCTTCCCTTGGGGAACCAGTTTCTCTAATGGGACCAGGTGACCTATCAGTCTCTGCCAGTCTTTCGCCCTCCTGGAATGTTCTGACAGGAACGGCTGAATGATGTGATTGAGGTTCCGTATCCTGTCTTCCGAGGGGAAGACCTTCCCCTGCACGGTGTCCAACGTCATCCCCAAGTATCCCATTCTGTTGGATGGCGTTAAGTTCGATTTTTCCAGATTGATTATGATTCCCAGATTCCTGCAGAACTGGAGGAGGTTTCTCCCTTGCTCCTCCAAGAGGGCCTTTGAGTTGGAAAGGAGCAACCAGTCGTCTAGGTATCTGATGAGACGGATACCTCGTTTGTGAGCCCACACTGAGACTGTCGCGAAGACCCTCGTGAACACTTGAGGGGCCGTCGACAGGCCGAAGCAAAGGGTCTTGAACCGCAGGATCTGGGAACCCCATTTTACCCGGAGGAACTTCCGACTCGACGGGTGGACAGGGATCTGGAAGTATGCGTCCTTGAGGTCGACCTTCATCATGTAATCCTTCTCCCTCAAGGACATCAGGACGGATTTCGGGGTGTCCATCTTGAAGTCCGTCTTCTTGACGAACTTGTTGAGGGCCGACAGGTCTATCACGGGTCTCCACCCCCCCGTTGCTTTCTCTACCAGGAACAGGCGGCTGTAGAAGCCCGGGCCTGGGAAAAGGACTTCTTCCATGGCCCCCTTCTCTAACATGGAGGAAATCTCTCCTTGAAGGGTGGCCCTTTTCATCGGGTCCCTGGGGGCCAACCATTCTGTCTGGCTGGCTGGAATAAGAGGGGGTGGGTCCGCTATGAAGGGGAGCCTGTAGCCTTCTTTCAGAACGGACACCGTCCAAGGATCCGCCCCTTGTGTTTTCCATGCTTGCCAATGAGGTCTGAGGCATCCCCCAACCCGAGGCTTGGGCGGGAGTAGGGGGCCTCTCCCTCTACCTTCTCCTAGAGGGGCGGCCTGATCTGCCTCTCTTCGAGGCGGAGTAACCCGACCTGAAGGAGCTGGCAGAAGCTGGTGCTCCTCTGCGGGAGGGCTGCGGAGTTGTTGTCCAGGAGGAGGAAGGGGCGTCCCTCCTCGAAGAGCTGGGGGCGGCCTGAGGAGTCACGGCGCTATCCGAGGCTGATCTCCTGTATGGCGGCCTTCTAGAAGACGCTTGTCTGGGGACGTTGGCCTCTCTCTTCTTGGACACCTTCTCCAATAGAACTTCTAGTTCCTTTAAAGGGAACAGAGACTCACCCCCCGATGGTAGGCTACGCACAGCTCGGGCCTCCCTGTCCGGGATCTTCCTCGACAACTTAGAGAGAACTGTGTCACGTTTCCTAAGTACCCAGTTGGCCGTCAAGGCGAGCGCTTGGTACGCCAGAAACTTGAGAGTTTTCCCCCCGGAGGTGAGAAGGTCCGTCAGGAGACTCTGCTGCTCTGGATCTTCGGGGTCGATGGAGGCTTGCACGTTCACCAACGTGGAGGCCCACCAGTCCAGCCATGAGGAGACGTTCACCAGGTCCCTCGACATCTCCTCCATCATGGCGGCTTCTGTAGGCGAGAAGGAAACCGGGGCTGAAGAGGCCCTTTCGTCCGAGCCGCCTTGTCCCAGGATGTCTAAGGCCGGGTCCACTTTACAGGGGCCTGGGCGCCGCCCTTCAGGAATGTAAACTTTCCCTTGTGTCTTGAGGCCCTGGAGCAGTTTCGAGGCACTCTGTGACTTGGGGGCTTCCGCATTGCTGGCCACCAAGTTATCTATGTACTCTTGTCCCAGTACTAGGTCTGGGGCAAGAGGAAGGGCCAGGGAGGACTTCGGAAGGGCGTCGTGATGCGTGAATCTCAGGAGGCTTGACCTCCAGGAATTCACCTTAGGTGCCGAGGGTTCTGCGATCCCATGGAGCCTCCTGATGAGACCCACCACCCTTCTGTATGCGGAGTCCTCCGACGGGGGAGCTTCGCCTCCGTCAGCAGAGGCCTCGGCCTGGCGTGGGGGTGCCGGGTTGTTTGAACGGTAGACCGGTCGTCCTCCTCTTGGGTCCAGGGAGGCCGACCTGTAACCGTAGGGAGCTCCGTAGGAGGGTGGATCTCGCTGCAAGGCGGGTGCCACCGGCTCAGGGAGGGCCCTCGGTTGCCCCAAGGCTCTGGAAGCCGAAGTCACGGTCCCGGTGGGCTGACCCGACAACGGGAACCGATCCTTCTTGCTCAATGACCGCACCAGCTGGGCTGGTTCGGTCAGGCTGCCTTCAAAGAAGAGCGTTTCCCCCCGCTGGGCGGGGTGAACCGGAGGCCTCGAGGACTTATGCTTCTGAGCGAGGTCTTTCCTGCGTGGCAGGTCGAGCGGTTCTAGGCTGTGCGTAGGGAGCGGCAGCCTAGACGCTCGTTCACTGGAACGAGAGTCTGGAGAGTGGAGCCTCTTGGACTCTCCTGAAGGGACGTAAACCCAAGCGCCGCCGGGAGAGGCATCTCTCCTATACTTACGGGAGTGGGAGCGGGGGCGCTTCCTGCTATGTCGCGACCTTGACCTGGAGCGGGAACGATCGCTTTCGGACCGCTCCCTCTTCCCGCGCCGTTTCTCCCTGACTTCTCCCCCGGAGGATGAACCTATCTCTGACGAGTCCGAGGGCGCCACGTTCCTCGTGTAACGGCTGCCCGCGTGATGCGTGGGGGAAGCTCTTCGCCGTTGGACGTCCGAGCTTGGATGTTGGAGGAAGTCTTCGGGGACCGCTGTGGAGATCGTCGGCACCGAGTCCACTCTATCTATGCCAGGGGGCCAGGGGTCCAGGGTCACGTCCATTCTTTGCGGTGACCTCCCCGGTGTTTTCGGCAACTTCCACCCGAAGGCATCGCTACTCGGGCGGCGAACTCTAGCGTGGCTGTCCTCTGGCGGGGGAGAGCCCGACGCACCGGCCCACGAGGGCGGGGGAGACTCTGAAATAACAACACTGCCCCATACGGGGTCTTCTGAGGACGCGTGGTCCCCTGCCACGAGGCCTGATTCACCAGAAGCACTACCGGACCCTCCGTTATCTCTAGAGGGGCCTGCCCTTGGTTCTTCCCTCACACTGGGTTCACCGGGAAGAACGCTATGACTAATCACAACACTGGGGGCTTGCTGCCCTCTCCTCTGCGAAGGAGACGGAGAAGCCGAGGCTTCGTCGGACCGATCACTGGCCGACGTTAACTAAGAAACGCCACTAACTTTTCTGGGGGAATGCTTAGAAGACTTCTTCTTTTTGGTACCGTACCGTACCCACTGTATATCATCCCAGCTTACGCACTCCGGACACGTGTCCGCGGTGGAGCAAACTTTCCCCCTACACGTGGAACAAAGGGAGTGAGGGTCTACTTCTGGTTTAGAGAGGAAAGCCCCACACGACTTTCCGGCTCTAGGACCAGGGCAACGTCGCACATGCTCCATCGTTCGCACACGAAAGGGCCAACACTAGCGAGTTATAAGTACACTGGGATATACACAGGGAGAACGCACTGTAACACTTGCGAATAACGCACTACGCAAGAAAAACACAAGTCCCCACACTGGAAACACGTGGAACACAAACGCGCCAAAGGATCGAGAGAGCGAGAGAGTGAGATGTTTACAGCTCACGACCAAGAAACTTAATGATGATGCTGACCCAGAGAGGCAGTGACCCTCAGGGCGCATTCTCTGGCGGCGGGGGTAAACCTATATAGAGCGGGGTAAGGGGGGTAACGGCGGGAAAACCTTGGTCGAGATTGAGAGATCACAAGTGACTCCAAAGAAAAGTAGTTCTCGGTGAGTATTTGTGTTGGAACAATCTGTTTTTTAAAATGGTATTTTCATAATAAAATAAATTTTTGAACATACTTACCCGCTGGTTATATAAGAATGGTTAAAGTTCCTAGACGCCTGGCAGAAATTCAAAATCTCGCGGCAATCGCAGATATGCCAGGTGTATACTAGCGCCCTCGCGGTAGACAGGCCGAACTATTCCAACCAATTCAGACCTTCCATGCCCCTTGGTCTCTAGAGGGGAGGAGGGTGGGATTATAACTTATATAACCAGCGGGTAAGTATGTTAAAAAATTTATTTTATTATGAAAATATTTTTAAACATAAAACTTACCAGCTGGTTATCCAAGAATGGCTGATTGACACTCTAGGTGGTGGGTCAAAGACAGCAACGTAATTGAAAATTCACTTAAGAGTTAAATATAACAAACTTAAGAGGTTCGTACCTGATAAGGAAGCTGACTGCAATGGTTCTCTGCCTCATTCTGTCTGCTATCCTTAGGAGATCCAGCGGTCCACCCAGGGGGCTGACAATCTTTAGGAGCTGTCAAACGGTGCCATAACCTATAACTTGAGAGGACCTCAAATAATACCCTTGTTCCAGGCACACTCAAGGAACAAAATGACCACCTGACCAAATCAAAGATTGCGGAAGACTGTCGACCAATCTCCACATACAACCATAAAAACTATATAAGTTCCAAGAGGGAGAAAAGGGTACTAGGAATTAGGGGAGCGTAGTGGTAGATCCTTCACCTACTACTGCATTCGCTGCAACGAATGGACCCAAGGTGTAGCAGTCCTCATAAAGAGTCTGGACACGTTTCAAATAATGGGATGCGAATACAGATTTACTTCTCCAAAAAGTTGTATCCATTATGCTTTGCAGAGAACGATTTTGTTTAAAAGCCACCGAAGTAGCTACGGCTCTAACTTCGTGCATCTTAACCTTGAGCAGCTTAAGGTCCGCCTCACCACACTGGGTGTGAGCCTCTCTAATCAAGAGCCTTATAAAAAAGGATAAGGCATTCTTCGACATAGGCAGTGCAGGCTTCTTAACTGCACACCAAAGAACCTCTGAGTTGCCTCCCAAATTCTTTGTTCTATCTAAATAGAATCTTAGTGCTCTAACAGGACAGAGCACCTTCTCCAACTCCTTGCTCACTACATCATAGAGATTAGCAATCTCAAAAGACTTAGGCCATGGACGGAAAGGACGTTCATTCTTGGCCAGAAAATCAAGCTGCAAGGAGCATATGGCTTTCCTGTCTCGGAAACCAATGTTCTTGCTCAAAGCGTGAACCTCACTGACTCTTTTAGCTGTCGCCAATCTAACCAAGAAAAGAGTCTTCAAGGTTAAGTCTTTAAAAGAGGCCGAGTGCAAAGGCTCGAATCTGTCACTCATGAGGAATTTAAGAACAACATCCAAATTCCAGGCGGGCGATTCTTGTTGTTGCCTCTTAGAAGTTTCAAAAAGACCTAAGAAAATCTTGTAGGTCTTTATTGTTGGAGAGATCCAAATCTGTGTCTGAAAACAGCTGCCAGCATACTTCTGTATCCCTTGATAGTCGAGGAGGAAAAGTTATGCTTATTTCTAAGATCTAAGAAGAAATCGGAAATCTGTGCTATAGAGGTACTGGATGAAGAAACTGAGTTAGCTCTACACCATTCACTGAATACCTCCCACTTGGACTGATACACCTTGATGGTAGAAGTCCTCCTTGCTCTTGCAATAGCCTTGGCTGCCTCCTTCGAAAATCCTCTAGATCTTGCGAGTTTTTCGATAGTCTGAAGGCAGTCAGACGTAGAGCTCGGAGGTTTAGATGGTTTCTTGACAAGTGAGGTTGTTTGAGAAGATCTGCTCTTAATGGTAAGCTTCTCGAAACGTCCACCATCCATTCCAGTACCTCTGTGAACCAATTTCTTGACGGCCAGAAAGGAGCCACTAGGATCATCCTGGTTCCCTCGTGAGACACGAACTTCTGTAACACCTTGTACAGGATTTTAAAAGGTGGGAACGCGTACACATCCATGTGTGACCAATCCAACAGGAACGCGTCTATGTGAGTTGCTTCAAGATCTGGAACTGCCGAGCATTATGTCTCCAGCATTTTCGTCTTCGAGGTTGCAAACAGGTCTACTAGAGGACGACCCCATATCCGCCACAGTCTCTTGCAAACGTCTAGGTGCATTGTCCACTCTGTGGGGAGAACTTGATTCCTCCTGCCGAGTCTGTCCGCATTCACGTTCTTGACTCCCTGAATAAATCGTGTCAATAAGGTAACTTTCCTTTCCTCCGCCCATATGAGAAGAGGTCTTGCTATCTCGTAAAGAGACTTCGAGTGAGTCCCGCCTTGCTTTGCTATATAAGCCAGAGCCGTGGTGCTGTCGGCATTGACCTGTACCACTTTGCCTAGGACTAGCTTCTCGAAGCCTTTGAGAGCTAAATGCACAGCTAAAAGCTCATTTTGATTGATATGGAGGTTTTCTTGCTCCTTTGTCCACAGACCTGAGATCTCTGCCTTCCCTAAGGTTGCTCCCCACCCCGAGATTGAGGCGTCGGAAAACAACACGAGGTCCGGGCTCTTTTGCTCCAACGAGAGACCCTTCTGAAGTCTGTGTACGTTGTTCCACCACTGAAGGTGTGTTCTTATGGGATTCGTAATGGGAATACTTTCCCTGTCGAGACTGTCCCCTTTCTTCCAATGATAATTGAGATGAAATTGAAGGGGGCGTAAGTGCAGCTTCCCCAGTGACACAAACTTTTCCAGTGACGAGAGGGTCCCCAGAAGACCCATCCACTCTCTCACCGAACTGACATCCTTTTTTATAAAGGCACAAAGCTTTAGGAGAGCTGATTGAATCCTAGCAGGCGATGGAAAAGCCTGAAAAGTCCGACTCTGAATCTCCATCCCCAAATAAAGAATCTTCTGGGATGGAGTCAGCTGTGACTTCTTTGAACTCACCAGGAGTCCTAATTCCTTTGACAAATTCAATGTCAGCTGAAGATCCTTCAAACAGCGATCGGCCGAGGGGGCTCTTATGAGCCAATCGTCCAAGTACAGGGAGGCTCTGATGCCCCTTGAGTGTAGCATGCTCGCCACATTCAGCATGATCTTCGTGAATACCAGAGGAGCTGTGCTGAGACCGAAACATAAGGCCCAAAACTGGAAGACTTCCTTTCCGTACACGAACCTCAGATAACGTCTGCAACTCGGATGCATTGGGACATGAAAGTAAGTGTCCTGGAGGTCCAATGATACCATCCAGTCGCCCTTCCTTACTGCTGCCAACACGGTTTTCTGAGTTTCCATGGTGAACTTCGAATTCTGGACGTAGCTGTTGAGGGCACTTACATCCAGAACTGGCCTCCATTCCCTCGAACTCTTGGGGACCAAGAACAAACGGTTGTAAAACCCTGGCGATTTTAAGTCCCGCACCCTCTCTATCACTTTTTTCTCTAGTAAGAGAGACATCTGACACCACATGGCTTACCTCTTTGGTCCTTCCCTGGGCAGAGGCAGGAACTCCCAAGCCTAAGACTTCTCCTGTCTCATACCAAACACTAGACTTGGAGGCTAGTCTGGCAGGAGGAAAAGCAAAACACGTCTTGCCAAGGACTTTCTTCGAATCCATCCACACTCCCATTAACTTTAACGCCCTCTTAGAGGAGCGAGAGAGTACCATCTTCGTGAACATAGACGCTCTTGCTGCTTTAACAAGGGTAAATACCGAAGGCGGAGAACGCCGGGCTACAGGAGTAAAATGGTCTTGGAATAATTCCGTAAAGACCAGAATTAACTTCTTGAGGTCCACCGAATGTTGAGGTGGTTTATCCTCTTCTCCCTCTGAGATATCATCCAGCAGTTCATCCGGGGAGAAAACCTCATGCAGCAAGCGCGCTGTTCTGTGCTTTGGGGGGGGGATGTGGTGATGGCGCCCTTACCTAGCGATGTCCGGCAGCCTCGCGCGGGGGAGGGTATTGGTGATTGCACTAGGAAGCGCGGGAATACCCTGGGCACGCGCGCGGGAGACTGTTGAAATGCTCGCACGCTCGTGGGCTTGCGAGCGCGGGCGAGTCTTCATAGGGTGTGCAGGAATCAGATTGGTGTGCAGGAATCAGATTGATGTGCAGGATCAGAATGAAGAGCCCGTGTGGACCAGAATGTTGGAGCGCGCGTAGGAGTTTGTTGCCGCGAGCGCGCAAGACCATCGGTGCGCGCGAGCGCGCAAAACCATTGGCGCGCACGCGGGAGACCATCGGTAACCGCGCGCGAAAAAGATCGTCGACGCTTGCGCGCATAAGAAGATCGCCGGCGCTTGCGCACGTAAGAAGAACGTTGGCACTTTCGCGCGTTAGAAGATCGGCGAACGCACGCGGGAAACCATCGGTGCCCGCGCGCAGACGATCGTCGGCGCTTACGCGCGTAGGAAGATCGTTGGCGCTTGTGCGCATACGAAGATCGTTGGTGCTTGCGCGCGTAAGAAGATCGTCGGCAAGCGCGTGCGCTTCACGCGCTAGGTTGAAGGGTCAGCTGACAGGACGATCAGAAACTGGGATGTGTCCTTAAAAAGGGCGTTCTGCTTGATCCTCCGAAGCGGGGTTTCTATGAGAGACCTCTCCCGCGAACGAGAGAGGTGCCCTTCGTAGAAGAGACTTGGAGACACTCGCAGGCTGAAGCACTGGAGGGCGGTCGGGAAAACCAGGGCAGGTGCGCAGAGGCCAACTTCAGATACACAGTAACTAGAAAAAGAAAGAACAAAAAGCATTAAATAGCTGCTAATATGACGGCGAGGATGAGAGCAGACACGTCCGACCACCATCCGAGCCGAGAGCTAAGTGGGCTCAAGCACAGGTGTGTGTGAGGGGGGGATAGCAAGCTACCCTCCCCTACCCCCGCTAACTAGCGGTGTGGGTAGTAAACCCTCGTTAAAAATTAATGGCTCGTCATTTCAGCTATGCCGAAGGTAATACCCCTATTAAATATCGTGGTTTGTATTCCAGTTACGGAACAAATAATATTTTCCTCTCCTATTGCTCCATTACCTTTATACAGTATACCATTAAATCTTACCTAGAAAGCATTCTGCTCCTCTTATCTAGGACTCCGGGCATAGCACTGTAAGGAGAGACGAGTAACCCAAGAAAAAATAATTGGGAAGTAAGGTACTAGATGGGTCCCCTTGCCCCGTATAAAATCAAGGGGTGGTGCCCAGTTCATCCTTGATTGTTTACTCTTTTACCCAGATTTCTGGGTATTCCACCGTTTCTTTTTTATTTGTAGTGAACAATGGAGTGTGGTCAGCATTCGGACACTAGGCAGTCTGCGTGCTGCATCTAGCCGCAGTCCGCAAACCACTACACTGTAACCAGAGGGAAGGATCCAATGTAGTACTGTCTGGCCAGTTAAAGGGCCCCATAACTCTCTAGCAGTAGTATCACATTGGGTGGCTGCTGCCCTGGCCACCCTACTATCAGGGGAGGTAGCAGTGGACTGTTCCTTTTGGAGGAAGCAGCAGTAGCATCCTTCACCATTGTCTTCTTAGCTGTTGCCCAGTCAGACCCAGATGGAAGCCTAGAGCTTCTTCCCCTTCAAAGCATATGCCTGTCGCTGCACCAGAAGCTACAACTGACACTCGGCATGCCTGAGAATGGACATGCCTCAGAAACGAAGCCATGAAGCAGTTGCAGCACCAGCCCTTCCCCCACCAGACACAAATTTCCTGTTTCCATTCCATGATCAACAACAAAACACAATTAAAAGAATTAACAGCTTGATGAGCACTTATCAAACATATACAGTACGAACACCACAGAAGTCAAAGCAAAACTGAATAAAGAACCGACTGTGAGGGAGGGGCGAGGATTTTCCCCGCTCCCTCACTGGTTGCATAACTGCACATTATCCATTTTCAACTACCAATTTCAGCTCTCTAGTAATAATAATATCTTATCTACAGTATATCATGGAAACTACAGGAACGACAATGCCATCTGGAAATACAGAATATGTATCTCAACATTTGTTCTATTCTCACTATATAAAAAGGCTTACCAATCAATCTTCAATGGCTGTGTTGGAGGAGAAGTTGCAGAGAGCCCAGGCTCCTCTTCATCTGATGAATCAAACATAATATTGTCCTCCACAATCTGAAAATAAATATACAGTAAGTCTTATTTAGTCCTCTGCGTTCATGTTCGAAATTCTAAATTATCACTATTCTACATTATACAAATCAAATAAAAAAAGGTTTTACGTCAGATTTCCTTTAAAGAAACAGGTAATATCCTCAATGTTTTACAAGCAATTTGAGTGGCACTTATCAAAAGAAAAAAATGTATTCAAGAACACCAAGTGAAGACGCCAGATGAGCTACCAAGGGAACCGAATTAATAACAATCCCACAGAAACCAACGGGAAAGGGCAAACTATCAATGACCAGGAGTGAATGTGAACACTGTGCTGTACAGTAACAGCTGATGAATCTAGGCACAAGACGGTTGGTTAAGAATATTACAAGGTGTCGGCACCATCTAAGGATGTCATGGAAGCTAGGGGCTATCTTATATGAAGAATAGTTTTGAATACTGTGTCTTGTTGAGAAGCCTAAGCTTTGGGCAAGTTATAGAATATGAATTCTAGGGATGGGTCATTGAAATGATATATTGAGCTTTATCATGGTTGCAACTACTATAATCACTAAACTGTTGCACTATGAAGTAAAAGGCGAGAGGTTAGACATCCACAGTTAAGAAGGAAATCTGGAACGGAGGTGAAGTTGAAGGCCAAAAGGTGGTTGCAGTCAAAGGCCAAATAGAAGTTGCTAAGATTTAGTATTGCTTACAGAGCACCACGTGAGGCAGTACCCTACCTAGCAGCCATACCATAGAGTCAAGTTGGGTTCGAAGTCTGAGAAGGTTCTTTATCCCCGACTCCTAAATCACCTAGAAATCAGTGTCCTGGTTTAGCTAAGGTTTTAGTGTATCCCTTTTTTGGTGGACTCTCTCCTCTCCACCTAACTACCAGTTTTCCACTTTAGTCCCTCCATTATTGCTCGTTAAGAGCTTGTCTAAGTTGAACTGGATAACATACAGGACATGGACCTCACCTGGTGTATGATAGCAGATACTGTATTATAAAGACAACAGGAATAGAGATACGCGGAAGATTATCTGGTAAAAGCAAGAATGATAAAGAGACCTGGTGGTGGAGCAAAGAAATAGTTAAACATCCTTCAAAACCAGGAGAAACTGAAGATCTGGAAAATACCAGAGGAGAAGGAAGGTGAGGAGGAGTACTGTATAGGATTTCAAACAAGATTGCAAAGCATGCAGTGAGTGAAGGAAAGAGGAAAAAGCATAATAAACTTTATGAAGAACTAGAAACAAGAGAAGGGGAGAAAATATTTAGAATCTCAGCAGAGGAAATCAAAGACACAAAGATATAAAACCAGTTAGGACAATTAAGGATGGGAATGGAAATGCTTTCAGAGGCAATGATGAAATAAAGGATAGATGGAGAAGCTATTTTGAAAGGTTAATGAATGAAAAAAAATTTAAACAATGCCAAGAGGAAATGGAAAGTATTTCTGGTCCAATTCAAGAAATAACAAGAAAGTTGAGGGAGCCTTAAAAAGCATAATGAACAGAAAAGCGACGGAACCAGACGAGTTACCAGCAGAGATTTGGAAGTATTTGGGCCAGGACGGAGTAACTGTGCTTTATAAGCTGTTAAAAGCTATTTTGAAAGGTGGAAGGATGCCAGCTGCCTAGAGGATGAGTATTCTGATACCCATATACAAAGAAAAGGGAGATGTAATGGAGTGTTCAAACTACAGAAGGATAAAATTACTATCATACCTTAAAAATCTGAGAGATAATCATAGATGGAAGACTGAGGGTTAGCACCTGCTTCGTACATCCAAACAGGGTTTCATGCCAGGCAAGAACACAAGAGATGTGATATTTTCTATACAACAACTAACAGAGAAATATAGAAAAGGAAGAAAGAACTTGTATATATTTATTGATCTGGAAAAGGCATATGACAGTGTACCACAGAAAGAGATTTGGAGAAGTTTAAGGGCCCAGGAAATACCTGAAGTATATGTAAATCTGGTCAAGGATATGTATGAAAATTGTTCAATAACGGTTTGATATGAAGAGGGAGACTGTGTGGTATTTGTTGTACAGGTAGGCCTTCATCATAAGTCGGCCTTAAACCTATTTTTATTCACTCTGTTGTTATATGAACTCACAGAAGATCTGAGACGTGAAATCTCCTAGACAATACTGTAAGCAGATGATGAATTTTTATGTGCTACTGATGATGAAGAACTAAACATTAAAGCAGAGGGATGGAGGAACTGCCTGGAAGAGAGGGGTCTAAGAATAAATAGAATCAAGATTATAAATATGCTGTGAATTTGAGGAAGCAAAAGGGAGAGAGGGGTAGATCTTGAGATTAATTTTCATAAGTTGGAAGTGGTAGAAATTTTTAAATACCTCGGATCTGTGACCCAAAATACAGGAGACCTAGATGAAGAGTTGACCGGAAGGATACAATCAGGGTGGAATAGCTAGAGAAAATGCAGCGGGGTACTGTGTGATTGTAAGATGACAAATTCGGAGATGATTTGTATTTTTCCTAACTATACAAACCATAGCTATTTAAAGTGGGTAATTACTTTCGGTGTAGCTGAAAGGACGAGCCATTAAAATTTTAACGAGGGTTTACTACCCCACCGCTAGTTAGCGGGGGGTAGGGAAGGTAGTTAGCTACCCTCCCCCCTCACACACCTGTGATGTAAGCTCACTTTGCTTAGAGGTAGGACTTCATGGGGGACAGGGCTGGCGGGCAAGTTTGATTTAATAGCTAAGGTTTGTATAGTTAGGAAAAATACAAATTATCTCCGAATTTGTCATTTGTTCCGTAACTGAAATACAAACCACGCTATTTAAAGTGGGTGACTTAACCCTTAGGAAGGGTGGAATAAGTCCCAGCCATACTGGCTTTTGGCTTTGCCCGGGAACTCATTATCTGAGTGTGTCAGCACTCAACAATAAAGAGTCCCTGCACCTCCCTCGCACCTTGCTATGCAAGGGCTGCGGCCTACGTAAGCTATGTGTGAAGGAAAAAAGTGTGACTCGTCCTAGGAAGTTGACCTGAAGTTCTTTAGATGGAAACTTTAGGCTAGGACTCTTCCAATACCACCTCGTCAGGGTATGGGGACGCGACAGTATTAACTTAATACTAGGAACACAAGGGAACATGGTTTGCCTGCAGTGGTTTGAGGTCAGCTGTGCAGAGAACCCAGGATGCTGCTTTCCCCAAGAGAGGGGAGGATGAAGAAAAGAATAAGGGCCAGACATACCTTTTCTTTCATGCAGACTAAAACCGGGTAACAATGCCCGTAACCCTCTGCTACTTGTCCATTAAGGAGCCTGAGGTTTAAACCAGCTGTTGTGCAGCCACCACAGGGCCAATAGAGAACGTATCGAGCCTCCTGTGGGTCACGTCTTGCAGGTAGTGGGCTGTGAAGGTTGTTTGACGCTTCCACACCCCTGCTTGTAGAACCTGCGTCACGGAGAAGTTCTTCTTGAAGGCCAGGGACGTAGCTACTCCCCTAACATCATGAGCTCTAGGACGACGTGATGGAGGAGGGTCAGGATTCAGGGACAGATGGATTGCCTTTCGAATCCATGCTGAGATGGTGTTCTTGGTAACCCTCCTCTTCGATCTCCCAGTGCTAACAAACAATGCCTGCACTTGGGGACGAACTGCAGCTGTTCTCTTCAGGTATAGCCTCAGACTCCTTACTGGGCACAGTAGGAGATGATCTGGGTCATCTGTTACGGAACGAAGAATCGAAATCTGGAAGGAGTCGAACCGAGGGTCCGGCACTCCCGGATTCTGAGTCTTAGCAATAAACTCAGGGACGAATCTGAACGTTACCTCCCCCCATCCCCTTGAATGGGCAATGTCATACGAGAGACCAATAAGTTCGCTAACTCGCTTGGCTGACACCAAAGCTAGTAGGAACACCGTCTTCCAAGTTAGGTGGCGATCTGAAGCCTGGCGTAATGGTTCGTAGGGAGGTCTCTTAAGAGACCTGAGAACTCGAACCACGTTCCATTGAGGAGGTCTCACTTCCGACTGAGGGCAGGTAAGTTCATAACAAGGTATGAGTAGGAAAAGTTCTAGCGAAGAAGAAATGTCCACTCCTTTGAGCCTGAAGGCTAGACTTAAGGCTGAGCGATAGCCTTTCACTGCCGAGACTGAAAGGCGCATTTCTTCTCGCAAATACACGAAGAACTCCGCTATTACTGGAATAGTGGCATCGAGTGGAGAGATACCCCTTCCACGACACCAACCACAGAAGACTCTCCATTTTGCCTGGTAGACCCCTGCGGATGACTTTCGAAGGTGTCCTGACATCCTTTCCGCAACTTATTGCGAAAATCCTCTCTCTGCGAGGAGATGCTGGATAGTCTCCAGGCGTGAAGCCGAAGTGAAGCTACGGCTTTGTGAAAGATGTTGGCGTGTGGTTGTTTGAGTAGCTCGTGTCGCGGAGGGAGTTCTCTCGGAGACTCCGTAAGGAGTTGCAGAAGGTCCAGGAACCATTCCGCGTGATGCCACAGCGGAGCTATGAGTCATCGAGAGGTTGACCGATAGTCTGGTCTTCTTGAGTCTCCTCCTCATCAGACAGAACGGGGGAAAGGCGTATACGTCGATGTTGTCCCACCGTTGTTGGAAAGCATCTTGCCAGAGAGCCTTGGGGTCCGGGACTGGGGAGCAGTACAGCGGCAGTTTGAAGTTCAACGCTGTCACGAACAGATCCATAATCGGGGAACCCCACAAAGTCAGGACTTTGTTGGCTACTTGACGATCCAAAGACCACTCGGTACTCACTATCTGAGACGCTCTGCTCAGACTGTCGGCGAGCACATTCCTTTTACCCAGAATGAAGCGAGCCAAAAGTGGAATCGAGTGGACTTCGGTCCATCTCAGTATCTCTACTGCAAGATGGGATAGCTGTTCTGAAAAGGTACCTCCCTGCTTGTTGATGTAAGCCACTACTGTGGTGTTGTCGCTCATCACCACCACAGAGTGACCCGCCAGGTGCTATTGGAACTGTTGAAGGGCCAGAAAAACGGCCTTCATTTCTAGCAGATTTATATGGAGGCACTTTTCTGATTCTGACCACAGGCCTGAGGTCCTGTGGTTCAGAACGTGGGCCACCCACCCTTTCTTTGAGGCGTCCGAAAACAGCATCAAATCCGGGGGGAGGACGAGAAGATCCACTCCCTTTCGTAGGTTCTCGTCTGCCACCCACCACTGAAGGTCTGTCCGTTCCGCGAGACCCATAGGGATCAAGACGTCCGGGGAATCGTGTCCTTGACTCCACTGGGACTTGAGTCGCCATTGCAGGGATCTCATTCTGAGACGACCGTTGGGAACTAGACGGACCAAGGATGAGAGATGGCCGAGGAGACGTAACCATGATTGGGCTGGGAGTTCGTCTCGTCTGAGGAAAGGACTTGCGACCCTCCTCAGCCTTGCTATCCTGTCGTCTGATGGGAAGGCTTTGTGGAGATTGGTGTCCAATATCATGCCTAGATATACCAGTCTTTGGGTAGGAAGCAGAGAAGACTTCTCAAGATTTACCATGATCCCTAGATCTTGGCAAATCCCCAGAAGTTTGTCTCGGTGTCGAAGAAGGGTTGACTCTGAGTCTGCTAGGATCAGCCAGTCGTCCAGATAACGGAGGAGACGGATGCCGATCTTGTGTGCCCACGAAGATATCAGGGTGAACACTCTGGTGAAAACCCGAGGTGCTGTTGAGAGACCGAAACACAGCACCTTGAACTGGTAGATCTTGTTGTCTAGGCTGAATCTTAGGTACTTCCTTGAAGACGGATGGATTGGGATCTAGAAGTACGCGTCCTTCAGATCCAGTGTGCACATGAAGTCTCGCAGTCTCACTGCGAGTCTGACCGTGTCTGCCGTCTCCATGCTGAACGGGGTCTGCTTGACAAACCTGTTCAGAGCTGAGAGGTCGATGACTGGTCTCCAGCCTCCAGACGCCTTCTTTACAAGAAAGAGTCGACTGTAGAAGCCTGGGGACCCGTCGACGACCTCTTGGAGAGCTTCCTTCTTCAACATGGTCTCGACTTCTGCCCGAAGGGCTTGCCCTCTTGCCAATCTCATGGCAAGAGAGCTCAACGACAATGGATTCGCTGTCAGGGAAGGTAGAGATGTTATGAACGGGACGCGATATCCTTGGCTGATCACGGAGACCGTCCAGGAATCGGCCCCGAGTTGCTGCCACCTGTCCGCGCAACTTTGAAGGCATCCCCCCACTGGTGGACGTGCGGGGGTACTGCCAATCCTAGCGTTTCCAGCCTCGGCCAATCCCCCTAGGATTTTTGCCTCCCCTGGAGGACTTCTTGCCTTTCCTGTCCTTGACGGGAAAGGGCTGTTTGGACACCGCTGACTTTGCTGCTACTGCCGGCTTTGTCGTCTTTGCAGGGCGAGGTTGTTGAGGTGCTGGAGGCTTATAGGGCTTTGATGTTAAAGCCCTCTGGAGGAGGAAGTCTTGGTTGGACTTCCTCCACCTCTCAGCCACCTGCTCTACATCTTTCGGCTCATACAGACTACTCCCCAAAAGGGAGGAATGTCTGAGCTTACTGACCTCGGTGTTGGGGACCTTCGAGTTGAATCTTTCAGACACCGTATCACGGCGTTTCAGGATAGTGTTAGCCCACAAGTTCGAGACTTGGTGGGCCAGAAACTCGATGATACGAGTGCCTGAAAGAAGGAAGGTCTCCAAGGCCTTCCTGGTACTCTCCTTAGACAAGTCTTCGGATCGTATCAGGATGCCAAGAGATCCTAGTCAGATATCCAGCCACGAAGTGGCCTGCATGGCACACTTCTCTAGCTTTTCCTAGCAAAGAATCTCCGAGGCCGAGAACGACACTGGCCGGTTGGAGTCTCTCTCGAGAGGGACTCCCCTGGAGAGCTCTTCCACCGAGTGGTGGAGGGGAAGAGCTAAACAGGACTCCTCCATGATTTCGAAGTACCTCCTCTGGTGGACACGAGGAGGTGGGAGGAGTTTGTTTCCGGCGCTGGAATGGCTGGAGGAGGCTAGCTCGGAGAGCTGGCTCTCGACCTTATCTCTGGCACTCTTGACCCCCTGGGACCAGGGTAAAGCCGCGCTGGTTTTAAGGGGCTTTTGGGTACCAAAGACTCGGTCCAGAACCGTGTCCTTGCCCTATCAAGGAGGAATCTCTGGACCCGAGAATCCGTTAAGGTTCCTCATCAGAGTCAAAACTTGCCAGAAGGCATGCTCCGACTCCTGCGGCTCTCCTCCTGGTGGACTAGCAGCAAGGTCTCCAGTCCCCAAAGGCTCTTCTTGGGAGGACTTGTGGACCTTCTCCGCGGGCTTAGCTGGCTCTGGTCTGATCCTCGAAGAAGATTTTGGAACCGTCTTGGAGTCCTTCGACTCCCTCCTGGGAGGGATGCAGGATTCCAACAAAGATGGTGGGGGCTCTTCTCCACCTCCACCCAAGGAGACTTCTCGGCGCGAGATGAGGTTTCTCCCATTGGTGCGATGGGAGAACGCTTCACCTCACGAGAATCCCCTGAGGACAGAAATTCCTCATCCACGGGAGAAGGGGAGAAAGACTGGGGAGGGGAGGGAGCCTTCCTCGACGACTTCCGAGGAGCCAGTTTCGCCCTTGGAGAAGTAACCACGTCGTCTACTCCTCTCTTCCTCTTCAGGGGGGCCGAGATAGCCGCTGATTTGAGGCCTAGTTCAGAGAAAGTGGGCTTGAAAGCCTGCGCAACCACTCTGATCAAGGGCCAAAACCAGGGCAGCCGACTGACAGCAGCGCTGTCAGAGACACCCTCCGGAGGGAAGGGGATCGTAAGATCCCTAGGAGTGGAAACTACAACAGGGTCTGCCTGAAAGGAAGAAGCTGTAGAAGAAATGTTCCTAGACCTGTCCGGAGATTTCCCTCTCTCCTGCGCTTACGAGGGGGGGGGATGAGGATGACCTGACTGTGCATTGTACTGCAGGATCTTGTGTGGGAACGCGCTGTGGATCGCGCTCGCGCGATAGGCCAGTGCCTAGCTCGGGGGGTGATTACTCGCGGGCGCACGTGGGCGCGCAGGCAATTGCTCGCGGGGGCGCGAGCGAGCAAGGGCGAGTGATGGCGAGCGATGGCGCACAGGCGAGCGATGGCGCACAGGCGCGCGTTGGCGCGTGGGCGAACGATGGCGCGCAGGAGAAGGAGCTCATGTGCGCGCAAGCGACAGGGCGCGTGGGCGCGTAGGCATCAGGGCGCGTGGGCGCGTTGGCAATTAGGTGAGCGTTCCGGAGACCTCGGATGGTGTGCAGCCACAGGATCCTGAAGGGCCCATAAGGGCGAAGCCGTTGGGCGCGCGCGTGCAGGGGGAATATCCCTAGCGCGGGCGCCCAAGAGGGCGCTCATCTGGAAAAGAAGTTCTGGCAGTGGGCGCATGGGTGCGCGATGGAGACTGTGGGCGATGGCGCGTAGGCGAGGGATGGCGAGCAGGCGAGATCCGATGGCGCGTCGGCGATCGTGGAGGAGAGCGATGGCGAGCAGGGGAGGATGAAGACTTCCCTTTGGAGCCCTGATCCGAAGATCGAGGGCAAGCAGGCAAGCGTTGGCGAGCAGGAGAGCGCTGACGAGCAGGAGAGCGTTTGCGAGCAGGAGAGCCCTGCCGAGCAGGAGAGCGCTGGCGCACAGGAGATCGCTGACGATCAGGAGAGCGCTGACAAGCAGGAGACCGAGGGCATCCATGGCGTGCATCAGGCTGAGGGCGCGCAGAGGTCCGTTGGCGAGCAGGAGATCGTGGGCGCGTGGTCTCTGGAACTGCAGGGCGAACAGGAGATCGTGGGCGTGCAGGAGCTCGTGGGCGTGCAGGAGAGTGCTGGGGAGATGAGACTGGAACAGGAGGGCGCTTGCGCGTAGTAGTGCGCTGGCGCGCAGGCGAACGTTGGCGCACAGGGGAAACCTGGCGCTTAAGGGACTTACACACAATGTGTGAAAGCCCCTTTTGCCCCGAAGGGACCGGTGCCCGTTGGAAAACGGGATGGGTGGGCGCACACAGCACGTCTGCAGCCAGGAAGGGTGAGGGCAGGTCAGCAGGTCTGGCAGGAGAAGGAGATCGCGAACGATCTGCGGAGAGGTCCAGGTCCAAAGAAGTAGCAGGAACGGTAGCTGAAGGACGAGGTTCCTCTGCGGGGGACTGCGGGGAGGAAGATCCGAAGGGTGTCCGAGCCTTACGTCTGATACGTCCTCTGGGAGCAGCAGGCAAACCATCGGCAGTCCTCCGAAGAGGAGTCTCTGTCAGTGAACTCCCCCGGGGGGGAGAATCACCCACAGGAGAGACCGTTGGACTTAGTTCCTCCCTCGAAGGATGTTCGGAGGGGGGAGCTAAGCCTTCAGCTACAGTGAACTCTCGTTTATCGCGGTAGATAGGTTCCAGACGCGGCCGCGATAGGTGAAAATCCGCGAAGTAGTGACACCATATTTACCTATTTATTCAACATGTATATTCAGACTTTTAAAACCTTCCCTTGTACATAGTACTGTTAACAAACTACCCTTTAATGTACAGAACACTTAATGCATGTACTACAGTACCCTAAACTAAAACAGGCACAAATATTAAAAGCAATTTTATATCATGCGTTTCCTAAACACGCTAAAAAGCACGTTAAAAAATGGCAACCAATGTTTTGTTTACATTTATCTCTGATCATAATGAAGAAACAAACTGGAGGTAGAGCTTTGCTTATTACCCAGACATATTTCCCATACTATTTCCTTAGAACTACATCACATCTTCCTACTTTAGATATATATATATATATATATATATATATATATATATATATATATATATATATATATATATATATATATACATACAGTATACTGTATATATATATATATATATATATATATATATATATATATATATATATATATATATATATATATATATATATATATATGTGTGTGTGTGTGTATATATATATATATATATATATATATATGTATATATATATATATATATATATATATATATATATATATATATATATATATAATGTTATTTTCCTTAGTAAAATAAATTTTTGAATATACTTACCCGATGATCATATAGCTGCATCCCTGCTGCCCGACAGAAAAAATCTACGGGCAGAATACGCCAGCGATCGCTATACAGGTGGGGGTGTACATCAACAGCGCCATCTGTCAAGTAGGTACTCAAGTACTCGATGTCAACATAGAACCAATTTTCTCCTCTGTCCCACTGGTTCTCTATTGGGGAGGAAGGGTGGGTCCTTTAATTTATGATCATCGGGTAAGTATATTCAAAAATTTATTTTACTAAGGAAAATAACATTTTTCAATATCAAACTTACCCGATGATCATATAGCTGATTCACACCCAGGGGGGTGGGTAGAGACCAGCATTACAAGTTGACATTATGAGCTAAGTATTCCGTATTTCATTTTAGCAGTTATTCAAAATAACAAGCATAAAATAAATAAGTACCTGGTAAGGAAGACGACTTGAACAATTACTCTGCCTTTTTAAGTACGTCTTCCTTACTGAGCCTCGCGATCCTCAAAGGATGCTGAGCGACTCCTAGGAGCTGAAGTATGAAGGGTTGCAACCCATACTAAAGGTCCTCATCAAAACCTCTAATCTAGGCGCTTCTCAAGAAATGATTTTGACCACCCGCCAAATCAAGTAGGATGCGAAAGGCTTCTTAGCCTTCCGGACAACCCAAAAATATTTCAAGAGAAAGATTAAAAAGGTTCTGGAATTAGGGAATTGTAGTGGTGGAGCCCTCACCACTACTGCACTCGTTGCTACGAATGGTCCCATAGTGTAGCAGTTCTCGTAAAGAGACTGGACATTCTTAAGATAAAAGACGCGAACACTGATTTGCTTTTCCAATAGGTTGCGTCGAATATATTTTGCAGAGATCTATTAGTTTAAAGGCCACGGAAGTTGTGACAGCTCTAACTTCGTGTGTCCTTACCTTCAGCCAAGCTTGGTCTTCCTCATTCAGAAGGGAATGAGCTTCTCGTATTAACAGTCTGAAAAAATAGGAAAAAGAATTCTCTGACATAGGCAAAGATGGATTCTTAACTGAACACCATAAAGCTTCAGACGGGCCTTGTAAAGGTTTCAAAATAGAACTTAAGAGCTCTTACAGGACATAATACTCTTTCTAGTTCATTTCCAACCATACGAAAAGTTTGGAATATCGAACGATATTGGTCAAGGCCGAGAAGGCAGCTCGTGTTTGGCTAGAAAACCAAGATGTAGAACATGTAGCCGTTTCGGATGAGAATCCGATGTTCTTGCTGAAGGCATGAATCTCACTGACTCTTTTAGCTGTGGTTAAGCATATCAGGCAAAGAGTCTTAAAGGTGAGATCTTTCAGGGAGGCTGATTGAAGTGGTTCGAACCTGTCTGACATAAGGAATCTTAGAACCACGTCTAAATTCCAACCAGGTGTAACCAAACGACGCTCCTTCGTGGTCTCAAAAGACTTAAGGAGGTCCTGTAGATCTTTATTGTTGGAAAGATCTAAGCCTCTGTGACGGAAGACTGATGCCAACATGCTTCTGTAACCCTTGATAGTGGGAGCTGAAAGAGATCGCTCTTTCCTCAGATATAAGAGGAAGTCAGCTATTTGAGTTACAGAGGTACTGGTCGAGGATATGGATACTGACTTGCACCAGTTTCGGAAGATTTCCCACTTCGATTGGTAGACTCTAAGGGTGGATGTTCTCCTTGCTCTAGCAATCGCTCTGGTTGCCTCCTTCGAAAAACCTCTAGTTCTCGAGAGTCTTTCGATATTCTGAAGGCAGTCAGACGAAGAGCGTGGAGGCCTTGGAGTACCTTCTTTACGCGTGGCAGACGTAGCAGGTCCACCCTTAGGGGAAGTGTTCTGGGAACGTCTACTAGCCATCGAAGTACCTCGGTAAGTATTCTCTCGCGGGCCAGAGGGAAGCAACTAGAGTCAACTTTGTCCCTTCGTGAGAGGCGAACTTCTGCAGTACCTTGTTGACAATCTAGAACGGAGGGAATGCATATAGATCTAGATGAGACCAATCTAGTGAAAGGCATCTAAAAGAACTACTGCTGGGTCCGGGATAGGTGAGCAAAGTATTGAGAGCCTCTTGGACATCGAGATTGCGAAGAGATCTATGGTTGGCTGGCCCCAGGTGACCCAAAGTCTCTTGCATACATCCTAGTGGAGGGTCCAATGTGTTGGAATTATTGTCCCTTCCTACTGAGACAATCTGCTAAGACATTCAAGTTGCCTTGGATGAAACTCGTTACTAGTGAAAAGTCTAGACCTGTTGAACAGGAGAGGAGGTCACTTGCGAACTCGTACCATGTCAGAGAGTAGGTCCCTCCTTGCTAGGAGATGTACATCAAAGCACGGAGTTGACCGTGTTCACCTCCACCACTTTGCCTTGAAGGAGAGACCTGAAGCTTTTCCAGGTCAGACGTATTGCCAGAAGCTTCTTGCAGTTGAAATGCATTGTCCTTTGACTCGAGTTCCATAATCCCGAGCATTCCCTACCGCCTAAGGACGCACCCCAGCCTACATCCGATGCGTCTGAGAAGTGAACGTGGTTGGGAGTCTGAACAGTCAGGGGAAGACCCTTTCAAAGGTTGATAAAGTCCTTTCATCAAGTCAGACCAGACTATCTTTCCGGAAACCGGGATCGAGACCGCTTCTAGCGTCTTGTCCTTTTCCAGTGAAGAGCTAGATGATACCGAAGAGGACGGAGGTGTAGTCTTCCAAGAGACACCAATTGAACCACGGATGACAGTGTCCTAACCAGACTCATCCACAGCCTGACAGGGCCGTGTTCCTTCTTCAGCATCTTCTGGATGGATAGCATGGCTGGGAGATGATCGTCTTGTTCAGCCATGTCCCCATCAGAGGGTTCCTCATCCGAAACTGATGAGGAAACGGCAACGGAGTGGGCAACGTCTGACTCGCTGAATCCGGTCGCACTGGAGGATGCGTGACGGAGCCGGACACAAGATCATGGTACTGCTGCACAGTCTGTGAACTGTCAACCATGGGGACGCGAGGAAGTACAGCGACAACCCGAAACTGTCTAGACTGTCTGGGTTGTGCAGACAACCCCCTACCGGGTTGCTGAGGTTGCCGCACTGCGTCACAACAAGTCACCTCTGCTGGTTGTTGAACGTCTTCCTAGTGACACACTGAACGTCCACAACCACCTCCGAGAGTTGCTTAACGTCAACGTGCGACTGGCAACCCACACTGGGTCGCACCGGTGGAGGAACCATCTCAACTGGCGGACGTGAGTAGGATACCTCAGCGTCAACAGGGCGTACAACCAACCGGAAGGAAGGTTGTTGGCTAGAAGGTTCTTCTCCGTAAAAAATCCTCTAACAAGGACTAAGCTTGGACTGCATGTCTTGCAACAAAGCCCATTAGGGTCTATGGGAGCAGGTGTGGCAACAGACGGGATTAGCGACTGAAGCGGAACCATTTACCATCCCTGGAAGCATGTTATGCTTTAATTAAAGTCCATAGGAGGCTAAGCAGCTTAAGGCTCCTCTCCAAATGACAGAGTCCTCAAGGGAATATCAGAAGGAGGGAGAACAGCACTTTCTCATCTACAGGAACCATGTCCGAGAAAAGCTAGGTTATCTCAGTGAGGGTTTCACTGGTGCATAAGCAGCAGACCAGAAGGCAACGTTATGTAACTGCTTGACAGTCTGTGAACTGTCAAAAACTGAACTGTCAACCACAACAGGAGCGTGAGGACATACAGCACTGGTGCATAGTAGCAGACCAGAAGGCAACTTCATGTAACTGCTTGACAGTCTGTGAGCTGGCAACAACCAAAGCTGTGTGGGGAAGCCTCAACTCCTGACTGACTAGTCTGCTGCGGGCGAGTGGCGGTAACCACAGTGGGTTGCGGAGGCTGACACACCGTGTCAAAACACGGCAGCTTGTGGTAGCTCACGCACGGCAACGGAGTGCTCTGTGTGTCTGTGGGAGTCAGCATGCGTCTGGCAGGGTCGACTGCGCATGGGTGGAGGAGCTCTCACAACAAGAGTGTGGGAGCAGGCAGCCATGCTGGGCGCACAACCGTGGCAGGCTGTAGGCCAACGGGTGCATCGTCAACCTTCTCCGCAGTCGGAGTGTGGGAGCTGGCAACAACAAAAGCGGAGTGCTGGTGCGTGGGAGGGACTGCCGTGGGTTGCGGAGCATGCCGCATTGCGTAAAAACACGGCAGCTTTACAGCACCTTCCCACTGCTGATGCGGTAGCTCACGCATGTCAACGGAGGGTGCAGCATGAACATGCGTCTGGCAGGGTCGACTGCGCATCGGTGGTGGAGCTCTCACAGGTGGAGTGTGGGAGCAGGCAGCCGCAGTATCTGCTGAGCGCACAACCGTGGCAGGTTGTAGGTTAACAGGTGCAGTGTCAACCTTCTCAGCACGATACTCCTGCATGAAGGAAGCAAGCTGAGACTGCATAGTCTGCAGCATGGACCACTAGGGTCTATAAAAGACGGCAACAAACGGAGCTACTGTCCGTTGTGACTGAGGGTCTAAAACAGCTGGTGCGGCAACAGACGGAGTTACTGCCTGTTGCGGTACCACCTTGCCTCTCTTGGGAGGTGTGCAGTCGTCGGATGACTGCAGCGAGTCCGAACTGACCCAGTGGCTACACCTAGGCCGTTGGACTTGCGCGGAAGGGACCGACTTGCACTAAAAAGCTGCAAGATTTGGTCCATGGTTTCTGCGAGAAACCTCTTCCGCAGACGAGGAATAAATGGGCTCTCTCGTCTTTGTGTGGGTGGGGCGATCACGTCGGCAACGTGTGTAGATACACCCGAAACCACCGAGGGAAACGTCTGTTCGTCGATCAAGGCCTGTGGAACCCATAAGTCCTTCGACATTACTTCTCCCCTGGGCTTGGGAGCTTGTAAGAGGTATCGGACTAGGTGAACAACTGGCACGAACAGACGAACCCTCGAACGCAACACTGTAACACTTTGCGCATATCACTTTATCACTTTTGATTTTCTGTTAGCACTTATTTCACTGAAATCGAAACTTTAACTGATTTCTATCTGAAACACGCAATCCTATCCTTCATTAAAAGGTAGTAATTGCGAAAACAGTTTACAATGCAACAGAAAAACATAATTAAAGATAAAGAATTCAGTGGCTGGAAAAGAGACTAAACACTAGATCAAATAAACTACGTTTAAAATCTCTCACCGCATAAAGCCTGGGAACAAGAATAAAACTCTAGAAACGTTTTACCTTCTTCCCCTACAGCGACTAGGGAGAAGAGTAAAAAACGAGAACAACGTTACCCGCTTGAACGAAACGTTTATTCTCCTCTCTCTCCCTCCGTCTCTATCTCTCTCTCTCTTCTCTCTCGACTTAGAACCTGAGAGAAGAGCCCAATTATATATCGTTAAAACATATTATTTGCTAAAGGAAAAAACTGAAAGGTTTCCCAAATAAAAAGTTCCTTTATTAGAATTTAAACCATTTAAGCTAAGAAAGAATGAACGAAACGCTAGAATCGGTTTACTCTTACTGCAACGTGAAACCGTGAAATACTCTCTCTCTATCGTAACGATAGAGCGCATGTTGAACGTTCTGAACGTCAACAACTGCGGAGACTAAACTAAACGTTAGTTCATCTTTGAAAACAGTACGAGACTTATCAAAGAAATTCTTTCAAAAACATTAAAATTAAAAAAGTATAAATTCTAAAAGGTAAATACGAAATGACGGGCTCAATGTTAATTAACTTCGGTTCCAAGTAAGGACCGCCTACTATTAGGAAAGGTCGCATATAAACAAGCATAAAAATTAATTTTTATAAGTTTATAAAAAATGGAAAGTTAATCGAAGAGGCCTATAAAGGCGGAGAGATATAAACTAAATAGATCTATAACTTGTTAAGCAAAATTACCAAAAACCTAAACACACTTCCGTCTAAGGGAAGGGTCGGCCTTTTAAAAGTGAATGAGAGTCCATACTCTCTTCGTCACCAACACTTCCGTCTAAGGGAAGGGTCGGCCATAATTAAATCTATCCAAAACGAGTTCAAGTTTTGAAATGAAGATAAAACCCCCTGCATAGCGAAAGCTCAAAACTGGAATAGTGTACTTCACCAATTCGTTGTGAAAACAAATCCAGTTAGGGACGGCGTATTTAGTAGGTCTTGCCTGTGGCACGACAGAGGGAAAATTGGTTCTATGTTGACATCGAGTACTTGAGTACCTACTCGACAGATGGCGCTGTTGATGTACACCCCCACCTGTATAGCGATCGCTGGCGTATTCCGCCCGTAGATTTTTTCTGTCGGGCAGCAGGGATGCAGCTATATGATCATCGGGTAAGTTTGATATTGAAAATTAGTATTTAAAACACTTCAGTTTGAAAGAAGAATGAACAAAACGTCAAAATCGATTTACTCTTTCTGCAAAGTGAAACCGTGATTCTCTCTTTCTCTATCGTAACGATAGAGCGCAAACTGCGTAGCATAAATAAACCAAACGTTAGTTCATCTTTGAAACAGCACGAAGACTATTCAAAGAAAATCTTTCATAAAATATCTACTAAAAAATATTCATTTCATAACTCTTACAGAGCAAATGATTTAAACTTAACGAAAATAAAAGTTGAATGGGCTCAACGTTGTTTAACTTCGGTTTCCAAGTTAGGACCTCCTACTCTCGGACTAGGGGAGGAATAGGTAAGGCCGCATATAAACAAAACATAAAATTTATCTTGATGTTTAGTATAAATGGAAAGCTAATCGAAGAGGCCTAATAAAGGCGGGTGAGATATAAAATATATAGAGGAAAATCTATAATTAACAACAACAATTTATAACGTGATAAGATAGTTGTAATTGCTAAAAGCCTAAAACACACTTCCGTACACTAAGGGAAGGGTCGGCCATCTTTACTCTATGGAAAAAACCAGAGATAAAAGAGCAAGGGCAAAACACTTTTACTCTCCTTTCAAAAGCATTTCTTTTGAGGATCTATCTATCTATATACCAAGGCACTTCCCCCAATTTTGGGGGGTAGCCGACACCAACAATGAAACAAAACAAAAAGGGGACCTCTACTCTCTATGTTCCTTCAGCCTAATCAGGGACTCAACCGAGTTCAGCTGGTACTGCTAGGGTGCCACAGCCCAACCTCCCACATTTCCACCACAGATGAAGCTTCATAATGCTGACTTCCCTACTGCTGCTACCTCCGCGGTCATCTAAGGCCCCGGAGGAAGCAGCAGGGCCTACTGGAACTGCGTCACAATCGCTCGCCATTCATTCCTATTTCTAGCACGCTCTCTTGCCTCTCTCACATCTATCCTCCTATCACCCAGAGCTTTCTTCACACCATCCATCCACCCAAACCTTGGCCTTCCTCTTGTACTTCTCCCATCAACTCTTGCATTCATCACCTTCTTTAGCAGACAACCATTTTCCATTCTCTCAACATGGCCAAACCACCTCAACACATTCATATCCACTCTAGCCGCTAACTCATTTCTTACACCCGTTCTCTCCCTCACCACTTCGTTCCTAACCCTATCTACTCGAGATACACCAGCCATACTCCTCAGACACTTCATCTCAAACACATTCAATTTCTGTCTCTCCATCACTTTCATTCCCCACGACTCCGATCCATACATCACAGTTGGTACAATCACTTTCTCATATAGAACTCTCTTTACATTCATGCCCAACACTCTATTTTTTACTACTCCCTTAACTGCCCCCAACACTTTGCAACCTTCATTCACTCTCTGACGTACATCTGCTTCCACTCCACCATTTGCTGCAACAATAGACCCCAAGTACCGTACTTAAACTGATCCACCTCCTCAAGTAACTCTCCATTCAACATGACATTCAACCTTGCACCACCTTCCCTTCTCGTACATCTCATAACCTTACTCTTACCCACATTAACTCTCAACTTCCTTCTCTCACACACCCTTCCAAATTCTGTCACTAGTCGGTCAAGCTTCTCTTCTGTGTCTGCTACCAGTACAGTATCATCCGCAAACAACAACTGATTTACCTCCCATTCATGGTCATTCTCGCCTACCAGTTTTAATCCTCGTCCAAGCACTCGAGCATTCACCTCTCTCACCACTCCATCAACATACAAGTTAAACAACCACGGCAACATCACACATCCCTGTCTCAGCCCCACTCTCACCGGAAACCAATCACTCACTTCATTTCCTATTCTAACACATGCTTTACTACCTTTGTATAAACTTTTCACTGCTTGCAACAACCTTCCACCAACTCCATATAACCTCATCACATCCCACATTGCTTCCCTATCAACTCTATCATATGCTTTCTCCAGATCCATAAACGCAACATACACCTCCTTACCTTTTGCTAAATATTTCTCGCATATCTGCCTAACTGTAAAAATCTGATTCATACAACCCCTACCTCTTCTAAAACCACCCTGTACTTCCAAGATTGCATTCTCTGTTTTATCCTTAATCCTATTAATCAGTACTCTACCATACACTTTTCCAACTACACTCAACAAACTAATACCTCTTGAATTACAACACTCATGCACATCTCCCTTACCCTTATATAGTGGTACAATACATGCACAAACCCAATCTACTGGTACCATTGACAACACAAAACACATATTAAACAATCTCACCAACCATTCAAGTACAGTCACACCCCCTTCCTTCAACATCTCAGCTTTCACACCGTCCATACCAGATGCTTTTCCTACTCTCGTTTCATCTAGTGCTCTCCTCACTTCCTCTTTTGTTATCTCTCTCTCATTCTCATCTCCCATCACTGGCACCTCAACACCTGGAACAGCAATTATATCTGCCTCCCTATTATCCTCAACATTCAGCAAACTTTCAAAATATTCCGCCCACCTTTTCCTTGCCTCCTCTCCTTTTAACAACCTTCCATTTCCATCTTTCACTGTCTCTTCAATTCTTGCGCCAGCCTTCCTTACTCTCTTCACTTCTTTCCAAAACTTCTTCTTATTCTCTTCATATGACTGACCCAATCCCTGACCCCACCTCAGGTCAGCTGCCCTCTTTGCCTCACGTACCTTGCGCTTTACTTCCACCTTTTTCTCTCTATATTTTTCATACTTCTCTATACTATTACTCTGCAGCCATTCTTCAAAAGCCCTCTTTTTCTCTTCCACTTTCACCTTCACTCCTTCATTCCACCATTCACTGCCCTTCCTCATGCTGCCTCCAACAACCTTCTTGCCACATACATCACTTGCAATCCCAACAAAATTTTCTTTTACTAACTTCCATTCCTCCTCTAAATTACCAGTTTCTCTTACTCTCACCTCATCATATGCCATTTTCAACCTTTCCTGATATTTACTTTTTACCCCCGGTTTTATTAGCTCTTCAATCCTCACTACCTCCCTTTTACATCCACCTACTCTATTCCCCCACTCTTTTGCTACAACTAATTTTCCTTCCACCAAAAAATGATCAGACATACCGTTAGCCATACCCCTAAACACGTGCACGTCTTTCAATCTTCCAAACATTCTTTTAGTTACCAACACATAATCCATTAATGCCCTTTCTACTACTCTTCCATTTGCCACTCTTACCCATGTATACTTATTCTTATCTTTCTTTTTAAAGAAGCTAGCACCTATTACCATCTCTTGTTCAACACACATGTCTACCAGTCTCTCACCACTCTCATTTTCACCTGGTACGCCATACTTACCAATGACACCTTCTACCTCTCCAGCACCCACTCTAGCATTCAAGTCACCCATAACAACTACATAATTCCTTCTACCCAGTCCTTCT
The DNA here is from genome assembly GCF_036898095.1 of Palaemon carinicauda. NCBI lineage: Eukaryota > Metazoa > Arthropoda > Malacostraca > Decapoda > Palaemonidae > Palaemon > Palaemon carinicauda. The sequence goes on along the minus strand of NC_090746.1, from coordinate 67,214,716 downwards.
ACACACCTAGTTAAATCATTCCAGAACTCATTCCGATCTTCTTCACTTTTCTCACTACCTGGCCCATACGCACTGACAAACGCCCAACATTCCCTACCCAACCTAACCCTTACCCACATTAACCTAGATGATATCTCCTTCCAATCCACTACTTTACCTGTCATCCATTCACTCAGCAATAACGCCACACCCTCTCTCACTCTTCCCCTTTCAATCCCAGACACTCTACCAGACATTTCACCAAACATCACTTCACCCTTTCCTTTCATCTTTGTCTCACACAAGGCCAATACATCCATCCTTCTACTTCTAAACATACTTCCAATCTCACATCTTTTACTCTCTATCGTACTACATCCACGCACATTTAAACACCCCAAAACTAGAGTGCGGGGAGCAGTCACTCTCCCCCAGCTCCATCTCCTTGTCGATGTCTCGCAGGAATTTTTTACAGGAGAGGGGGTTCCCAGCCCCCTCGTCCCGTCCCTTTTAGTCGCCTCTTACGACACGCAGGGATAACGTTGGCGCTATTCTAATTTTTATATGCCCCCTTTTGAGGATAGTATTGAATAATCCAACACGGCGAAAGCAATAAAACCAAAACCAAGTACTTCACCAATTCGGTAGAAAACTCGAGGTCATAATAGCGAGTGGAATCGACTTGTCGATGAAACCGACAGAGAAGAACTAGAGCTGTTTACATGTATATGCGGTATCTGGCCGATAGTCGGCGCTGGTGGGCACACCCGCTACCTCATAGCGATCGCTCGCGAGTTTTTGAATTCTGTCGAGCCGTCGGAGACGTCAGCTATTATATATTCACCGGCTAAGTTTAATATTTAAAAATAAATTTTTGAATATACTTACCCGGTGAATATATAATAGCTGACGTCTCCGACGGCTCGACAGAATCCAAAAACTCGCGAGCGATCGCCATGAAGGTAGCGGGTGTGCCCACCAGCGCCGACTATCGGCCAGATACCGCATATACATGTAAACAGCTCCAGTTCTTCTCATCCCGCTGGGTCTCTATCGGGGAGGAAGGGGAGGGGCCTTTAATTTATATATTCACCGGGTAAGTATATTCAAAAATTTATTTTATCAAAATATCATTTTTAAATATTAAACTTAGCCGGTGAATATATAATAGCTGATTCACACTCATGGTGGTGGGTAGAGACCAGTATTAATACAGTTTACGGCGTATATGCTTAGAGTTTTTGACAGTTATATCATAACAAAACCCAAATAAATATAGGTACCTGGTAAGGAAGCTGACTCTAACGATTACTCTGCCTTGTTAGTCCGCTTTCCTCACGAAGCCCAGCCATCCTCTTAGGATGCTGAAAGACTCCCAGGAGCTGAAGTATCCAGGTCGACAACCCATACAACAGGACCTCATCAAAACCCTTAATCTGGGCGCTCTCAAGAAATGACATTTGACCACCCGCCAAATCAAAAAGGATGCGAAAGGCTTCTTAGCCTTCCGTACAACCCAATTAAAAACATTTCAAGAGAAGATTAAAAGGATATTGGAATTAAGGGAATGTAGTGGTAGAACCCTTACCCACTACTGCACTCGCTGCAACGAATGGACCCAGTGTGTAGCAGTCCTCATAAAGAGTCTGGACATCTTTTAAGTAAAATGACGCGAATACCGACTTGCTTCTCCAAAAGGTCGCGTCCATAATACTTCGCAGAGATCTGTTTTGCTTAAAGGCCACGGAAGTTGCTATAGCTCTTACTTCGTGCGTCTTAACCTTAAGCAAGCAACGATCTTTTTCACTCAAGTGAGAATGAGCCTCTCGGATTAAAAATCTAATAAAATATGACAAAGCATTCTTTGACATAGGCAATGAAGGCTTCTTAACTGAGCACCACAAGGCCTCAGATCCACCTCGTAAGGATTTAGTCCGAGCTAAATAAAACTTCAAAGCTCTAACTGGACACAGCACTCTTTCAAGCTCGTTGCCTACGATCTCTGACAGGCAAGGTATATCAAATGACTTAGGCCAAGGACGAGAAGGCAGTTCATTTTTGGCCAAGAAAAACCAAGCTGAAGTGAACATGTGGCTTTATCTGTAGAAAAGCCGATGTTCCTACTGAAGGCATGGATCTCACTGACCCTTTTAGCCGAAGCCAAGCACACTAAGAAAAGCGTCTTGAGGGTGAGATCCTTCAGGGAGGCTGAATGTTATGGCTCAAACCTGTCGGACATTAGGAACCTTAGGACCACGTCTAAGTTCCATCCAGGAGTTGCCATACGACGCTCCTTAGAGGTCTCGAAGGACTTAAGGAGATCTTGGAGATCTTTATTATTGGACAGATCTAAGCCTCTATGTCTGAACACAGACGCCAACATGCTCCTGTAGCCCTTAATAGTGGGCGCTGAGAGGGAGCGAACATTTCTCAGATGTAGGAGAAAGTCTGCAATTTGGGCTACAGAGGTACTGGAAGAGGAAATGGATGATGACTTGCACCAGTCTCTAAAGACTTCCCACTTCGACTGATAGACCTTGATGGTAGATGCTCTCCTAGCTCTCGCAATCGCTCTGGCTGCCTCCTTCGAAAATCCTCGAGCTCTTGAGAGTCTTTCGATAGTCTGAAGGCAGTCAGACGAAGCGCGGGGAGGCTTTGATGAAGACTCCTTACGTGGGGCTGCCGTAAGAGATCCATCCTTAAAGGTAGACTCCTTGGAACGTCTACCAGCCATTGAAGTACCTCTGTGAACCACTCTCTCGCGGGCCAGAGTGGAGCAACCAATGTCAACCTGGTCCCTTCGTGAGAGGTGAACTTCTGCAGCACCTTGTCTAGGATCTTGAAAGGTGGAAAGGCATAAACGTCCAGGTGAGACCAGTCCAGCAGGAAAGCGTCTATGTGGGCTGCCTCTGGATCTGGAACTGGAAAGCAGTAAGTCGAGAGCCTCTTTGTCAGAGAGAGTCGCAAAAAGATCTATGGTGGGTTGACCCCATG
>NC_090746.1:67066679-67211243 GCF_036898095.1 Palaemon carinicauda | reverse complement strand
CCCCACCTCCCCTGGATATGCTGACTCGCCCCCGGCACTGTTGACGACCTCTGGCAATTCATTTAAAGAAAACTCCGTTGACGACGTAGGAACTAAAAAGGACTATTCTTTAAACACTCGGGAAAAAGGGGTAATTTGGGCCAACACAGGAAAATTGAATGTCCTGCACATTACCCAAATCCCATTAGAAACTATATTATGATATGCTACATAAAATATTTGAGTGTTATGGGATTAATAAAAGAAATTAGAATGAAACTTCAAGATGATAATTTGGAATCTTGGTTATCATTTAATTGTCATGAGGAAGCATTTAATGCAAGCCGTAATATTGTTGATATTAAAGTAGGTAATATGAGTGTTAAGGGTGCTCTGTGTGATGGGGCACCTAAAGATCTGGATGTCTATAGACACAGCAGACTGGGCTGATAAAGATATAGAGGCAGATATGCCATCCCAAAGAAAGCCCAAAACCACCAATGTGGCTTCTTGCTCAATCTGTAGGAGGTACGGAAAATTATTTCAAGGTCTGCAAATTTCTTCAGAGGAAGGTAGGTACGATCGCACCTGGAGATATATCTCGATTCAGTAAGAAAAGTTACCTGATAAAGGCCAAGTCATATACACAGTCTGTTATACTGTCCAATATGAAGACAGTAAATGATGATATAAAATTGGACATCAAACCCCATCTAAACTTTAGCTATGGAAGGGGAGTGGTTTTTAATAGGGATCTGTATGAATTTACTGAAGAAGAGATATTGACTATGTGTCCTCTATCAGTGTGGAAAGTACATAAAGTACCTGGAACATCAATGATTGTTCTTACTTTCCAGGATGCCGATGTACCCTTCCCACATAGACATAGAAATGAAAGGATCAGAGTTCAACCTTTCAAGCAAAAGCCCACTGCAATGTTATAATTGCCTTTAAATTTGGGACATCCTTCCAAAGTTTGCAATAGTGAAAGAATTTGTAATACTTGCTCCAATATTTACCATGGGGAATGTACATTTGAGGCAAGGTGCTTAAACTGCAACTCTAATCATAAATCTAATGATAGGAGCTGCCAGTTTTATAAGTTAGAAGAGGCTGCCCTCAATAAATCAATTATTGAACATGTAAGCGTGGGGCATGCCAAGAGATTATTAAATAAATCTAACACTTATGCAAAGACATTAAAAACAGGAGAAAAAGTTCCTCGGGAATCATCTCGCCCACCTACTTACTGTAGGTAGTTCTCGAAAAAGGAATTCACCATCTATTGATAAAGTGCTGCATAAGACAAGAATATCTCCTCCTAAAGATTTATCATTGAGTATCAACCAAAAGACATTGCCCACCACTATCAAACCTTTGTCCCCCATTACAAAGGATAGTACTAACCTCTCCCAGGCCATATCCTTGCCTAATTTAATGGAGATTCCACCTGACACCAAGTTATCAAGTGTACCTGTAGTGGGGAAGGTACAAAAACCTGGTAACTCACAACCTACTAATCGTAAAAGAGAGAGACCTCCATCTCTCTCACCCCCTTCCATAAGAAATACTAGAATTATGACATCAAATAAATATGATGTTTTGTCTGTTGATGTTGCCGATCAACCAGAAGATAATTTAAATAAATCAGAAATTCAAGTTGAGGTCCACCATCCCCCTCAACAAATAGATAAAAAAGATACAAAGAAAAACACCAACGTAAAACCCAACATAACAAGACCACCTCTGAAGAAACCTACAGGTAATAATGTTAGATTAAAAACTGCTAATGGGAAGACCTCATCCAAGATGTCTTCCAGAAATAATCCATAGTTTTCTCCTCCATTTTGCAATGGAACTGTCAGGGTTTGAGGGCGAAATATGAAGAACTTAAGCTCCTAATTCATGAACATTCCCCCATAATTGTATGTCTACAGGAAAGTATGCTTGATTCTAACACTCCTAGTCCTCGAGAGTATGTTAGCTATAGAACACCATATAATCAACAAGCAAGGAGCCATGGCGGAAGTCTCATGTACATTCGTCGAGATGTTCCCCAAATACCCATGTCTATACGTACAACCCTGCAGGCAGTTGTTGTACAAATTGATATTGGGAGAAAATATACAATATGCTCTCTCTACTTACCTCCAAATGATAATATTTTATATGATGATTTAGTAGAGGTCATTCAACAACTCCCTCAACCTTTTCTCTTACTGGGAGATATGAATGGTAGACATCCTTTATGGGGTGATATTTTAGCAAACACAAGGGGCAATATTATCTCATCAATTGTGGAGAATGAGGATGTGGGACTCCTTAATACAGGAGAGCCCACACACTTCCATCATGTTCAGACAGGTACTTTGTCATGCATTGACCTTTCAATTGCAAGCTCTAACTGCCTTCTTGATTTTGATTGGAGGACATTAGATGATTGGCATACTAGTGATCATGCACCAATCATTATAAACACCAACAAGGGTCCGCCTTTGCAAAGATCGCCACGTTGGAATCTAGACAAGGCAGACTGGGTTAAATTTTCCAAGCTAAGTGAAATTGAAGGGAGAGCAGAACAGTTTGAAAGTGTTGATGATGCCATAGACCTACTGAATGGAACTCTTCATACAGCAGGAGCCAATTCAATTCCCAAAACAACAGGGTTATTCAAACGACGACCAGTCCCGTGGTGGTCTTCAGAACTAACTGCACTCCACAGAGCCACAAGAAGATCTCTAACACGATTGCGTAGACGCAGAACTGATGAGAATTTAACTATGTACAAGAAATGTAGAGCACAGTTCCGTCGTGCCATGAAAGAAGCAAGACGCCAGTCATGGATGTCTTTTGTTTCCTCCATTAACAGTAGAACACCACCATCTTCTGTGTGGAGGAAAGTAAAAAAGATAGCTGGCAAATTCACCCCCAACCCACCACCAGTGTTGAAGGTGAATGGCCAGTATGTAACTGAAGCAAATGAAGTTAGCAATGCCCTGGCTAATCATTTTTCAAATGTATCCAGCAAGTGTGAAGGAGCCCCTGGTCACCAGTATAGGAGCACTGAAGAAAAGAAAATTTTAAATTTTGCAACAAGAAGGGAAGAGTCGTATAATTCTCCTTTCACTGAAAGAGAATTTGATTCCGCACTTGCTCATTGCAACGATACAGCCCCTGGACCCGATGGAATTCCATATGCAATGATTAAACATGTACATTTTAATACAAAGCTATTTATTTTAAGCATTATTAATAGAATATGGCATGATCATAGTTACCCAAGTGTTTGGGAACTAGCCATTATTTTAGCCTTTTTAAAACCCGGTAAAGACAAGTTTTTAGCAGCAAACTATCGTCCTATTGCATTGACATCTTGTTTATGTAAAATCATGGAGAAGATGGTCAATGCAAGGCTGATATGGTACCTTGAAAAGAAAGGTATTTTAACACCGATTCAATGTGGATTCCGAAAAATGCACTCAACCACTGATGTGTTGATACGACTTGAGTCTTCTATTTGTGAAGCCTTTGCTTCCAAACAGCACCATGTTACAGTATTTTTTTACCTTGAAAAGGCATATGATACCACATGGAGATATGGTATTCTTAAAACCATTCATGAATTGGGATTGAGAGGAGAGCTGCCACTATTTATTCAGGCATTTCTTTCACGTAGAGTTTTTCAAGTGAGAGTTGGGGAAACTCTATCAGAGAGTAAGTGCCAGGAAGAAGGAGTTCCTCAGGGTAGTGTGCTGAGTGTAACCCTTTTTGCACTAGCAATTAATGGGATATCCTCAGCCATTCCCCAGGATGTTCTCTCAACATTATTTGTGGATGATCTCTCAATATCATTTGCTGGCACTAGAATGGCAATGGTTGAGAGAAAAATCCAACTCTCTATTGATAAAATTATCCAGTGGGCTGACATGAATGGATTTAAGTTCTCGACAAGTAAAACTACCATTGTCCATTTTTGTCGTATCCGGGGAGTACATCCAGACCCGGATATATACATTAAAGGTCAACGGATACCATGTGTATCGGAAACCAAATTTTTAGGTTTGATATTTGACTGTAAACTTACATGGGTTTCTCACCTAAAAGCGCTAAAAGCTAAATGTGTTGAAGCTCTGAATATCTTAAAAGTATTGTCCCATACATCATGGGGGGCAGACCGCAATACTATTTTAAAATTATACAAGGCCTTGATTTTTTCCAAAATTAGTTATGGTTGTGAGGTATATTCTTCAGCCACCCCAAGCCGGTTAAAAATATTAGATTCGATACATCATGCAGGTATTAGATTGTCTACTGGAGCTTTTAATACCTCGCCTATCCCAAGTCTCCTTGTTGATGCTGGAGAGTTACCTCTAGACCTTTACCGAATGTCTTCCATTCTTCGGTATTGGTTTAGATTCCAAAGACTCCCTAACTCTCTAGCCTTTCAGACTGCAAGCCTTGTAAGACACGCATCATACTTTGAGTTGCACCCAAAATCTCCTCAACCTTATGGCTTTCGGGTGAAACGATTATTAAATAGTCTGGATATAATTAGAAATAAGGTACTTCCATTCAAGGTATCATCAACGCCTCCATGGAAGTTACCAGAGATATCTTTTTGTAAATATTTTATTGGAGATAAGAAGAATATGTCAGACATAGAAGCCAGGTCTCTTTTTAATGAACATGTTAAAGAACATAGAGGATCAACTTTTATCTATACTGATGGCTCCAAATCTGATGCTGGCGTTGGATTTGGAGTACATAGTAATGGTTTTAATTGTAGAGGTGCACTTCCTCTGACCGCTTCCATATTTACTGCCGAACTGTATGGCATATTAACCGCTATTGAGAAAATAGCGTTGGAGAAGGAGGGTAATTTTACAATTTTCAATATTAAACTTACCCGATAATCATGTAGCTGTCAACTCCGTTGCCCGACAGAATTCTATGGAGGGATACGCCAGCTATCACAATACTAGAAGGGGGTGTACTTACCAGCGCCACCTGTGGCCAGGTACTCAAGTACTTCTTGTTGACACCTCCTCAATTATTCCTCTGTCGTGCTTCCGGCAAGACGTTCTGGGATACGCTTATGATCTTCGAGTTTGTTCACGGCTAATTGGTGAAGTATTCTCTCAGATTTCGGCTGTCGCATTACTGGAAACCTTCTTATATTAGCTAGATAGCTTTTATATAGTCCTGATTAACGGTTAACGATCTTTTGCTTGATTTTGGAAACCCCTTTGGCTAACTCTTTGGATTCAAGATGTCTGACATTTCGCAAGCCCCCTCCCATAGACGTTGTAGGTCTTGCAATAGGCGTATTCCGAAGGCCTCGGTAGATCCTCACACCGCTTGTTCTGACTGTAGGGACAGGCCCTGTCAGTTAGAAAATCGATGTGAGGAATGCGCCGGACTTTCGGAACTGGAATTTGTCCGTCTTTTAAAATATTCATCTAAGTTAGAGAGAGGTAGAGTTAGGAGGAGTTCTTCTCACTCTTCACTGTTTTCCTCACCTCATGATCCCCTACCTTTTCCTACCCCTGTAGTGGCTACCCCCGAACCTACTGTTTGCCCTCCGCCTGATATGTCTGTTGTTTTGCGTGCTATTCAGGCCTTAGGCGATAAAGTAGAGTCAGTGGTAAGTGACCATAAGTCTCTGATGGCCGAAGTTAAGGAACTTAAGGTCAAGAGTGCAGTGGGTGGAGTTAGTGCCAGTGCTGTGACGAGTGCTAGTGTCAGTGCAGTGCCAAGTGCTAGTGTCAGTGCCAGTGTGGTGCGTGAGGATTCTTCTGTGCGAGCCAGTCGTCCTCCCAGTCCGGGACCTCTTGCAAGCTCCCATGCCCAGGGGAGAAGCAATGTCGAAGGGCATAAGGGTTCGGCAGGCCTTGTTAGGCGCACAGAAGTTTCCTCGGTGGTTGCGGGCGTGTCTTCCAAAGACCGTCACTCCCACCCGCAGACGATTGAGCCCGTCTTTTTCTCGTCCGCTGATCATCTGTCAGGGAAGAAACGTTGGTCTCAGGTCTCGAGACCACTTAAACGCAGAGTCCAGTCCGCGAGTGCTCAGCCAGGTTGCAGTCATTGGCTCAGCTCTGACTCGCCGCAGTCATCTGTCGACTGCACTCCGCCCAAGAGGAGTAAGGTTCTGCCACAACAGAGCTCGACTGTCGACCCTAAGTGGACTCTACTACAGTCCATGCAAGCACAGCTTTCGGACTTGATGCGTGAGTGTCGGGCTGAGAGTGTTGCTCCTCCGCCTCCGCCTACACTCCCTCCGCCTGCGCTCGCTCCGCCTGCGCTCGCTCCGCCTGCGCTTGCTCCGCCTGATCGCAGTACCTCCTGCCAGGCGTACGATGTTTAGCCACGGTCTGAGTTTGCTGTTCCCAGTGGTGTTCAGCCTCCGCCTTCTTTAAGGCAACCTTTGCTATGGGATCAGGAGGATTATACCTCTCTTCCTCCGCCTCCCTTTGCTGCTCCACCAGTGGTGCAACTCTTGGCTGAGGTACAACAACCTCTCCCGTCCATGAGTCAGTCTCCTCAGCTCTCGCTGCAGCGAGCTCAACCATCCACAAGGCAAGCTCCACTACACCTTGGCCTTGCGCCTCAGGAGCCTCAGCTTGCGAGACATTTACCTTGTTCTGCGCAGCCTCAACCTCATCACGCTCCGCTCACACCACAGGAACAGGAACTTGCTACTCCGCTTCCACCAACCGCTCAGCAAGCGCAATCCTTGGGTTCAACCACTCATGCTAGGAGTCAGCCTCCTCCACCCATGCGCCTTCCTTCTGCTTCGTCTGCTATTCAGCCTTTGCAGTCTGAGCCTCAGGTTCTCCCTCAACAGTTACTTGAAGAGGAAACCAATACTATTGTTCCTACTCGTTCTGACTCTGCTGTTCAGCATTCTTGTCCGATACCTTCGCTACACTCTGGTGATGAGGCGTCTGATGATGAGGAGGCACACCTGGATCCCTCATCAGACGTGGATGAATCCAAGCCTTCTCCACAGTCTATTGACTTTCGTAAGGTCTTGGTTCTGCTTAGGGAGGTTTACCCAGACCACTTTGTCTCTGCTATTCCCCGCTCTCCGCCATCTGAGTTTTCGCTGGGCATACAACAAGCTAAGTCCTCCTATACTAAGCTAGTCCTAGCAAGGTCCTCTAAGAGAGCATTAAGGATCTTAGGGGAGTGGCTGCAGTCTAAGCAACACCTAGGCAAGACTTCTTTCATGTTCCCGCCGACCAAGCTCACTTCGAAAGCGAGCGTTTGGTATGCCACAGGAGAAGCACCAGGCTTGGGAGTACCTGCCTCTGCCCAGGCTGACTTCTCAAGTCTGGTGGACTCGCCTCGGAGAACTGCAATGAGGCGTTCTAAGGTTTGCTGGACCTTCTCAGACCTTGATCACTTACTGAAAGGACTGTTTAGAGCATTTGAGATGTTCAACTTTCTTGACTGGTGCCTGGGGGCCCTCAGCAAGAAGACCTCTCCTGCGGACAAGGATTCTGCCATGCTATTAATGTCCTGCATGGATAAGGCCATTAGGGATGGATCTGGTGAGCTTGCGTCGATGTTTGTATCAGGGGTCTTGAAGAAAAGGGAACAGCTGTGTACCTTCCTTTCCTCCAGCATTACACCTTGTCAAAGGTCACAACTCCTTTTTGCTCCGCTCTCGAAGTTCCTCTTCCCTGAAGAGCTGGTTAAGGACTTGTCTGCTGCCCTGATACAAAAGGACACACACGATCTTGTAGCCTCATCGGCTCGTAAGTCTAAGGTTACTACCTCAGTCCCCAAGACTTATCGCTCACCAGTGGCTGATACCCCTGCGACGAGGTTCATACCGCCCTTTCGTGGTAGAGCCCCCAGCCGAGGAAGCTCCCGTCCAGACTCTTTCAGGAGCAAGTCCAGGAAAGGCTCCAGGACATCTAAAGGTAAACACTGACTCTCCGCATCTCCAGACAGCAGTAGGAGCCAGGCTCAAGATCTTCTGGCGAGCCTGGGAGAAGAGAGGTGCAGACGCCCAGTCTGTCAGTTGGCTGAGGAACGGTTACAGGATTCCATTCTGCCTCAAACCACCTCTGACCACATCACCCATCAACCTCTCTCCCAACTACAAAGAAGAGGACAAGAGGCTAGCATTGCACCAGGAGGTGTCGCTACTTGTGCAGAAGAAGGCAGTGGTTATAGTCCGGGACCATCAATCCCCGGGCTTCTACAACCGTCTCTTTCTTGTGGCCAAGAAGACAGGAGGTTGGAGACCGGTGCTGGACGTCAGCGCGCTCAACGCGTATGTCACCAAGCAGACGTTCACGATGGAGACGACGAAGTCGGTCTTAGCAGCGGTCAGGCAGGAGGACTGGATGGTCTCGTTGGACTTGAAAGATGCCTACTTTCACGTTCCTATTCATCCAGACTCCCAACCTTTCCTGAGATTCGTTTTCGGAAAGGTTGTCTACCAATTCCAAGCCCTGTGTTTTGGCCTAAGCACAGCTCCTATGGTCTTTACTCATCTGATGAGGAATATAGCAAAATTCCTACACTTATCGGACATCAGAGCCTCCCTCTACTTGGACGACTGGCTGTTGAGAGCCTCCACGAGTCGTCGCTGTCTGGAGAATCTCAATTGGACTTTAGACTTAATCAGAGAACTGGGTCTATTAGTCAACATAGAAAAGTCTCAACTCATTCCCTCCCAATCCATTGTGTACCTGGGAATGGAGATTCGGAGTCAGGATTTTCGGGCTTTTCCTTCGGCCCCCAGGATAAGCCAAGCCCTAGAGTGCATCATGAGCATGCTGAAGAGGAGCAGTTGCTCGGTGAGACAGTGGATGAGTCTCACAGGGACCCTTTCATCACTGGCCCTGTTCGTCGAGCTAGGGAGACTCCACCTCCGCCCTCTTCAATTCCATCTTGCAGCTCATTGGGACAAGGGTTCGACTCTCGAAGCAGTCTCTATCCCAATCACCCAAGAGATGAAGACCACTCTCCTGTGGTGGAAGCACAACCTCCTTCTCAGGGAGGGTCTATCGTTGGCTATTCAGACCCCCAATCTTCATCTCTTCTCAGATGCATCGGACTCGGGCTGGGGTGCGACCTTGAACGGACGGGAATGCTCGGGAACGTGGAACGAAGAACAGGGATTACTCCACATCAACTGCAAGGAGCTACTAGCAGTTCATTTAGCCCTGTTGAACTTCAAGTCCCTCCTGCTAGGCAAAGTGGTGGAGGTGAACTCAGACAATACCACAGCCTTGGCTTACATCTCCAAGCAAGGAGGGACCCATTCGAGGAGCCTATACGAGATCGCAAGGGACCTCCTCATTTGGTCAAGAGGTCTAAACCTCACTCTGGTCACGAGGTTCATTCAGGGCGATATGAACGTCTCAGCAGATCGCCTAAGCAGAAGGAATCAGGTCATTCCCACGGAATGGACCCTCCACAAGAGTGTGTGCAACAGACTTTGGACCTTGTGGGGTCAACCTACCATAGATCTGTTTGCCACCTCCATAACCAAGAGACTTCCGCTGTACTGTTCCCCTGTTCCAGACCATGCAGCAGTTCATGTGGATGCTTTTCTACTGAACTGGTCCCATCTCGACCTGTACGCATTCCCACCGTTCAAGATAATAAACAAAGTTCTGCAGAAATTCCTCTCGCACGAAGGGACACGGCTGACGCTGGTTGCTCCCCTTTGGCCTGCAAGAGAATGGTTCACAGAGGTACTTCAATGGCTAGTCGACATCCCCAGGACTCTACCTCTAAGAGTGGACCTTCTACGTCAACCTCACGTAGACAGGTTGCACCCAAACCTCCACGCTCTTCGGCTGACTGCCTTCAGACTGTCGAAAGATTCGCTAGAGCTAGAGGCTTTTCGAAGGAGGCAGCCAGTGCGATTGCCAGAGCGAGAAGGGTTTCCACTCGTAGAGTCTACCAGTCTAAGTGGGAGGTCTTCCGAAGCTGGTGTAGAGCCAATTCAATATCCTCTACCAATACCTCTGTGACCCAAATAGCTGACTTCCTTCTACATCTTAGGAATGAGAGATCCCTTTCAGCCCCTACGATTAAAGGATATAGGAGTATGTTGGCTTCAGTTCTCCGCCACAGAGGTTTGGACCTTTCTTCCAACAAGGACCTTCAAGACATTCTTAAGTCTTTTGAGACGTCTAAAGAGCGTCGTCTATCCACTCCAGGCTGGAACCTAGACGTAGTCTTAAGGTTCCTTATGTCTCCTAGGTTCGAACCTCTCCAGTCAGCTTCCTTCAAGGACCTTACCCTCAAGACTCTCTTTCTCGTCTGCCTTGCAACAGCTAAGAGAGTCAGTGAGGTTCATGCCTTCAGCAAGAACATTGGTTTCACGACCGAATCTGCAACATGTTCTTTTCAGCTTGGATTCCTAGCAAAGAACGAACTTCCTTCACGTCCTTGGCCTAGATCGTTTGAAATACCTAGCCTCTCCAACATGGTAGGTAACGAACTAGAGAGAGTTCTTTGCCCTGTCAGAGCTCTCAAATTTTATCTTAAGAGGTCTAAACCTCTTCGAGGACAGTCAGAAGCCTTATGGTGTGCCATCAAGAAACCTTCGAGGCCCATGTCCAAGAATGGGGTTTCATATTATATAAGGCTTCTGATTAGAGAAGCCCACTCTCACTTAAAGGAGGAAGACCTTGCATTGCTGAAGGTAAGGACCCACGAAGTAAGAGCCGTAGCTACTTCGATGGCCTTTAATAAAAACCGTTCTCTGCAGAGCATAATGGATGCAACCTATTGGAGGAGCAAGTCAGTGTTTGCATCATTTTATCTGAAAGATGTCCAGTCTCTTTACGAGAACTGCTACACCCTGGGACCATTCGTAGCAGCGAGTGCAGTAGTAGGTGAGGGCTCAGCCACTACATTCCCTTAATCCCATAACCTTTTTTTAACCTTTCTCTTGAATGCTTTTATTGTTGTTTTTATGGTTGTTACGGTAGGCTAAGAAGCCTTCCGCATCCTTTTGATTTGGCGGGTGGTCTATTCATTCTTGAGAAGCGCCTGGGTTAGAGGTTTTGTAGAGGTCCTTTAGTAGGGGTTGCAACCCCATATACTTTGGCACCTTTGGGTTGATTCAGCCTCCAAGAGGAACGCTGCGCTCAGTAAGGAAGACGAACTTAAAAAAGAGGCAGAGTAACGGTTCAATTCGACTTCCTTACCAGGTACTTATTATTTCATTGTTATTTGAGATAACTGTTATATGAAATATGGGATACTTAGCTATCCTTTAATCTTGTACACTGGTTTTCACCCACCCCCCTGGGTGTGAATCAGCTACATGATTATCGGGTAAGTTTAATATTGAAAAATGTTATTTTTATTAGTAAAATAAATTTTTGAATATACTTACCCGATAATCATGATTTAATCGACCCTCCCTTCCTCCCCAGAGAGAACCAGTGGACCGAGGAATAATTGAGGAGGTGTCAACAAGAAGTACTTGAGTACCTGGCCACAGGTGGCGCTGGTAAGTACACCCCCTTCTAGTATTGTGATAGCTGGCGTATCCCTCCATAGAATTCTGTCGGGCAACGGAGTTGACAGCTACATGATTATCGGGTAAGTATATTCAAAAATTTATTTTACTAATAAAAATAACATTTTTTAGTGATGCAAGGAGTGTCCTTCAAGCTATGGAAGTTTTTAATTCTAATAACCCTCTAGTTTTAAAGATTTTAGAATGGCTTTTCATTATTGGACGGAGAGGTATAACAGTTCAATTTTGTTGGGTTCCAGCACATGTAGGTGTGTCCGGGAATGAGAAGGCAGATTCACTGGCTAAGGAGGCTGCATCCGAGTTGCTGCCAAGAAGGTATCCCATTCCCTGTAATGATTTCTTACCTGACATCAAGAAATTGGTTTGCAATAAATGGCAACAGCAATGGGATAGTCAAGATGGCAATAAAATGAGGGAAGTAACAAATGACATATCTCCTTGGAGGTATAATATGATGCCCCGAAAATGGGAGACGTCTCTTTGTCGTCTCCGTATTGGTCACACTCGGTTGACACATGAGTTTCTGCTGAAGGGCCAACACCAACCGTATTGTGACAACTGTTTAGTACCTCTAACAGTAAGGCATTTGTTGACCGAATGCCCCAATTACAACATCTTGCGGAATAGATATTTGTTTGAGGCTCGAGGTGAGGGTGGCAGGTTCATCCTTGCCAAGATTCTTGGAAATGATGTGTCCTACCATGCAAGTGGCATTTTTAGATTTCTTTCAGAAGCAGGTCTTCTGAAAAATATTTAACTTTTATGACATTCAATATTTATGATTTTAATTGAATACTCTTTAATTTTTTATTTTATTTCATTTTTTACTTTTGTATACATAAATTAAATGTTACCGGCGTCAATGACCTTAGATGTCAGGATGCCTGAAAACTTTAAATCATTCATTCAAGGAGAGAAGAACGTGATGGCAGACAGCCTCAGCAGGAGAAACCAAGTCATTCCCATGGAAGGGACCCTGCATCAGGAGGTTTGCAAGAAACTATGGCAGATTTGGGGTCGTCTGTCCATAGACCTATTCACAACCTCGAAAACGAAGAGTCTGGAGACCTACTGTTAGTAGTCCTGTTGGCCCTTCAAGATTTCGAAATGTCGGTTCTAAACAAGGTGGTGCAGGTAAACGCCGACAACACCACAGCTTTGGCCTACATATCCAAACAAGGCGGAACGCACTTGAAGTCCCTTTACGAGACTGCAAGGGAGATTCTAGTTTGGACAAAGGAAAGGAATGTAACCTTACTCACAAGGTTCATTCAAGGAGAGAAGAACGTGATGGCAGACAGCCTCAGCAGGAGAAACCAAGTCATTCCCACGGAAGGGACCCTGCATCAGGAGGTTTGCAAGAAACTATGGCAGATTTGGGGTCGTCTGTCCATAGACCTATTCGCAACCTCAAAAACGAAGAGGCTGGAGACCTACTGCTCCCCAGTGCCAGATCTAGAAGCAGTCCACATCAACGCTTTTCTGCTGGATTGGTCTCACCTAGATTTGTACGCGTTCCCTCCATTCAAAGTCCTGTACAAGATATTACAAAAGTTTGTCTCTCACGAGGGAACCAGATTGACTCTAGTAGCTCCCCTCTGGCCTTCGAGAGAATGGTTCACAGAGGTACTTCAATGGATGGTGGATATACCGAGGTACTTCAATGGATGGTGGATATACCGAGGTACTTCAATGGATGGTGGATATACCGAGGTACTTCAATGGATGGTGGATATATCAAGAAGTCTGCCAGTGCGAGTAGATCTACTCAGACAACCGCACTTGGAAAGGTTCTATCAAAACCTCCCAGCTCTACGTCTAACTGCCTTCAGACTATCAAAAAACTCGCAAGAACTAGAGGCTTTTCGAAGGAGGCAGCTAAAGCTATCGCTAGAGCAAGGAGGACCTCTACCATCAAGGTCTACCAGTCCAAATGGGAGGTTTTTCGAGACTGGTGCAGAGCCAACTCAGTATCATCTTCCAGTACCTCTCTGACCCAAATTGCTGACTCTTTTTAGACCTTAGGAGAAAACGCAAGTTTTGTTCCTCTACCATTAAAGGGTACAGGAGCATGCTAGCGGCCATCTTCAGGCACAGGAACTTGGACCTCTCTAACAACAAAGACCTTCAAGACCTTCTCAAATCCTTTGAGACTTCTAAGGAGCGTCAACTAGAATCACCAGCCTGGAAACTGGAAGTTGTCCTGAAGTTTCTCATGAGTGACAGGTTTGAGCCCTTACACTCGGCTTCTTTTAAAGATCTTACTTTAAAGACTCTTTTTCTTAGTCAGTCTGGCAACAGCTAAAAGAGTCAGTGAAGTTCATGCCTTTAGCAAGAATATTGGCTTCAGAAATAGCAAAGCTATCTGCTCCTTACAACTTGGTTTCTTGGCCAAGAACAAATGCCCTTCTCATCCATGGCCGAAGTCTTTCGCGATTCCAAACCTTTCAGATGTGGTTGGCGAGGAAATGGAAAAGGTCCTGTGCCCTGTAAGAGCACTTAAATTCTATCTAGACAGAACTAAAGAATCACAAGGCAAGTCAAAAGCTCTATGGTGTTCAGTCAAGAAGCCCTCCTTACCTATGTCTAAGAATGCCCTATCATATTTTATCAGGCTCTTGATAAGAGAGGCTCACGCTTACTGCGGTGAGGCAGACCTCAAACTACTGAAAGTGAAGACGCACGAAGTCAGAGCTGTGGCAACTTCTGTAGCTTTCAAGCAGAATTGATCTTTACAGAGCATTATGGACACTACCTTTTGGAGGGGTAAATCTGTGTTCGCCTCACATTATTTGAAACGTGTCCAGACTCTTTACGAGGACTGCTACACTTTGGGTCCATTCGTAGCAGCGAGTGCAGTAGTGGGTGGAAGCTCTACCACTACATTCCTCTAATCCTAATACCTTTTTTCTTCTCTTGGAACTATTGTATTTTATGGTTGTTTGTGGAGACTGGTCGACAGTCTTCCACAATCATTGATTTTTAAATATAGAACTTACCCGCTGGTTATATAAAAGAGCTGAAGTCCCTGACGCCAGGGCAGAAATTCAAATCTCGCGCTATCGAAGATACGCCAGGTGTACCAACCGCACCCTAGTGGTAGAACAGGTGGAACTACACACCAACTCCAGTTCTTCTCTCTGCCGTCATAGCTGACTGACATATAGAAGTTCGCTCTCGTGTTTTACTCTCTTGGGAAGTTGTTTGGTGATGTACAACGTTCTTTTTTTAGTTTAAGCTATCGTTGATAAATTTCCCTTGGTTCTTATCTTGAAATCTTTTTGTTTGAGATTTTCTTTATTGCTTTTTCCCTTACTTTTTGCTTGTCGGTCTCTCACGTTAGTTTTAAAAATGGCCGACTCCTCCCCTGCTCAGCGTAGGTGTGTTAGTGAGGGTTGTCGTACACGACTTCCTAAAGGATCTATTGATCCTCATTCTATTTGTGTAAAATGTAGGGGTAAATTTTGTTCATTAGATGATAGGTGTAATGAGTGTCTTTCCTTAACTGAGGATGATTTTGTTACTTTCGATCGTTATGTTAGGAGACTAGAGAGAGATAGAGTTAGGCGTAGTTCTTCCCGATCTGTGGATAGAGCCCTACCTAATTTACCTGTTCCTAATCCTGTTCCTTCCCCTGTGGTGGTAGATCAGGAACCTACTATGAAGGACATGTTCACTGCTATTTTGTCTCTTGGTGAGAAAGTTGAGTCCTTAGCAACCGATAGAAATACTATCTTTTCTGAGTTAAAGGTATTGAAAAACCGTGAGCCTATCGGAACTGTGGAAAGTGTTTCAGTGTCTGATGTGGTACCGAAGAATCGTGACTCTCTCGGTGTTGTGACAAGTGTTGATAATGTGTTTAGTGTTGCGGAGGGTGCGTCGGCACGATCTTGTCGTTCACCTAGCCTAAGACCTCTTTCGAGCTCTCGAACCCATGGGAGAAGTAATGTCGAACGGCTTAAGGGAACGAGAAGCGTCATCAATCGTGCAGACGTCCCCTCGAACGTTCCTGTTGCCGTAGCTCAGGTCGTTCACCCTCATCGTAGGAAAGGTGAGGTTCATACGTTATCCCCGTCTTCCGATGAAGGGTCGGGGAGTGAGATCTGGCGTCGAGCGTCAAGACCGCTTAAACGGACGCATGATGTTTCACAGCGTCGGGAATCGCCTGTGCGGCCAGGATGTAGTTCGTGGGGTTCACCGGAACGTTTCCGTTCTCCCAGCGCTTGCACTCCGGCCAAACGTTCAGATCACCGTGTTCGTGTGGATATGATTCCTTCCGATTCGGACCTTGTTACTATTCATGCACCCCCTCTTCCATCGGATTGGCTTTCTTCCCCCGAAATGCGTGGTGACGTTGGTGCGAATCTTCCTTCTAGGAGTTCTGTTGATCCGAAATGGTCTGCGCTTATGTCTATGAAGGAACAACTCTCGTCGTTGATGGATTCTTATCAACCAGGTGTTGGCGTTATGTCTGGGCGTTCGATGTCAGACCAGTTATCGCACAGACGTTCGATGGTATCTGGTCTTGACGAGTTATCACTTAGGCGGTCTCCCAGTCATAGTGTTCAACGCCAGGTTGATTTTGATGAGTCGCGTCAGAGAGTTTTGGTTGACCAGTTTTCGTCTTCTGGTCGCGGGGAAGAACATCGGCATCGACAAGTGGACGAGACGCGTCAACGATTTGAAGTAGTGGATCGTCCGCGTCAACAACTTTTGGACGCTTCGCGTCAAAACATTGATTCGCAGCGTCGACATCCTGACTACTTTGATCGTTCGCGTCAACAGTCCTCGGACTTTACGCGACCTCGCGGCGATCTTCGACAGTTACCCTCTGATTTCAAGCTTTCTTCTGTTCAACAGCAGTCGGATTCTAAGCGGTCTAGGCAGTTGTTGGTTGAGGATGATCGTCTACACCTCCGTGTTTCGCATCAATCTACTTCTACTTCTCCCCATCAGATTGACGCAGATGTTGGCCTTGACAGGCAGTCCCATCCAGACGTTGTTCCTTCGGTTCAGGCTGCGGCTGTTGCTGCACTGCCAGAAGACGAACCAGAGGAAAAGTCGGATGAGGATGATCCTATTGAGGAAGTCTCTGAGAATGAGGAGGAGAAGCATTATTAGCATGCTGTGGACCTTCGCAAGTTTATGCTTATTCTGACTGGAATTTTCCCGGATTCTTTTACCCCTGTGGCCCCTCGTTCTCCGCCTTCTGAATTCATCTTAGGTAAAGCTACCAAGGTCCCAGTTTATACCAAGATGGTTCTTTCTCGATCCTCTAAGCGGGCCTTGAAATTAATGGGTTCTTGGTTGGACTCCAAGAAATCTTTTGGCAAGACGGCCTTTGCCTTTCCTCCCGCTAGGTTAGCCTCTAAGTCTAGTGTGTGGTACGAGACTGGTGAAGTGTTGGGCTTGAGTTTTCCTTCATCTGCCCAAGGGGATTTTTCAAGTTTGGTAGATGCTTCTCGTCGTCTTGCCTTAAGGAAGACGAAGATTTGGTGGTCCATTCCAGAGTTCGACCATTTGCTTAAAGGTCTGTTCAGGGCCTTCGAAGTTTTTAATTTCTTGGACTGGGCTTTGGGGGCTTTGAGTAAGAGAGTCTCTGATATGACGGAAACGGACACTAGTGGTTTGGTTCATTTGATGTCCTGCTTGGACAAAGGTGTGAGGGATGGCTCCAACGAACTTGCTGCCTTGTTTACAGCTGGAATTCTCAAGAAAAGGGCCACGATGTGCTCTTTTCTCTCTGCAGGAGTGTCTCCCTACCAGAAAACGGGCCTTCTTTTCGCTCCTTTGTCTAATTCCTTATTTCCGCAGGAATTGGTAGGCGAGGTGGCTACTGCTCTCACGCAGAAGGCCACACATGACTTAGTTACTCATTCGACTAGGAAAGTTTTGCCTCCGTCATTCTCTTCTCGTAAACCTAAGGAATCTTCTTCTGGGTTTCGACCTCAGTCCTTTCGTGGGAAGTCCTCTGGTAGAGGCTCTTTTAAACCAGAAGGAAGGAAGCCTAGAGGCAGAGGGGGCAAGTCCGGCCGAGGTAAAGTCTGACTGCCCTCTCCTTCAGACAGCAGTGGGTGCCAGGTTGACTCACTTTTAGGAGGCTTGGGAGAGGAATGGAGCGGACCCCTGGTCCGTCCAGGTGTTAAAGGAAGGCTACAAGATCCCCTTCCTGACCAATCCTCCTTTAGTCACAGATCCAGTGGATCTTTCGCCCAAATACAGAGAGGGTCCCAAGAAGCAAGCCATGCTTCTACAGACGTCTCTTTTATTAGAGAAACAAGCAATAGAGGAAGTGCAGGATGTTACGTCTCCGGGGTTTTACAACCGCCTTTTTCTAGTACCCAAGAGTTCCGGGGGGTGGAGACCGGTTCTGGACGTAAGTGTGCTAAACGGTTACGTCCAGAACTCGACGTTCATTATGGAGACTCAGAAAACAGTTCTGGCAGCTGTGAGGAAGGACGATTGGATGGTCTCTTTAGATCTTCAGGATGCCTATTTCCACCTTCCGATTCATCCCAGCTGCAGACGTTATCTGAGGTTCATGGACGGAAACAAGGTCTTCCAGTTCAGGGCTCTTTGTTTCGGACTCTGCACGGCTCCTCTATTGTTCACCAAGATCATGCTGAACGTGGCAAGCATGCTGCATTCGAGGGGAATCAGGGCCTCTCTGTATCTGGACGATTGGCTGATAAGAGCCTCCTCAGCCGATTGTTGTTTGAAGGACCTCAAGATGACTTTGGATCTCTCCAGAGAACTGGGTCTCCTGGTGAGCTCGGAAAAATCACAACTGATTCCATCCCAGGAGATTCTTTATTTGGGGATGGAGATTCACAGTCGGAGTTTTCGGGCTTTTCCGTCGTCGGTGAGAATCCAAGCAGCCCTCCTAAAAGTCCAAACGTTCCTGAAGAGAGATCTTTGCTCCGTCAGAGATTGGATGAGTCTTCTGGGGACTCTCTCGTCGTTAGAGAAGTTCGTGACCCTGGGGAGGTTGTACTTGCGTCCTCTTCAGTTTCATCTCAACCGCCATTGGAAGAAAGGGGACAGCCTCGACAGGGATTGCATTCCCATCTCGGCTTCCATCAAGTCTCATCTTCAATGGTGGGACAACGAACCCAGACTGAAAGAAGGCTTGTCTTTACTTCAGAGGAACCCAGACCTCGTGTTGTGTTCCGACGCCTCCAATTCGGGGTGGGGAGCCACTCTAGAGAAGCAGGAACTTTCGGGGACTTGGACGATGGAGCAAACCTCTCTCCACATCAATCAAAAGGAGCTTTTAGCTATTCATCTAGCTCTCATCGGCTTCGAAAAGCAGATCAGGGGCAAGGTGGTCCAAGTCAATGCGGACAGCACGACAGCTCTGGCCTATATTGTGAAACAAGGCGGGACCCACTCTTGGCCTCTGTACGAGATTGCAAGACTGCTCCTCATCTGGGCAGAGGAAAGGAAGGTGACTCTTTTGACGCGGTTCATCCAGGGGGTCAACAATGTGAGCGCAGACAGACTCAGCAGGAAAGGTCAGGTTCTCTCCACAGAATGGATTCTGCACCCGGACATCTGCAAGAGTCTGTGGCGGTTATGGGGTCGACCTCTCGTGGATCTCTTTGCCACCGCGAAGACCAAACGGCTAGAGTGTTACTGCTCTCCGGTTCCAGACCCCGAAGCTTTGCACATAGACGCTTTTCTGATGAACTGGTCACACATGGAGGTTTATGCTTTCCCTCCGTTCAAGATCCTTTACAAAGTGATTCAGAAGTTCATTTCACACGAGGAGACTAGAATGACACTGATAGCTCCGTTCTGGCCGTCAAGGAGCTGGTTTCCAGAGGTACTGGAATGGATGGTGGATGTTCCGAGAAGCCTTCCTATGAGACCCGATCTTCTCAGACAACCTCACTTGGCCCGAAATCATCAAAACCTCCGAGCTCTACGTCTGACTGCCTTCAGACTATCGAAAAACTCGCTAGAGCTAGAGGATTTTCGAAGAAGGCAGCCAAGGCAATTGCAAGGGCAAGAAGGTCTTCAACCATCAAGGTGTATCAGTCCAAGTGGGAGTTGTTCAGGGAATGGTGTAGAACTAACGCGATTTCCTCTTCCAGTACCTCGCTTTCCCAAATAGCAGATTTTTTCTTGGACCTTAAAGTTAAGCATAACTTCTCGTCATCGACTATTAAAGGTTACAGGAGTATGTTGGCGACGGTTTTTCGACACAGGAACCTAGACCTTTCTAATAATAAAGATCTACGAGATTTACTTAGGTCTTTTGATACGACCAAGAAGATTCAATCAGCTCCCATCGCCTGGAATTTGGATGTTGTCCTTAAATTTCTCATGAGTGACAGGTTTGAGCCTTTACACTCGGCTTCATTTAAGGACTTAACCTTGAAAACCCTTTTTCTAGTTACCCTCGCCACTGCGAAAAGAGTTAGTGAAGTACACGCTTTAAGCAGGAACATTGGTTTTCGGAATGGGAAAGCCATTTGTTCTTTGCAACTGGGGTTCCTGGCCAAGAACGAAAACCCTTCTCGGCCATGGCCCAAATCCTTCGAGATTTCTAACCTTTCTGATTTGGCTGGCGGTGAATTGGAAAGGGTTCTCTGTCCAGTTAGAGCGCTACGGCTTTATGTGGACAGGACTAAGAATCTGAGAGGTAACTCAGACGCTCTGTGGTGTGCAGTCCGGAAACCCTCGATGCCCATGTCTAAGAATGCCTTGTCTTTTTTCGTTAGATTGTTGATTCGAGAAGCTCATGCTCAGTGTGATGAGTCGGATCAGAGGCTCCTCAAAGTCAAGACACATGAAGTCAGAGCGGTAGCGACTTCAGTGGCCTTTAAACAGAACCGTTCTCTGCAAAGTCTGATGGATACAACGTTTTGGAGAAGTAAGTCTGTTTTTGCCTCCCATTATTTGAAGAATGTTCAGACTCGCTATGAGGACTTTTTTACGTTGGGTCCTTTTATAGCGGCTAATGCGATAGTAGGTGAATGATCTACCACTACGTTCCCTTTTTTCCTAATACCCCTTTTCTATCTCTTGGAACTCGTTTGTTATGGTTGTTTGTGGAGATTGGGCGTCAGTCTTCCGCAATCTTTGATTTGGTTAGGTGGTCAATTTGTTCCTTGAGTGCACCCGGAACAAGGGTATTGGTTGAGGTTCTGTCATGTTATAGGTGGTTGTACCATTTGACAGCTCCTAGAGATTTTCAGCCCGAGTGGATTACTGGATCTCTTAAGGATAGCGGACGAAATGAGGCAGAGTATCATTACTGTCAGCTTCCTTATCAGGTGAGAACTGCTTAAGTTTATTGTATGTAACCCTTAAGTGAATTTTCTATATGTAGCTGTCTCTGACCCGCCACCAAGGGGTGTCAATCAGCTCTTTTATATAACCAGCGGGTAAGTTCTATATTTAAAAATGATATTTTCATAATAAAATAAATTTTTGAATATACTTACCCGCTGGTTATATAAATTTAACACCCACCCTCCTCCCCTCTAGAGACTACCTATGGTATGGCTATGAGGCATGGAAGAACTGGAGTTGGTGTGTAGTTCCACCTGTTCTACCGCTAGGGTGCGGTTGGTACACCTGGCGTATCTTCGATAGCGCGAGATTTGAATTTCTGCCCTGGCGTCAGGGACTTCAGCTCTTTTATATAACCAGCGGGTAAGTATATTCAAAAATTTATTTTATTATGAAAATATCATTTTAGCAGGTGGTCAAACTTGTTCCTTGAGAACACCCAGAACAAGGGTATTGGTTGAGGTCCTGTCATAGTGAGGTATTTACACCGTTTTGACAGCTCCTAGAGGTCTTTCAGCCCCCTGAGTGGATCGCTGGATCTCATAAGGATAGCGGACTAATGAGGCAGAAAATCATAAAAGTCAGCTTCCTTATCAGGTACGAACCCTTAAGCTTGTTTTTTCTTAAACTCTTGAGTAATATTCCAATAATGTTGGCTGTCTCTGCCCCTCAACCAAAAGTGTCAATCAGCTATATATATATATATCGACCGGCTAAGTCAGATGTTTAAAAATTATATTTTCATTGTAAAATAAATATTTGAACATACTTACCTGGTGATTATATATAATTTAACTCCCTCCCTTCTTCCCCTCTAGAGACCTATGGGCATGGAAGATCTGAGGATTCATGGAATGGTTACAGTTACCTGGCGTGTGGTAGCGCTAGTAGTACACCTAGCTACCCAATCTGCGATTGCCGCGAGTTTTGAATTTCTGCCGTGACGTCAGGGACTTAAGCTACAGTGTATATATATATCCACTGGGTAAGTATGTTAAAAAATCACAATTTTAAGTAATTTGTATTTTTCCTAACAGTACTTAACTTGAACTACTTTCTTAGGAGTATCTGGGATCTCCTCCCAACCGACCAGAATTTTGTGTAGTTTACCCTACTCCCGTTTTCTATGCGGGGTAACCTCTGACGGAGTGATACGCGCCATGAGACGACCAAGGGTCAGAGAGCATGCTTGCTCAGGTCTCGATCTCCAGTAAGTTTTTGACATATAGGTTTCTACTAAGTCCTGTAAGGCACTCGGGGTAGGATGGGCGGGCCATAACCCGAAAGTAGTTCGAGGTAAGTACTGTTAGGAAAAATACAAAATACTTAAAATTTGTGATTTGTTCCAACACGGAGTACTTACCTCGAACTACTTTCTTAGGAGACTTATACCTTAGGAGGTGGGAGTGTCCCTTAGGACCCAGAGACCGTGATGAGGAGAGAAGAAGGGGAACCTAGATAGGAGGCTAGGTTCTGCTGACCCCCGAAGGAAAACACGAGAAATAGGGAAAACTACCCAAAAAACTATCTTAGTGTCTAAGTAACTCACCTCTGTAAAAATCCTTGGAGACGTATTCATTCACTGACGGTGTATCCCATGGCAGTTAAGGATTTTAGGGAAGGTGATAGGGGAAAAAAGGGGGGTAAGGAAGGAACCTGTGTCTCTTGGACCTACTACCCGTGGTTTTCCCCGGGGCTACGCCTTTAAATCTTTTGGAGCGCAGAAATGACGGGACCGAGAGATATTCCGTCCAGGGACCTCCTCGAACAATCCTTCAAGTAGTGAGCTGTGAAGGTTGACTGACTAGCCCATGTACCTGCCCTCATGATTTGGCCCACTGCCATGTTCTTCTCAAAGGCCAACGAAGTACTTAGCCCTCTGATGTCGTGGGGTCTAGGCTTTCCCGGAAGAGGAACCCCTGCACTACTGTAAGCTCTCATGATCACCTGCCGTAGCCAGAAGGAGATTGTATTCTTGGAGATTGGCTTCTTTACTAGTCCTGAGGAGACGAACAGACTCTTGATTTCGGGTCGAAGTCTGGCTGTCCTCTCTAAGTACTTATGTACCGCTCTGTCAGGGCACAGAAGCAAGTCCCTCGGGTTGTCCGAACGAAGGATTGCCGGCACTGAGAATCCTTCAAACCTGGGGTCCCAGACTGCTGGATTCTGAGTCTTGGCCACGAAGGATGGTACGAACCTGAAGGTAGCTTCACGCTAGCCCTTCGAGTGTGATACCTCGTACGACAGTCCATGAATCTCCCCTACCCGTTTTGCTGATGCCAGCGCTAACAGAAAAACTGTCTTGAGGGTGAGCTCTCTGTCCAAGATGTCCTTTAGGGGTTCGAAGGGAGGTTCTGACAGCATCTTCAGGACTCTGGCCATGTCCCACTGGGGCACCCTAACGGCCTGAGGGGGGCACAATTGCTCGAAGTTCTTGATGAGCATCGAGATGTGTCTGGAGGTACCCAGGTTGATGCCCTTCAGGAGGAAGACTTGGCCCATGGCAGCCCGGACTCCTTTAATGGCTGGGATGGACATGTTTACCTCGTCCCTGAGATAGCCCAGGAAGTCCGCTATCTCCGGGATGGAGCCGTCTTCGCCGAATATCCTTCCTTCCTCAGGAGACGCTCGATAACCTCCGCGCGTGAAGGCAGAGGGACTGAGGGTTTTCGTGGAACCTTTGAAAGTGCGGTTGCCGGAGAAGGTCTGGTCTGTCCGGAAGGGGCCAAGGTGGAAGGCGCGCCAGTTCCTTTAGATCCGCGAACCACTCTCTCTCCGGCCACCAGGGTGCTACCAAAGTCATCCACAGGTTGTCCGCTCGTCTCGCCCTGTTGAGGACATGCCTGAGCATCCCGAAGGGAGGGAAGGCGTAAACGTCGAGGTTGTCCCAAGGGTGTTGGAAGGCGTCCTCGAACGCCGCCTCCGGATCTGGCACAGGCGAACAAAACACAGGGAGCTGTGCGTTCAGTCTCGTGGCGAAGAGGTCTATCACTGGCGAGCCCCACTTCTGAATGAGAGTCTTGGCCATTCCGGGTGCAAGGACCACTCGGACCCTACCACTTGACCCATTCTGCTGAGGCCGTCGGCCAGGACGTTTCTCTTCCCTGGGATGAATCTGGCCGAGATCTTGATCTGCTCTACTTCGGCCCTTTCCAGTAACTCCGTGAGGTCGCACAGATCCTTCGATTTCAGTCCTCCTTGCTTCTTTATGTAGGCCACCACCGTGGAGTTGTCGCACATCAGTGCCACGGTGTATCCCCGGAGCCGATGGACGCACTCTAGGCACGCTCTTCGCACTGCCATCATTTCTAGCACGTTTATGTGCAGGTTCTTCTCTTCGGCTAACCATCTTCCTCTTGCTGTGCTGTCGAGGAGATGAGCACCCCAACCCTCCTTGGATGCGTCCGTGAACAGGAGCATCTCCGGAGGGTCGGCTGCGAAGGGCATTCCTTTGAGGGTGTTCGATCTGTCGTGCCACCACTCTAGGACTTCCTTTGTCTCCGGGGACATCGGGACCACCTTGTGCGGGGAGTCTCTCTGGTTCCAGGTCTCCTTCAGGTTCCATTGTACTCCCCTGAGTTTGAGTCTCCCCTGTGGGACTAGCTTCTCTAACGACATGAGGTGGCCTATCAGTCTTTTCGGGCTCAAGCCATGACGTCCGGATGAAAGGTTCCTTCAGTAGCTTCCTGAGGGTTTATATGACTACAGTAGATATTCCCAGAGAATTAACTAAAGGTTTCACAGAATTCTAACTTCTGGCGCGAGTACCCATAAGGTTTCCCTTTAGGATATCTTATAATAACAGGGGACGTATGCTTGACACGCCACATAGCTATCTGCACCCCACATAGCGTTTACGCTTCGAGGGGGAAGTGTGGCAAGTATTAGGAGGAGCCGTTACAAAACTCTCCTCCTGCGTTACTGTTACGGTACCTAGCAATGTAAACAAATGGCCGCCATAGCTGTCCGCCATCTTGGTTTACATCACATCCGCGCGCTCTATTTCTTGATTCCATCCAGCATATCTGTCAGCCTCCATGATACAATAAAAAAAAAAGGGGCCTGACAGGCCAGAGTGGAGAACGAGGGCGGGTCCATCAGGACGTCATGGCTATCTCACCCAAAAATAGATTTTTCGGTTCGCTCAAAATCAGTTTTTTGGGCTCAAGCCATGACGTCCTGATGGAAGTGTACCAGAGAATTAGTGTATCGTGGATTTTCCCCGTTTCGGTAGTGCCTTCTACTTCAAACAATATTCCTTTGGTCTGATGACCTTAGAGACTGTGACATCTCCGTTACATGTCACTACCAATGGCATAAACTATGACATGGCTTCCTGACCCCCTGGCAGGGAAGTCCTGTTTGGACGAGAGGAACATCTCGAAGTATCCTGATGAAAAAAAACTCACCTGTAGACGAGGATCTTGTCGGTCTCGCAGACAGATCAGGAAAGTTAAGTACTTGTGTGGGAACAAATATTTCACTTTTCTTAGGTGAGCTTATATCAGACAGGAGCAATATTATAACATGAATTATAATAAAGGTCAAAATAGGGGCAATAAAACTCTGTAACAGTAGTGTATTTCATATAGTGGGGCGAAATAAGACGCATATGGTAGCGAAATTTCTATTTCATTCAAGAAAATATTCGCGATAATATGAAATAAGGTAAATAATTTACAATAAAATTATTGATTAATAAACAGACTGAGGACTACATAAGACAAGGGTGTGGAATCTGAAAAGGAAAACTTTCCATTACACACATGGGTTCCAGGGGAACTAAAAGTCTTTTAAAGTCACAATACACTTCATGTCCAAATAAACATGTGGCACACATGTTCAAGTCTATGTTACTTCACCTTGTAGAAGAACAGTCTTTCGTGCCATTAAATCACTATGTATCGCACTAGGGTCAACACAGGCACCCGTTGAGTTAGAGTCCCAAAATAACTCACTGTCCTACGCAGCACTCAGCAGCAGGTTTTAATACACTACCTGCGGCTACCACGAATCTCTTGACTTCGTGCACCTGCTTCGCATAGTGTTTAAAGAACACTCTTGAGGATTTCCAGCCTGTGAAAGATCGAAGGCTTTCGAAATCCATTCCTTGGAAGAAATTTAGGGAAGAGGCGACTTTTCTAGGATCGTGACCTGCGGGTGTACTGTCAGGATCCGCTCTGTGAATAAAGTAGGTGATTTTCGCCCTTAGTTGTTTAAGTGACAAATCACTACCCGATGTTTCTCCTTTAAAGAGTTGTCCTCCGCCAAAGTCTGAAGTTCTTCGAAGATAGACCTTTAGACTCTCTACTGGGCATAGAGAGATATCTTCCTTCAGGGGGCAGATTCTCCATGGGCCCCACCTCTTAGTAGGGAGTTCATTCTTAGCGAGAAGCATTGGGTCAGGGAAGAGGGTAAGTTCCCCTGTTTCGGCGAACTGTATCTGGCCCTCTTCTCTAGATAAAGCCACTATTTCACTGACTTGTGCTCCCGAGGCGAGAGCAAAAAGGAATATCACTTTTTGAGTCAAGTCTTTCAGAGGGCAAGATTCGTTGTCCAGGCTAGAGGCAAAATGGAGCACCTTATCCAGAGACCAGGAGATGGGTCTCGGTGGAGGTGCAGGACAGAGTCTAGCACATGCCTTTGGAAGTTTGTTAAAGATTTCGTTGGACAGGTCTATCTGGAAGGCATACAGTAGTGGTCTTGTCAAGGCCGATTTACAAGTGGAAATCGTATTGGCTGCTAAGCCTTGTCCATGAAGGTGAATGAAGAAGGACATACAGAAATCTATGGATATTTCCGTAGGATTCTTTGCCTTGACGAAGGACACCCACTTCTTCCAGGATGACTCATATTGCCTTCTGGTAGACTTTGTTTTGTATTCCTCTAAGAAGTCTAAACTTTTCTTCGAGATTCCGAA
Organism: Palaemon carinicauda; assembly: GCF_036898095.1. Classification (NCBI taxonomy): domain Eukaryota; kingdom Metazoa; phylum Arthropoda; class Malacostraca; order Decapoda; family Palaemonidae; genus Palaemon; species Palaemon carinicauda. Next base: position 67,184,523 of record NC_090746.1, on the reverse strand, counting down.
CCTTTTCTTCACGGCTAGGGAGAGAAAATCATGAGATGAAGGTCTCGGATTTTCTTTGATGAAGCGAAGACAGTCGACTTCTGAACCTGCTGGGAGAGAACTGGGTCCGGCAGCTTGGGCTGTAGCTCCAGGACTAGAGGGAACCCGTTGCTCCGGGGCCACTTGGGAGCCACTAGGGCTGCTGTTCCCTTGAAGGTTCTCAGTTTGGAGAGGACTTTCAGCAGAAGGTTGGGTGGAGGGAACAGGTAAATCTCGGACCATCTGTTCCAATCCAGGGACATGGCGTCCACCGCTTCCGCCTTGGGGTCCTCTTATGGGGCCACGTACAGAGGAAGTGGTTGTTGTCGCTCGTCGCGAAGAGGTCGATCTGCAGTTCCGGGACTTGACGGGAGATGAAGGAGAATGAGTTTGCGTCTAGGGACCATTCCGACTCTATGGGGCTTGTCCTCGATAGAGCGTCCGCCGTCACATTGCAGAATCCTTGTAGGTGAACTGCTGAGAGGTGCCATCTCTTCCTGTCCGCTAGGCGGAAGATGGGTAACAGCACCTGGTTGAGTTAGGGCGATCGTGAGTCCTGACAGTTGAGACATCTGACCACAACGGCGCTGTCCAGAGTGAGACGGATGTGGATCGAAGGACGAGGGGATAGTTTCTTCAGAGTGAGAAGAACCGCCATGGCCTCCAAGATGTTGATGTGAAACGTCTTGAATAGAGAAGACCATGTTCCTTGAACTTGTCGCTAGTGGGAGTGACCTCCCCATCCTTCTAGCGAGGCATCCGTGTGGATGATGACCAACGGAGGTGGTGGTTGAAGAGGAACTGATCTTTTCAGGTTCTTTGCCTCCGACCACGGCTTGAGGAGTGAGCGAAGCCTGGTTGACAGAGGTCTCTTGAGATCTCTTCGAGCGATGGATGCGTTTCGTCTCCAGACTCTCGATGCATCTTTTAGCTGTGCTCGTAGCACTGGGTCTGTCACTGAGGCGAACTGGAGGGAGCCGAGCACTCGTTCCTGCAGAAACGGATTTTAGAAGTCTCTTGACAGATCTGGCTATTTCCTTCCTTTTCTTCAGAGGGATGGAAAGATGGTGTGTCTGAGGGTTCCAATGGATTCCCAACCATTGAAACTTCTGAGCTGGAGACAGTCGAGACTTTTTGGTGTTGATTTTGAAACCCAGATGTTCCAGGAACTGGGTCACCTTTCTGCAGGCACGCGAGCATTCTTCTGACGATGTCGGCCAAACCAGCCAATCGTCTAGGTAAGCCATCACCTGGCACCTTGAAGGCGTAGCTGTTGGACGATCGTGTCTGCGAGCTTTGTGAAGATTCTTGGGGCCACATTGAGTCCGAAGGGCATAGCCCTGAAGGCGTATTGTCTTCTTTAAAGCTTGAATCCTAGGTAGGAGGAAGCCTGGTGATTCATTGGAATGTGCCAGTAGGCGTCCGCCAGGTCTATTGAGACCGTGTAAGCCTTGTGAGGCAGTAGGGCTCTTATCTGTTGAAGAGTCAGCATCTTGAATTTGTTGTTCGCGATGAACTTGTTGAAAGGGGACAAGTCCAGAATGACTCTGAGTTTGTCTGAGTCTTTCTTGGGAACACAAAACAGTCTTCCCTGGAACCTGGTGGACTTTACCCTCTTGATCACCTTCTTGTTCAAGAGTTCTAGGACATATTCTTCCAGGATGGAGGTTGAGGGTTGGAAGAATTGGTGGAAGACTGGAGGTGGTTTTATCCAGCTCCACCCTAGTCCCTTCTTGACGATGCTGTGGGCCCAAGGATCGAAGGTCCAACGATCCTGGAAGAGGCGGAGTCTTCCTCCCACCGGAAGCACTTAATTGCTTCTGGTTTCCCGAGGGTTTACCACCTCGGCCGCCTGCTCTCCTTCCTCCTCTCCCTCTGGATGGACGTCGAGAGGAGTCTTTGCCGGAGCCTCTACCTTTGGGGCGAAAGGTAGTGGATTGCCTTTCATAGGCAGGGGTGAAAACTGGTGACTGGGCCACCACCGGCTGAGGGACCAGCTGAAAGGTCTGTTGTGGCTGAGCCACTAGCTGGGGAGTAGCGGGTGCTGGAAACTGGTCTGCCTTCCAGTGGGCGACTGAAGAAGTAGTAGTCTAAGCCAGATTCTCCGCCTTCGGGGTCTTTCTCAAAGTCTAAGAAACCATAGTCGTCTTCTTCTACCCCCAATCTCTTCCCGAAACTGCTCCTCCGCCGCCCTTTGAAGAACGGCCGATTAGCAGCGCAGCTCTGGTTACTCCAGGTCAACCTTATGGGTTAAGAGACAGTACCGACTACCCTAGCGAGTCTGCCTCACCTCTTCCTCCAACAGCACCAGCTCTATCTCTGATATTTTGTCTTTTTGGCCATCACTGGGCATTGATGGTGCCCCTTCTAAGGATGTTCCCTTCCGACTCCTTCTGTTGGGTGCGGAGCAGAGAGTGTAGGTAGTAGGTTGGCCAGGGCACCAGCCACCCATTGAGGTACTAGCACTAAAGAGTTATGGAGTCCTTTGACTGGCCAGACAATACTACATTGGATCCCTCTCTGGTTACGGTTCACTTTCCCTCCCATTGAGATACTACCAATAAAGAGTTATGGGGTCCTTTGACTGGCCAGACAGTACTACATTGGATCCCTCTCTGGTTACGGTTCACTTTCCCTTTGCCTACACATACACCGAATAGTCTGGCCTATTCTTTACAGATTATCCTCTGTCCATATACACCTGGCAACACTGAGAATACCAAACAATTCTTCTTCACCCAAGAGGTTAATTACTGCACTTTAATTTTTCAATGGCTACTTTGTTCTTGGTAAGGGTAGAAGGGACTCTTTAGCTGTGGTAAGCAGCTCTTCTAGGAGAAGGACACTTCAAAATCAAATCATTGTTATATAGTCTTGGATAGTGCCATAGCCTCTGTACCATGGTCTTCCACTGTCAGGTTAGAGTTCTCTTGCTTGAGGGTACACTCAGGCACACACTTCTATCTAATCTCTCTTCCTCTTGTTTTGTTAGTTTTTTAGTTTATACAGTATAGGAAATATTTATTTTAATGTTACTGTTCCTAAAATATTTTGTTTCCTTGTTTCCTTTCCCCACTGGGCTATTTTCCCTGTTGGAGCCCCTGGACTTATAGCATCCTGCTTTTCCAACTAGGGATGTAGCTTAGCAAGTAATAATAATAATAATGAGATAGATCCTCCCTCCGCGGGAGCTGGCACTGCAGCCCGTTGGTCGGACTTTTGGTCCCCCATGGCCGATGTTGTTTCACCAGGGGCGGTGAAAGAACAAAGTCCGAGGCATGTTCCCCTTCAGGGTAAACATCTCTCTCGTTCGCGGGAGAAAACCTCTAGTGTTCAGCAGTCACACTACGCTTACGCTTCTCCCCAAAGGGTGGGACAGATCGTTGTCTTAAGGACCTTTCTCCGGGAGAACCCACCTCTCCTTCGGGAGAGGCAGCTTTCGAGCACCAGCAGTCTCCCCCTTGGGTGGTTTCTGCAGGACGTTCCCGTTTGGAGAATCGTCGGGTGAAGGAGTTTCCAACCCTTCTCCATCCCGGGCACTCTCCTCCCCCATCGGTCAGGAGACACCTTTTTGAATCTGCTGGTTAAGGTCACTTCAGGGTCTCGTGACTGTCACGTATTGGGCTTGCATGACCTCAAGCCTTCGGGCTCCCGTCGTGACGAACCTTTGAGTTCACGTTACATTTAGCCTTTGGGTTCACTTTATCCGGGACCTTCGGGTTCTCGTCACATTGAACCTTTAGGTTCTCGTGGCCTGGAATCAGTTGCACTGAGTTCTTGGGCATTCGGGCTCTCGTGCCTCACGTTGCGTAGAACCTTCGGGTTCTCGCAGCCCGGAACCCTTGGATTCCAGTTGCATTGAGTTCTCTGACACTCTCAACAGAGGTTACGTTGAGCCTCCGGGCTCTCGTGCCTCGCGTTGGGTAAAACCTTTGGGTTATTGCGCCCCGGAACGTTTGGGTTCCAGTTGCGTTGAGTTTTTGGCCTCTAGCAACAGAAGTTACGCTGAGCCTTCAGGCTCTCATGCCTCTCATCGCGCTGAATCTTTGGGTTCTCGCAACCTGGAGCACTCGGGTTTCAGTTGCATTGAGTTCCAGGACTCTCGCAACACCGGCTACGGCTCTCGTGACTGGCGTTACGTTGAACCAGCTGGTTCTTGTAACTCCAGTTACTCTGATCCTGTCGGCTCTCGTAACACAGAAGCTTTCGATTCTCGTCACGTTGAGCCTTCGGTTTCTCGTGACTGGCGTTACGCGGAGCCCTCACGTTTCCATCCCATCAGGTACGCTGAGCCTTTGAACTCCCGTGACCCGTGTGGACCTTCGGGGCCTCATCACGCTAATGTAACAACCTCGCACAACAGAAAAACTGATGATTTCCATCATCGTTCAGGTTTCGACAACCAAGGGTTCTCGCTGTATCGATACCCTCTTTGGTTGTTTCGCTTCCTGGGTTTCGTCTCCCTGCTCCTACTTGGTCTCATGCTGCGTTGCGCGGCAGACCAGCGTCACGTGACGTGGCAGCATTGGATGATGGAGCAGTGTCGCTTGACGGAGCAGTAGATCGCGGCAGACCACCTCCGCGTGCTCTACACCATCATCAGGATCCCATTACTGCCAGCTCTTGTGTCGGGTGCCTCTCCTCTGGCTGACCCCAGGAGGAGTTCGGATGACAGCTTCGGCAGAGCCCATCCCTAGAGAGAAACACATCTCTCCCCACAAGAGGCCCCGCGAAGAGAGTGCTCCAGAACCTGGCAGTCCCCTGTGGTTCAGGCCCCCATAGACCAGAACTAAGGGTAAGAGGAAGAAGGTGAGACCATTTTCTCTTCCCCAGTTGGACGCAATTCCTCCACGTTTGGAAGCCTATCATTCCCGAAGGATAGAAGAGGCCGCAAGTCCCACTCTTATGGAGGAACTTCTGCCCCAGCGCAGAGAGCTGAAGGACTTATTTACCATTCCTAGGCCCTCGGCCAGAGCCCTTCTACCTCAACCTCAGAGGCAATGAGAGTTCCTGTCCACATCAATGGGAGTTGCCTTGTCATCAGGATGCCCAGATGCTCCTATAGCTGAGAGCTCAGATGTGGAGGAAAGATTTGATCATGAGGACAATCTTCTTTCAGCTGCCGCTATCGCTAAGCTTTCGGATGCAGAGTAGGAGTCGTCTGAACATGCTTTCTGGCAAGTGCTATCTTGCATCCGAACCATCAATGGGCTGCCAGATCCATCGGCTGCCCCTCTTGAAGGTGAGGATATGGTCCTAGACCAGTTTTATGGTATCCAGAGACCCCTGAAGGCCAGTGCAGCTTTGCTCGTGTCAAAGGGGATGAAGAGTGCCAAACAGAAGGCAGTGGCTCAGGCCACAGGCTCCTCCTCCTCTCTGTGCTCCAATGCCTTTTTCAAGCTTTTCCCACCTCCTTATGTTTTGCAAAGGAGGTACTATGAGATCACTGATGAGGCTCTCCCAGTGCTGCCTCTTGACCACTCTATAGAGGCACTCGCGAAGGGTACACCCTTCTGGTCTCGTTCTCGGCCTCTGAGATTCTCAATCAAGATAAGGTTGCCAAGTATGCCATGCAGGCAACTTCGTGGCTGGACTTTTGGTTGGGATCTGTGGGTCAACTGATCCAGTCTCAGAACTGGTCTTGGGAGTCCACAAGGATGTCTATGGACTCTTAACTCATTTTCGGTACCAGGCCATTAGAGTTTCTCTCCCATCAGTTGGTGAACTTTTGGGCCAACACCATCCTGAAGAGGAGAAATTCCATTATAGGGAAGTTTCGTAGGCAACTTCCCCAGGCTAAGGTCTCGAGGCTTAGGAATTCCCCTTTCGAGTGGAGCACTCTTTTTGATCCGGAGGAAGTCGAGCGGGTGGCTGAGAGGTGGAGGAAGTCCAGTCAGGACTCCCTCCTCCAGAAGGCCCTAACAGCCAGGCCCTTCAAGCCTCAGCCACAGAGGAAACCAGCCCCCAAACTGCCAACTAACAGGGCTAGGGACCCTAAACAGCAGGGTACTAAGGTGTCTAAAAAGTCCTTTTGAGGCAAAAAGTCCTTCTGTGGAGGGAAGGGAAAGAAGGGATCTGGCCGAGGATGATCTCACTGTGACGGGAAACCCCCTCATACGACCACCTGTGGGGGAATGCCTGCAAAGCCACTGGCAAAGGTGGCTACATCACGGTGCCGAACCTTGGATAATGGAGGTGATTCGTTCAGGGTGCTGCCTCCTGTTCATGCAATCTCTCCCTCCTCTAACTTGGGATCCAGTCCCAGCGAACTCCTATGGGAAGGGATCCGCAAAGGAGTCAGCCCTTCGGGCAGAATAAGTCCATACCATGTTGGAGAAGGCTGCTCTCCAAGAGGTCCTCGATGAGTCCCCATGCTTCTACAGTCGACTCTTTCTTGTGAGAAAGGCGTCTGGAGGCTGGAGGCCAGTCATCTACCCTTCACCCTTGAACAGGTTCGTCAATCTAACCTCATTCAGGGTGGAAACAGCCGACACTGTCAGACAAGCAATAAGACCGCAGAACTTCATATGCACACTGGATCTCAAGGACGCATACTTCCAGATCCTAATCCATCCGTCTTCCAGGAAATATCTAGTTTCATGCTAAACCAGAAACATTACCAGTTCAAGGTGCTGTGCTTCGGTCTTTCCACAGCACCTCAAGTGTTCACGAGAGTGTTCTCCCTTGAGTCAGCATGAGCTCACAGAATCAGCATACATCTCCTAAGATAGCTGGACAACTGGCTTATTCTAGCAGACTCTGCAGCAACCCTTCTTTGTCACCAAGATGAGCTTCTAAGGTTTTGCCAAGACCTCGAGAAGTCTTAACTGCTCCCATTGCAAATACTGGTATATCTGGGCATGATAACAGACACTGAAAGGCACAAAGCATTTCCATCAGATGAAAGAATTCAGAGGTTGAGGGAGGTAGCACAGCCCTTCCTCAGATGAGAAGAGCTCCCAGCACAGAGCTGGTTGCGACTTTGTTCATCTATCCTCTCTGGCTCGTCTAGTTCCCAACGGACACCTCAGGATATCACTCTGGTGGTGTCTCAAGTCCCAGTGGAATCAGACAACTGATTCCCAGGCACTCCTATTCTGCATAGGACAACACGAACAGACGGACCTCGGATGGTGGCTAACAGACCGAAACCTTTGCAAAGGGGTCGATCTTCTCTTTCCTCCCCCAGAATTGGTGCTCTTTTTGGATGCATCAAAAGAAGGGTGGGGGCCCCACATGCTGCACCACACCACCTCTGGCCAATGGTTCAAATCAGAAAGTATCAACATATAAATCTCTTGAAGATGAAGGCAGCCTTCCTTACCCTCCAGCAGTTCCACCAGTTGCTGGCGAGACACTCCGTGGTATTGATAAGCGACAATACCACGGTAGTAGCTTACCTAAACAAGCAAGGCAGTACCTATTTGCAGCAGCTGGGCCATCTAGCAGTAGAGATACTGAGATGGGCAGAAAACAACTCGGTGACCCTATCTGCGCTCTTCATTACATGCGAACGGCATGTGCTAGCAGACAATCTTATCAGAGCGACTCAGATAGTGGGCTCCGAGTGGTCTTTGAATCATTTAGTAGCTAACAAAGTCCTGGCTTTCTTGGGTTCCCTTACCGTGGAATTGTTCGTAACGGCCCTAAACTTCAGGCACCCTTTGTACTGTTCCCCAGTCCTGGACCCCCAGGCTCTTTGGCAAGATGCATTCCAACAACGGTTGGAAGAACATAAGACATGTACGCGTTCTCCTTTTTTTGTCTGATGAGAAAAGCCCTCAATCGGGTCATAGTAAGCAAGAACCTACTAATGACACTAATAGCTCCACTATGGTATCAAACAGAATGGGTCCCAGACGTTCTGCATCTCCTCACGGTAATCCCGAGGGAACTCCCTGCTCATACAACCAGACGCCAACATCTACCACAAAACCGTAGCTTCGCTTTGGCTTCACGCCTGGAGACTGTCCAGCACTTCCTCAGACAGAGAGGCTTTTTGCAATAAGTTGCAAACAGAATGGGTGGACACCTCAGACGCTCTACAGCGTCAGTCTACCAGGCGAATTGGTCTGTTTTCTATGGTTGGTGTCGTGGAAGGGTTATCGATCCCCTCGATACCTCTATTCCAACAATAGCGAAGTTCCTTGTACACCTTCGGGAAGAAATGCTTCTCTCAGTTTCGGCAGTTAAAGGCTACTGCTCTGCCTGAAGTCTAGCCTTGAAACTGAGAAGTGTAGATATTTCCTCCTCGTTGGAACTTTCCTTACTCATACGAATCTCTGAGATATCTTGTCCCCAGTTGGAACTTGTACCTCTTCCTTGGAATGTGGTTTGGGTACTTCAGTCCTTGAAGCGCCCTTCCTATGAACCATTACGCCAGACAACAGATCGCCACCTCACAAGGAAGACGTTATTCCTACTCGCTTTGGCCTTGGCCAAGAGAGTAAGTGAGCTGCATAGTCTGTCATCTGATATCTCCTACTCGAGGACATTTGGAGAAGTAATCCTCAACTTCGTCCTTACTTTATTGTCGACCCTAGGTTTGGCCCATTCTGGATAGAGTCTGCGTTCTGTAACGGAAGACCCAGACCAATTGCTTCTTTGTCCAGTAAGGAGTCTGAGGTGTTACCTAAAGAGAACAGCAACAGCTGGCCTCTGTGCATTGGCACTGTTTGTCAGCACGGGGAAAGTCAAGGGGAGGGTCACGAAGGATCCATAAGGCTATTAAGTTTGCACTCAGAGGTGACCTTCCTCTTACCAAACAATCCAGAGCTGATGACATCAGGGGCATTGCAACATCCCTGGCGTTCCAGAAAAACTACCCTGTGTCGCAGGTACTGCAAGCGGGTGTGTGGAAGCGTTGGACGACCTTCACCGCCCACTACCTGCAGGACGTAACCTAGGGGAACACAGAAACGTTTTCCATTGGTCCTATGGTGACTGCACAGCAAGTGGTCTAAACACCTTGAGCGCCTTGATGGCCAAGTAGCAGAGGGTTGAGGGCTGAGGTCACCCAGGTTAGTCTTCCCTCCTAAGAGGTGAGTCACCCCTAATAAATAGCGTATGGTTTGTATTTATGATGGAACGAATGACAAATTTGTAAGTAATTTGTAATTTTCCTAACATATAAACCTGGAGCTATTTATACAAATTGGCCGCTTGCCTTATCCACCAGTAAGTCCTGCCAGAAAGCAAAGTGGTTGCTCAGCCCAGGTGTGTGAGTGAGCGTGTTAGCTGACTACCCCTACCCCCCACCCGCTAATTAGCGGTGGAAGTGGTTATCCCTCACTAAAATTATCATGGCTTGTCTTTCAGCTTCACCGAATGTGTACCCTTAATAAATAGCTCCCGGTTTGTATATTAGGTAAATACAAATTACTTGCAGACTTGTCATTTTTAATTGTTATACTGTATACTGTAGACATAATGTACTCATAAAATGATAGAATAAATTGTTACTGTGATATGAAATAAAATGCTTTTATTACGATTTCATACCTTCGAGACTGACAATAGCCGCTAAGAGTGCGTGTTTTTTTTTTTTTTTTTTTTTTTTTTTTTTTGGATGGTATATTTATACTGTTCCTTACCCAAAGCGTAACACTTGAACTTGAAGTTAACAGAACTTAGCTTAAGTGTTTTAAACTCTTTATTCTTTTCTACTTTTTTTTCTTTTTTTGATCGTCGATGTATTCCACTCATAATGGTGGGCCAACTCACTCCCTCACTCACTCACGTGGGGCTCATGTTTCTCAATAATTTCATGCGTCATCTCCATCGTCATCATGTGGTTTTTTTTCTCATTGCTAACCTAACCTTTCGCTTTCTTAGGACCCATCACTTATTGCAAAGAATATTCATAAATACAATGGAAATCATGTAAATAACACAAACACAGGGGATGTGTACAAAAGTCAATGATCACGTGAACTGAACAAGTGATGCGGGCTTAGAGCGCTCCCAAGTGCTCAGCCATCCATGGTTAGCCTGTGTAAATGTTCGAGGCTGCCTCATTTATTGGAATGCTCATAAGTTGGAGTGCTCGTATGTCGAGGTATTACTGCACTATGTAAATAATTCTACATTATTATTGTTATTATTATTAGCTAAGCTACAACCCTAGTTGGAAAAGCAGGATGCACTAAGTCCAAGGGTTCTTACAGGGAAAAATAGCCCAGTGAGGAAAGGATATAAGGAAACAGAATAATGTGCTTGCGTATACCCTCAAAAACCCAAGACAGTGGAAGAACATGGTATAAAAGACTATGGCACTACTGAAGATTGGGGAAGAATGGTTTGATTTTGGAGTGCCCTTTTCATAAAAGAGCTGCTTACCATAGCTAAGAGTTTTTTATACCATTACCAAGTGGAGAGTAGCTCTGGACAATTTACTGTGCTGTAGTTAACCCCTTGAATGAAGAAGAATTTTTCAGCTATCTCGGTGTCGTCAGGTGTATGAGGAAAGACGAGAATGTGTAAAGAATAGGCCGGCTATTCAGTGAATGTGTAGACAAAGAAAAATTGTTCCGTAACTGAAATACAAACCACGCTATTTAATATGGGTAATTACTTTCGGCGTAGCTAAAATGACGAGCCATTAGAATTTTAACGAGGGTTTACTACCACACCGTTAGTTAGTGGGGGGGTAGGGAGGGTAGCTTTTTAAAACCCCCCCCCCCCTCACACACACCTGTGCTGAGCTCACTTTGCTCTCGGCTCGGTTGCTAGACAGACGTGTCCGCTGTCACCCTCGCCTTCTCTGACAGCCATTACTAATCTTTGTTTGCTTTTTCTTTGACAGAGTGTTTGTGAAGTTGGCCTCTGCGATGCATAAGTGTCCCGGTTTACCTGACCGCCCTTGTGGAACTTATATGTCGGCGGTTGAAACGGACCCACACACCTTGTGTCTTTACTGTAGGGGCCAACGGTGTGATAAGAGTAACGTATGTGGTGAGTGTAGGGAGTGGTCTACCTCCCAGTGGGAGAGGTTTTCCCGGCGCCGGAAGAAGAAATCCAGGCGGGATATTTCTCCTTCGAAGATTTCTTTGAAAGGAGAAAATCCCAAGGGCTCTTCTTCCGTGCCCCAAACCTCCTCCGAAGCTCCCACTCGATCGGTTTCTTCCGAGAAACTGTCGAGTGGTAAAACTGTCGAGTGGTAGTGGAAGAAACCGATCGAGTTGTAGCGTAGGCCGCAGTTCTGTTGACCGATCTCAGGGTTTGGGAGAGGGAGTTGCCTCCCATAGCGAGGCAGCTCCTCCTCCTCCCCTGGGGGAGGAATTTATTTCTGATGTCAATGTAACTAATCATGATTTGTTGCAGCTTTGGGCTTCCTTGGGGCTTGAGGGTTCACCCTCCAAGGAAGCCTTGTTTGACATGATCAAATTGGGAGAAGCTGTCAAACAATCGCCGACTTTAGCAGAGGTCGATCCTCTGTCTATCGTCGACGTTGTTGTGGCAGAGGCTTCTGATGAGTTGTATCAAACCTCTGCTCCTGATGTTGCTGATGTAGCTGAAGGCTTAGTTCCCCCCTCCGAACATCCTTCGAGGGAGGAACTAAGTCCAACGGTCTCTCCTGCAGGTAATTCTCCCCCTCGGGGGAGTTCACTGACAGAGACTCCTCTTCGGAGGACTGCTGGTCAGCCTGCTGACCCCACGGCCCCCAGAGGGCGTATAAGGTGTAAAGCCCGCCTTCCTCTTCGCCGTAGAGGACTTCCTTCGCCTCACAAGGGTGTTAGGAGGCTCGTCATCCCCGCAGTCCGCCGCAGAGGAACCTCGTCATCATTCACCGACCCTGCCAGCTATATCCCTGGACCTCTCCGCAGATCGTTCGCGATCTCCTTCGGTGGAAGGTCGTCCTTACAAAGGACACGCCGACCTTCCACTTGCCAGACCTGCTGACCTGCCGTCGCCGTTCCTAGCCACTGATGCGCTGTGGGCGCCTACGAACCCTGTCTTTAAACGGGTATTGGTCCCTTCGGGGCACAAGGGACTTTCTCACATTGTGACTAAGTCCCTTATGCGCCAGGTATCCCCTGTGTGCCATTGTTCTCCTGCGCGCCAGTGCGCAAGCGCTCTCCAGCTGCAGATCCTGTTATAGCATGCCAGCGCTCTCCTGTGTGCCAGCGCTCACCTGCGCGTCAGCGCTCTCCTGCGTGTTAGCGCTCACCTGTGCGCCAACGCTCTCCTGCTCGCCAACGCACCACTGCGCACCCTCATCCTGATGTGCGCCATGCGCGCCCACGATCTCCTGCACGTCAGCGCGCTCCTACGCGCCAGCACGCGCCTGCGCGCCAACGATCTTCGGATCTGGGCGCAAAGGGGAAGGTAATCTCTTCCCCTGCTTGCCAGCGCTCGCCAGCGCGCCATCCTTCACCTACGCTCCATCGCGCGCAGTCTCCATTGCGCGCCCTCCTGTTGCTGTTGCTGATGTGCGCCCTCATGCGCAAGGGATATATCCCCTGCGCGCGCACGCCCAACGTTATCGCCCTAACGGGCTCATCGTGATCCTGCGCGCGCGCGAACAAGACCTTTCGCGCGCACAAGCGCTTATTCAGCTTGCTGCGCGCCTTCTGCTGTCACCAGAACGCGCCCCTGCGCGCCATCGATCGCCCACACGCTCTCACCTGCGCGCCGTCGCTCGCCCACGCGCCCATGCGCGCCCTCGCCTGCGCGCCATTGCTCGCCCACGCGCCAACGCACGTCCTCGCCTGCGCGCCAGTGCTCGCCCGCGTGCCCTCGCCATCGCCTATGCGTGCCCTCGCCATCGCCTATGCGCGCCCTCGCCATCGCCTATGAGCGCCCTCGCCATCGCCTATGAGCGACCCCCAGCGCGATCCCACGCTCGAGGCTGCAGGACGACGCGCGGCCAGGTAATCGTTATCGCCTCCCCCCCGCAAGCGCAGAACAGCGCGCTCGCCGGAGGGAGGGAGAACTCCAGACAGGTCCAGGAACTTGCCTTCTTCTTTTCAGGCCGACCCTGCTTTGGTAACTCCTCCTAGGGATTGTACGATCCCCTTCCCTCCAGAGGGAGTATCTGACAGCGCAGCTGTCAGTCGGCAGCCCTGGTTTGGGTCCCTTGTCAGAGCGGTCGTACAGGCTTTTAAGCCTGTTCTCTCTGAGCTGGGAGATAAATCAGTGGCAGTTTCGACTCCTGAAGAGGAAGGGAGGAGTAGCTGACGTGGTGACTTCTCCAAAGGCGAAGTTGACTCCTCGGAAGTCTTTTAGGAAGGCCTCCTCCCCCCCCCAGACTTTCTCTCCCTCCCCTTCGGACGAAGCTTTCCCGTCCTCAGGGGAGTCCCGTGAGGTGAGGCGTTCCCCCATCGCACCAATGAGGGAAACCCCACTTCTCGCAGAGAAGTCTTCTCGGGTAGGGGTGGAGAAGAGCCTCCCACCATCACTGCTGGAGTCCTGTATCCCTCCCAGGAGGGAGTCGAAGGACTCCAAGACGATTCCGAAGTCATCCTCAAGGATTAGACCAGAGCCAGCCAAGCCCTCGGAGAACGTCCATGAGTCCCCACGAGAAGAGCCTTTGGGGACAGGAGACTTCGCTGCCAGCCCTTCAGGAGAAGAGCTTCAGGAGTCAGAGCATGCGTTCTGGCAGGTTCTGACCCTTATGAGGATTCTCAATGGGTTCGCGGACCCAGAGATTCCTCCTCATGAGGGCAAGGACACGGTCCTGGACCGAGTCTTTGGTACTCAAAAACCCTCTAGGGCCAGTGCGGCTTTGCCTTGGTCCCAAGGGGTTAAGAGTGCCAGGGATAAGGTCGAGGGCCAGCTCTCCGAGCTTGCCTCCTCCAGCCGGTCCAGCGCCGGTAACAAACTCCTCCCGCCTCCTCGTATCCATCAGAGGAGGTACTTCGACATCATGGAGGAGACTTGTTTAGCTCTTCCTTTACACCACTTCCTTTACACCAGGGGAGGTCCTCTAGAGAGACTCTCCACCCGGCAAGTGTCTTTCTCAGCTACGGAGATCCTCAGCCAGGAGAAGGTGGTGAAGTGTACCATGCAGGCAACTTTGTGGCTGGACATCTGGCTAGGGTCTCTGGGCATCCTGTTACGATCTGAGGACTTGTCCAAGGAGAGTACCAGGAGGACCATGGAGACCTTTCTACTTTCAGGCACTCGTACCATCGAGTTTCTAGCCCACCAAGTCTCGAACTTGTGAGCTAATACCATCTTGAAGCGCCGAGATGCGGTGTCTGAGAGATTCCACCAGAAAGTCCCCAGCACCGAGATCAGCAGGCTCAAACATTCTTCCATCTTGGGGAGGAATCTGTTTGAGCCTAAGGACGTGGAGCAGGCAGCTGAGAGGTGGAGGAAGTCCAACCAGGACTCTCTCCTACATAGAGCTTTAACATCAAAGCCCTATAAACCTCCAGCAACCCAGCAACCACGCCCTACCAAGACCACGAAACCGGCAACGGCAGTGAAGACAACGGTGTCTAAGCCCTTTCCTGCCAAGGACAAGAAAGGCAAAAAGTCCTCCAGGTGAGGGAAAAATCCTCGAGGGAGTGGCCGAGGCCGCAAACGCTAGGATTGGCATGTCCACCAGTGGGGGGATGCCTACAAAGTTGCGCAAGCAGGTGGCAGCAACTCGGGGCCGATTCCTGGATGATTTCCGTAATCAGTCAAGGATATCGCGTCGCGTTCATAACATCTCTACCTCCCCTGACAGCGAATCCAGTGTCGTTGAGCTCCCTTGCTATGGGATCGGCAAGGGGTAAACCCTTCGGGCAGAAGTTGAGACCATGTTGAAGAAGGGCGCTCTCCAAGAGGTCGTCGACGGGTCCCCAGGCTTCTTCAGTCGACTCTTTCTTGTAAAGAAGGCGTCTGGAGGCTGGAGACCAGTCATCAACCTCTCAGCTCTGAAGAGGTTTGTCAAGCAGACCCCGTTCAGCATGGAGACGGCAGACACGGTCAGACTTGCAGTGAGACCACAAGACTTCATGTGTACACTGGTTCTGAAGGTCGCGTACTTCCAGATCCCAGTCCATCTGTCTTCAAGGAAGTACTTAAGATTCTGCCTAGACAACAAAAAGTACCAGTTCAAGGTGCTGTGTTTCGGTCTCTCCACAGCACCTCAGGTTTTCACCAGAGTGTTCACCCTGATATCGTCGTGGGCACACAGGATCGGCATCCATCTCCTCCGTTATCTGGATGACTGGCTGATCCTAGCAGACTCGGAGTCAGCCCTTCTTCGACACCGAGACAAACTTCTGGGACTTTGCCAAGATCTGGGGATCATGGTAAATCTCGAGAAGTCTTCTCTGCTTCCTACTCAAAGACTGGTATATCTAGGCATGATAATAGACACCAATCTCCACAAAGCCTTCCCATCAGACGACAGGATAGCAAGGCTGAGGAGGGTCGCGAGTCCTTTCCTCAGACGAGAAGAACTCCCAGCCCAATCGTGGTTACGTCTCCTCAGTCACCTCTCATCCCTGGCCCGTCTAGTTCCCAACGGTCGCCTCAGAATGAGATCTCTGCAATGGCAACTCAAGTCCCGGTGGAATCAAGGACACGATTCCCCGGACGTCATGATCCCTATGGGTCCTGCGGAACGGACGGATCTTCAGTGATGGGTGACAGACAAGAACCTACGAAGGGGAGTGGATCTTCTCGTCCTCCCCCCGGATTTGATGCTGTTTTTGGACACTTCAAAGAAAGGGTGGGGGGCCCACGTTCTGCACCACAGGACCTCAGGCTTGTGGTCAGAATCAGAAAAGTGCCTCCATACAAATCTGCTAAAAATGAAGGCCGTATTCCTGGCCCTTCAACAGTTCCAACAATACCTGGCGGGTCACTCTGTGGTGGTGATGAGCGACAACACCACAGTAGTGGCTTACATCAACAAGCAGGGAGGTACCTTTTCAGAGCAGCTATCCTATCTGGCAGTAGAGATACTGAGATGGACTGAAGTCCACTCGATTCCTCTATCGGCTCGCTTCATTCTGGGCAAGAGGAATGTGCTCGCCGACAGTCTGAGCAGAGCGTCTCAGATAGTGAGTACTGAGTGGTCTTTGGATCATCTAGTAGCCAACAAAGTCCTGACTTTGTGGGGTTCCCCGACTGTGGATCTGTTCGTTACAGCGCTGAACTTCAAGCTCTTGCTGTACTGCTCCCCAGTCCCGGATCCCAAGGCACTCTGGCAAGATGCCTTCCAACGACGGTGGGACAACATCGACGTATACGCCTCTCCCCCGTTCTGACTGATGAGGAGGGTACTCAACAAGACCAGAATATCGGTAAATCTCTCGATGACCCTGATAGCTCTGCTATGGCATCATGTGGAATGGTTTCCGGACCTTCTGCAACTCCTAACAGAACTTCCGAGAGAACTCCCTCCATGACACGAGCTACTCAAACAACCACGCGCCAACAGCTTTCACAAAGCTTCGCTTCGACTTCACGCCTGGAGACTATCCAGCATCTCCTCGCAGAGAGAGGATTTTTGCAAAAGTTGAGAACAGGATGTCTGGACACCTGCGAAGGTCATCCGCTGGGGTCTACCAGGCAAAGTGGAGAGTTTTCTGTGGTTGGTGTCGTAGAAGGGGTATCTCTCCACTCGATGCCACTATTCCAGCAATAGCGGAGTTCTTCGTGTATTTGCGAGAAGAAATGCGCCTTTCAGTCTCGGCAGTGAAAGGCTATCGCTTAGCCTTAAGTCTAGCCTTCAGGCTCAAAGGAGTGGACATTTCTTCTTCGCTGGAACTTTCCCTACTCATACGAAGTTATGAACTTACCTGCCCTCAGTCAGAAGTGAGACTTCCTTCATGGAACGTGGTTCGAGTTCTCAGGTCTCTTAAGAGACCTCCCTACGAATCATTACGCCAGGCTTTAGATCACCACCTGACTTGGAAGACGGTGTTCCTACTCGCTTTGGTCTCAGCCAAGCAAGTCAGTGAACTTCATGGTCTCTCGTATGACATCGCCCATTCAAGGGGATGGGGGGAGGTAACGTTCAGATTCGTCCCTGAGTTTATTGCTAAGACTCAGAATCCAGGAGTTCTGGAGAGGGAGGTCTCAACCTTCCGGACTCACCAGTGGTAGCTTATACACCCCCCCCTGGAACCCCCCCAAGCGGCGGCGCGAGCCCTAAACCACGCCCCCTTGGGCGGAGTTACCAGGGACGAGCGGGTTGACTCGGCAATGGAAGTCACATTTCTGAAGTTGACTTCGGCACTGAACGTTCTCCTCTTTTTCCCTCCCGCTGCTCCCAACATTTGCTGATTTTCATTATTCTGCACTCAGCAACCAGAGTAATATCTCAGCCCACGGCTTAATTATGTCTAGGCAAATTCTTACCTCCGCGGAGGTGCATCGGCTTAGCGAAGACTCCAGCGGAGAGGAGAACGTAATCAGTAACGAAAAACGCACACAATCGACTGCAGATAGTGATATGCCTTCTAATTCTGATATCGTAAATATGTTACTACAACAGAATCAAACTCTTATGCAAATCATCCAGAAAAGGTAAGGTTTTAAATTCTGTTTACAACGAAAACGTCATATGGAAAGCAGCTGATTTAGACTAATGACGTCACAAATGCAAATGGCGGCCCCCATACGTAAGCTTGTTATGATTTGAATGCTTAGAGCAGGCACTTCCGAACATAGCGTAAGTAGCTTAAGCAAAGCATGTGCATGATTACTACACGATTAATCGGTATAAACAAACTAAATACTCCAATTTTTATATATTACAAAATTATAATTAAGCACACAAAACAAATTGCTTGCCTGACACATTAAAAGCACGCGCTTAATAGGCAGTAGGCTGGACCACAGGTAAGTTCGAGCTTACATTTCTCGCTTTAAACCTATCGACACTAGCCTAGGCCCTGGGGGGCTATCTGATAAGGGTTACATATGAGGCAGGTCTAGTTTATTAATAATAACAGATTTAAACTTATCATTCACTTAAATATGGCACTGAATTAACCTAAGAGGGCTATTTGAGTCGTGAACCCCATTGCCTGACTTCAGCCTTCTAGGTCCGCTGCTGTCCATATTTACTATACCCGTTGAACAAAATTTCAATTAATCTATGGTAAATAAACCACTGATATTAAACATTCATCTCGGCAGAAGTGGTTCACCTGCTAAGAAGAATGAGGCTCCCCCTCCTACTAAGCGCTCAAGACGATCACCTGAATTACCTGAAAGTGCAAATTTAGACCTCTTTTCCTTTTATAATAATGGAGATGAAAGTGATTACGAAGATTTCAACCTTCTTACCTTCAATAAACCCATTCCTTCATATATTTCCACCAATTTCAAAGCTGAACCATCTTTTCATAGAGAAGGGAAAATTCAATTGAATAATTCACTAGTAGCATTAACTTTCAGTGAAGGCCATAGTGATAACCGGGATAAATTCTTTGTTAGTAGTCAAAATAAGGAGTTCTCAGACTTTTTTAAATTAATTAATACTCCAAAGTTGAATTTCTGGCCTGAAGGTAAGGTATTTGATGACAGTTATAAGAGAAAATTTTTTTATGACATTGAAAATATTAAAATGAGTATTTCTGCCTTTCAAGGGCATGCAGCACTGGCACACATTGTATACCCCTCCAAAGTAAATGACATTGATTTTTTGTCCAAAATTATTATTGGTCCCCTAAGGAGGAGCATAGACCTCATACAAAATTTGATAAGAAATTTCAGAAGCAGAGCACTTCCTAGATACCTCAAGGAAGAAATAAGAGATCTTATAATCAAAGCAGACATTAAAGAAGTTTGGAATTTAACTGAAGACCAAAAATCAGCCATTGCTGCCTGCTTTCACAAAGGTCCCCTCCTCAGAGGAGGGGCAGCAAACTTCAGGGGTAGGAAATTCAACTTCGGGGGCAGATTTCAGGGAAGAAGGTTCAGTTTCCTCAAAGGTAACCCTAACTTTAGATTCAAGTCTCAGCCGCTTAGAAGAGGTAATAGGCGAGGTGGGTACAGGGGGGGGAGGTCACAAAATGGACAAGCTAATAGTTCAGGAGCCAGAGAAAAGAAAGACCCTAGAAATTGAGCCATGCTCCGCACCAGTTCAAAGAGAGATTTTTTCAGCACCAGTATTCTATGCACCAGTTGATAACGATGTTTACTCTGCACCAGTTAATAATGAGCTTTGCTCAGCACCAGTTAATGAGCTTTGCTCAGCACCAGTTAATTACGAGCTTTGCTCAGCACCAGTGGTTAATGAGCTTTGCTCAGCACCAGATAATAACAAGCTTTGCTCCGCACCAGACCATCATGACATTGGGCCAAATGCTATAAATCAAGATAGAAGTAAAGAGACCTCGCCTTTGGCCTCAAAACCAATGAATAACTCCTCCCAGAGCCCCCCAGAGAATAGGATAGGTAAGTCATTATTGATGAATATTGATAGTTGGAGAAAGCTTCCTAATGCCTCTTTTGCTTGTAAAATTATCAATGAAGGGGTGAGAATTCCGTTTAATAATAAACTTAAAGCCCAGAGGTCATTAAAAAGAACAGGTAAAGATAGATTTTATTCAATTAACAAGCGTAAAATATTGGAAAGTGAATGTGACAGACTGCTAAAACTAGGTGTCATAGAGCAGATCCCCAGAACTTCCTTTTACTACTCCAACCACATATTTTATAAATTCAAACCAGATGGAACAGTACGACTAATCTTTGACATGAAAGTGCTCAACACCATGATTAAAAAACCTTCTTTTACCATGCTCAAGGCCAATACTATATTTCCCTATCTACATCTAAACTCTTGGGCCTGCAAACTAGATTTAAAAGATGCTTATTGGCACATTCCATTACATGCAAGTAGCCAGAAATTTCTAACCTTCAAACTAGGTAAAAGGAAGTTCAAATGGACTGTGATACCCTTTGGACTAAAGACAGCACCTTATATTTTTTCAAAAATAATGTACACAGTGATCAAGTATATTAGAACTTCATATAACATCTTAATATTCAATTATCTTGATGACATTCTCATATTAGCAAAAGATTATGTAAAATGTAAAAATCACATTCAGCTAGTCATTAAGATCTTGTCAGACTTAGGATGGAATATCTCACTTAAAAAATCTACAATTGAACCGACTCAAAGAATTGAATTTTTAGGAGTGCATTACAATATGATTAAGAAAACTATGAATCCCAGTGGGAAAAACATAGAGAAGTATGTCGAATTGGCCAAAGCTTTCTCCAACTCTGTTAAATCCAACCTGCATTCCTATCAAATGTTAATCGGAGCTTTAAATTTTAGTGCATCCTATACAAGCTTGGGAAGATTCCATCTTAAATATCTCCACAGGTACCACAGTTATTTTAATTCAGGGTACAAAATCATTCCCCACACCTTCAAAAAATACCTAAAGCCATGGGAACAGAGACAAATGTACAGAGAGATTAACATTCCAAAACCACAGATAGATGCAGAACTTTTCACTGACGCTTCCAACCAGGGTTGGGGAGGTGCATTAGTAATAGCGGGTAATATGCTCTCAATAAATGGAACTTGGACAAATGAAGAATCCTCCCTTCACATCAATGTAAGAGAGTTATTAGCTTGCTTCTATTCTTTGGAACACTTCATCACAAGGTTATACAACAAGGTAGTCTTAATACATGTTGATTCAAAGGTTACTAATTGTTGGATAAAGAAACAGGGTAGTATCAGAAACAAGTTAGCCCATGAACTAGTCAGGAAAATACTTAGTACCATGAAGGATCACAACATACAGATAAATTCCAGATGGATCAGGGGAGTAAGTAACACCATCGCAGACTCACTTTCCAGGGACCTGGGTTCCATTCACACAGAAACTTCCCTCAGTGACAGTCTATTCTCCTTAATCTGCTCTGACTTCAATTTCACCCCAGAAATAGATCTGTTCTCAAATGGCTTCAATACTAAGTGCAAAAAGTTTTGTTCATCTCTTCCAAATCAAAAAGCCATCAGCAATAATGCACTTACGATTAGCTGGAAGGGATCAACACCTCTCTATGCCTTTCCACCAGGATTCTTACTACACAAAGTAGCTTTTAAAATCAATAAAGAATGCAATAATAATATGCTTTTCTGCACCATATCGCAGGGGACGGAACCATGGATTCCATTAGTGAAGTCAGTCGCGAAGCAGCACAAACGATATATTGTGAAGATCGAAGACTACCAGATAGTTCTCAAGGATTGTATCTCACCCTCAGCAAAGCTCCAATCAACTTTGATCGCCTTCAAAATTTAAAGGATCAGCTCCCTAACGTCTTTCCTCCTGAGGTTTGCTCCAAAATTGCTGTCAGCTTGAGGGACAGCTCCTTGCACAAGTATGAAAACCTATACAACATTTTTAAAAGTTTCATTCACAAGGAGTATGGAAGAGACAACAAATTCCCCCTGTTAGCAATTATTTTATTTTTCAATCACCTTATAGACAAGGGTCTGTCTTACAACACCCTGAAGAGCTACAGAGCAGCTTTAGGTCCTATCTTGTCAGGCTATTTCCCAGGTTACTGTCTTGCAGAGGACAAATATGTCAAAGCAATGATATCGGGAGTTAATAGAAGGAAACCTAGAAATTCTCACCAGTTCCCTGGCTGGGATCTAGACAAAGTAATTTCATTTCTCAACACCACGAAAGATAACTCTACCTTACTACTGACACAGAAAACCTTGTTCCTAGTAGCCTTAGCTTGCCCTTTAAGAGCTAATCAATTTAACAATCTCAGCATTTCCAGGAGCACCTTCACCCCAGAACACATTGTCTTACGGAACCACCCTTCCTTCATGGCCAAAAACCAAAAGAACAACTACACGCCAATAGAGATCAGCTTTAGGAAGCTTCCTAACAGACCAAAAATATGTCCAGTCAGACAATTGAACTTCTATTTGGAATACACCAACAAAGTCTGTATGGAAAGAAACATAGACAGGAAAGACCACATATGGCTAGATGAACACTTCAAGATAATGTCTCTACAAAAAATGAGACAACTTTTTAGGGAGTGCATTTTCAGAACCGACCCAAATGCAACTAAACAGTCAACGAATTTTCACTCTATAAGGGGGCAAGCTTCATCAAGACTGCTATACAATGGAGTATCGATACAAGAAATCATGTCCAGAATGAATTGGAGAAGCGACTCTGTCTTCAGCTCTTACTATGCTCTCCTCGGCTTACAGGGAGCTTTCGATGCTGTGGTCGCTGGACTTCATCTTCAAGCCCCCTGAAGCATCTGCCTAGCTACCACTGGTGAGTCCGGAAGGTTGAGACCTCCCTCTCCAGAACTGTAAGTTTACTTGTGAACGAAGGTTCTGGAGTGGGAGGTGAGACCTTCCGGACTCAAAGTCTGGGTCACCCTCCAACCCTTCCCCCGTGAGCCGAGGAGACCATGTACAGTACTTAGGAGGGAATATTCTAACAACTTCATAATTCAACAGAGTAGGCTATATACAAGAACACACACATACAATCACTATTATTCCACAGAAAACAAACTAACTGGAATCTTTCAATATTCATATCAACCAAGAGAGCACAAGAAGATTGAATTTACTAGTAAAAAGACCTTTATGTCCAACAATTTGCACCTTCACAGTAATTCCTTCATAACTTGCACTACCAAGGTAAGCTCAACCACTTCTGTGTTATTTTTTGTTCTATTACAACTTCAAAAATGTGACTTCCATTGCCGAGTCAACCCGCTCGTCCCTGGTAACTCCGCCCAAGGGGGCGTGGTTTAGGGCTCGCGCCGCCGCTTGGGGGGGTTCCAGGGGGGGGTGTATAAGCTACCACTGGTGAGTCCGGAAGGTCTCACCTCCCACTCCAGAACCTTCGTTCACAAGTAAACTTACAGTGCCGGACCCACGGTTCGACTCTTTCCAGGTTTCGAGTCTTCGTTCTGTAACAGATGACCCAGACCATCTCCTACTGTGCCCAGTAAGGAGTCTGAGGCTATATCTTAAAAGAATGGCTGCAGTTCGTCCCCAAGTGCGGGCATTGTTTGTGAGCACTGGGAGGAAAAAGAGGAGGGTTACCAAGAATACCATCTCGGCATGGATTCGTAAGGTAAACCATCTATCCCTGAATCCTGACCCTCCTCCGTCATGTCGCCCTAGAGCATATGATGTCAGGGGCGTAGCTACGTCCCTGGCCTTCAAAAAGAACTTCTCAGTGACGCAGGTTCTACAAGCAGGGGTGTGGAAGCGTCAGACGACCTTCACAGCCCACTACCTGCAAGACGTGACCCACAGGAGGCTCGATACGTTCTCCATGGCTGCACAACAGCTGGTTTAAACCTCAGGCTCCTTAATGGACAAGTAGCAGAAGGTTGAGGGCATTGTTACCCGGTCTTAGTCTGCATGAATGAAAAGGTATGTCAGGCCCTTATTCTTTTCTTCATCCTCCCCTCTCTTGGGGAAAGCAGCATCCTGGGTTCTCTGCACAGCTGACCCCAAACCACTGCAGGTAAACCATGTTTCCTTGTGTTCCTAGTATTAAGCTAATACTGTCAGGTCCCCATACCCTGACGAGGTGGTATTGGGAGAGTCCTAGCCTAAGTTTCCATCTAAAGGACTACAGGTCAACTTCCTAGGACGAGTCACTCTTCAAACCTTCACACACAGCTTACGTAGGCCGCAGCCCTTGCATAGCAAGGTGCTAGCGAGGTGCAGGGACTCCTTATTGTTGAGTGCTGACACACTCAGATACTGAGTCCCCGGGCAAAGCCAAAAGCCAGTACTGGCCGCGACTTACCACCCTTCCTAAGGGTTGGGTCACCCATATTTAAATAGCGTGGTTTGTATGTCAGTTACGGAACAAATGACAAATTCGTAGGTAATTTGTATTTTTCCTAACTATACAAACCTTAGCTATTTAATCAAACTTGCCTGCCAGCCCTATCCCCCTTGAAGTTCTATCTCTAAGCAAAGTGAGCTCAGCACAGGTGTGTGTGTGAAGGGGGGGGGGGGGGGGTTACCAAGCTACCCTCCCTACCCTTGTTAAAATTCTAATGGCTCGTCATTTCAGCTACGCCGAAAGTAATTACCCATATTAAATAGCTATGGTTTGTATAGTTAGGAAAAATACAAATTACCTACAACTTTTTCATATTAGCTCTTACCAGAGAAGGATCCAATGTAGTACTATATGGCCAGTCAATGGATCCAATAACACTCTAGCAGTAGTATCCTAAGGTATAAATCAGTGCTCTACTGGGAGTTTACTCCACCCACTCTGTTAGAGACTAACTTTCCAAACTCTTCCGATTGTTTTGTGACATTAATTTATTAGCCAACCAACTTAAGAAGGATAATTGGTTTCCAAGCTCTTTTCTGACATACGTGATCCATAAAACTATTTGGCCAATACAAAAATTATTTCAAAGATATTGATTATACCCAGACATGGAATATTCTGTCCAGGTACAGTATATAGAAAGTACTGTAGTCTTGTTTCTGTCATGTTATTCTCCAGTATTAGTATAAGAGTTGTTTATTTATTATGAGTTAAATACACAGATTTTTTTCTTTTAGTTGATAATTTATGTAGCATTTTGTTCCTATACAATACTATAATTGCTAGTTCAGCACAAGAGATTACTTATCTGATGGTCCTGTTATCAGTACAGTATGTTATTTTGTCTCAGAATCTTGGTATATATTGTTTTCTGGGCTCTGACCTGTGCTGCCCAGTGAAATGCTCCTTTTACATCATTTCTAAGGTAATAACTGCTATGAATTTACCAGAGAAAAAATTGTATAGGAATGCTAGGTTGAACCCAGCTCGCTCACCTAATAAGGTGTCGGTATAATATAGTGGGGCGTGATAAATCACAACCAGAGGTCTCACACCATTTAGATATCTCCTGTCAACATCCCCGAACAGCGAGGTGCCGTTCTACATCCTAACTCCAATCGCTACTACGAACGATCCCACCCACGCTAGTGACTACACTCCTTTTCATAGCACCTGCTTTGACGCTGTTATTCTTTTCTCGGTGTGTGATTTCCTTTGGTTTACCCAGGATTTATCCCAGGATGTCGGATTCTACTGTTACTCCACCTAAGTTAAGTACCAGATCTATGAGTTTTGAGATTTTGGAGGTAGTTTTGCCCTTGGTTATTAATTTATCTTAGTTTTTATATTACGCGACCCCGCATCGGGTCCGCCATGCTGGCTGGCTACCTCCTCTCTCTCTCTCGTTCTTGACGCTTTGCAATCAGTCTTCTATACTGATTGTTTCTCGTCCTGAACTTTCTGGGTATCCACGGTTCACACCCCGTGTTATAATATGTTATGGTATTTATCTGTTATTACGATAACAGTTATTTTATGATATTACGATATCTTTGTTCACTTAGGTTGGCATGCCTGGTCACCTTCGGGCGTTACTAGTTTTACTTCGTTTTACGTTTTTCTCATTCGTAGTAGCGATCAATTTAGCGTATACGTTATTTTTCTAGTATTCTAGTTCGTCGGGACTTTCGCGAGGCAGTACTTAATTTATGTTTTTTGTCGGCACCTCACCGACACCTTGTTATGTTGGCAGCCCTGCCTAGCTCGGTCTCCCCCGCGCTGTTAGGCTTGGTCTTCCCATGCCTCTCCGTTCGTCCCTTCGTGCTATTTTACGTTTATTGTTATCATTGTCCATCATGCCTCCCTTTTTCATTTATTACCATATCAGTTATATCATTACTATTATTCATTATCTTAGTCTTTCCGTGTGATCTTTTGTCGTGGGTCTCAGTTCAGGTTGGTACGCCTGTTCTTCTGCCCCACTCGTTAGCCTCCTCCCCCCCTCCGCCCCGACACCCCCACTTCAGGGATGCCATCACTCGCTCTCATATGGAGGCTCGGAGTCAGCTTTTATGTTTCATATCTTCTCTGGAGATATCGCCTTGCTCCGTCCCGGGCGGACCCTGATCGTGTGTGAGGCTTGTTATACATTATTGTTCAGTATTCCCCTACCCTTCCGTAGCTGTTTCTCCCCGCCGTCTCGATTGGCCATCGGTAGGCGGGTAGGATCCGGCTCGGTCTGGGATTTTATGTTGTGTATATTCATATTTTTGGGCTCAAGCCATGTCGTCCTGATGGAAGTTCCTTAAAGGCAGCTTCCTAGGGTATATTACAACTACGGCGATATTCCCAGAGAATTTACCTTCAGGTACCCAGAATTCTAACTCCTGGAGCGAGTATCCCTAAAAAAGACCTTAGGGATATCGTAAATATCAGTGGACGTATTCTTGACACGCCTCATAGCAATCTATACCCCGAATAGAGTTAACACTTCGTAGGGGTCAAATGGCAAGAAAACGAAAACGATAAGAAAGGGGGGAGCCGTTCGTAAGGCATCTCTCCTCCCCGTTTCGAAAGCGTGCCCTGCGCCGCTCGCGGCGCCATCTGTATTCATTTTTGCGTAGCTCTACGACTCGGTGTTTTTTCCCTGTATTACTACCAAATCTTGGATTTTCTCGTTTGATAATGCTTTCTCCAACTTCTTCTGCCTCGGATAAGTTGAGTACTATTTCTTTTATGTATAAATGTAGGCTCTTGGTTAAAATTAAAGTAATTAAAAGAGTTATCTTTGATACAAGAGCTGTTGCCTGCTGGAGGCATCATGGATGCTGTCGCTCGCTAGAATAGGATTTATTTGTTAGCAAGAGCGACGTTCCCAGCCCCTTTAAATATTAGCTACTTAGCTTATTTAGGAATTCTGTTATGATGCGATAGTAGTGTGCCTGGCGAAGTTTTGCCTAGGCTGCCAACACTAGTCTTCGTAGGCTAGCTGTTGGCCTATGTACTTCCTGCATGATAATTAGTCTTCCAAGTGTGATTTTTATTGCTTTAAGCGTTAGGCAACGTTATACATATAAGCCCTTTTCGAGTACCTTCCAAGATAGTATTGGTGTGAGTTTCGGTGAATTAGGTAATCGATTCTCTTAGTGCCTAGGCTAGGTTGTCTTAGGTCATTATAATATTATCTGTTTCCCCGTTTGCTCCCTTCTCTTCGGGGAAGGGGCAAACCCTTTCCCTCTGTTTAAGCCTTAGACTTAACTCTAGTGGTTTGTTTGAATTAATTTTCAAATATATCTATGCTGGAGTAGTACTGTACCTTCCCGTTCCAACTGAATTGGTTCAGAGGGGGACAGTACAACAGTGTTTTAGTCTGAGTCCGGGTTGGTCTGGCATGGGGCAGAGTCTCCCTTGCTGACTGACACGGGCATAAGGGGTTTATCCCCCTTGGTCCACCTTGTTGGGTTCCAGTAGTGATCCCTTCGCTCGGTGACCCCTCAGACTTGTCCTCTTGCCGTTCCGGATTCAGGATATGTTCCCTTTTCTGGAATAGCAATTCCTTCCTTGCCTTGGTTTTAGGGAGGCAGCCAGTAGTGCCGGCCTCCCCCTCGGGTTTTTCTCTGGCTGAGATGAGCTGTCTTAGTTGGGAATGACCCTTAACCAAGGCAAGGTTGGATAGGACCCTCTGTCCTTCCCTTCTATTTTCCGTTCCTTTGTGTCAGTCGTCCGCATCCGTACCTAGCCTAGGTTAGGATGGGGAACTGACGTGGTCCCCTGTCGGCCGGCAGAGTGTGGCGACCGGCAGAGACCCTTTCTTCGGGTGCTGCCCGGTCCTTTCTTGGTCCCTCCACCGCTGCCGTCTGTAGATTCAGTAAGCAGCGGTTAGGAAGCCTGACTTAGTGTCTCCCCTTCCTTTCGGCACTCTTTCGGGTGCCGGGCACAGAGGCTCATAGCCTCTTAGCCCGGCACTCATTCTGTTGTCTTCGTATGTGTTGTCCTTGCCGTCTGCCGGCCTACAGGCCGGCCGCCGGTGGGGGGGGTGTTCTCCAGTTCTCTTGCTGTCGGTCGGCGATGGTTATATGCCTTTGCCGGCCGGTCTCTTGCTCATCTGCCGGCCACTATAAGTGGGGCCGGCAGCCGAGCGCTACCTGGTGTGGAGGCCAGCCGGCAGGGTTTGCTTACTGCTGCCGGCCGGCCTGCTACACTGCCCGGTTAGCCGGCCACTAAGAATGATGGCCGGCAACGCAGTGCAAACCGGGTGGCTGCGGACCGGCAACCACTGCCGGCCGGTTCAGGCATGGGATCTGGAGTTCTCCCCAATAGGGGTGATCTGATGTTGTGTACTTGAGATCTACCTTTCGAAAAACGGGGGGGGGGGGGGGGGGTGCTGACCGGCAATAGCCGGCCGGCACACCACCCTCAGGTACTGTATCAGTCCTTTCTTTGGTGGTGTATTCAACCAAGGGAGTCCATGATATAGTAGGTTACAACACTGTCTTTTCTAACTTACTTGTGTTACTTGTGCAATCACTTGGTGTCGCCTTACAAGGATAAAAGAGAATTCTTTTCATCCCTGGCCAGAATGGTAAAATTTTACCTTAGGTGTGAGCTACACCTAATTTCCTTTGGAAATATGCTCTCTGGTTATTCTAGTAAAGACTAACTACGTGACTTTGGCTGGTGGGCTTCCACAGGTGTTTGTGTGGGTTTCACAAGTAGGTGTCTTTCCCTTATTCTTGGTGAATACTCAATTTTTACATGTGAATTGAAATTCACTTGATATTCATGGAAATTTTCTTCTTTTACAGGAGGAGCATCCGAAGTGTGATAGTGTCTTCTGCAATGTCCGCAGTAAGAACTTTTGCGGACATGTCTCGTGTAGGAGTCACGCGGCTTGCGCAGCCTCCAATGATGACCATCGCTACTGGGATCCGCAGGTATGTGCTGTATGTACTAACCTGCTATCAGAGGCTTTTGAATCCCCTAGGTCGGCGGAGTCAAGGGATGCAGCGAGGGAGAAGCTTCGCTTATGGGTAAGGGGTTTTCAGAAAAACACCACTGGACCTTATCTTCCTAATGAGAAGATGAGGGCATACCTTTTTCCCAAGGCTTCCACTGACGCTGTTGTTCCCCAGCCTCGGCCGGAGATCCCTCTCGTCCAGATCCCAGTGGAGGAGGATGTTGCTGATGCCATGCAGGACATCCAGTTGGATGACAAGATGTCTGACTTGTCCGATCGTGCGGAACAGGATCTCCTCGCAGAAGGTGAGGAGGAGGATCGAGATCCTATTGCCGTGGAGGAAGAGGTTCCCGTATCTTCAGACGTTCCGGTTCAGGTCCCTGAACCTATCCCCTCTACCTCGTCCGCTCTTCCAGCAGAGCTAGGACAGGCTCTCTCTTCCATTGTTGGTATGATCCAACAGATGCAGAGGGAGAATAATCAGAAGGCCGCTACTTTGGAGCTCCAGATGCAGAAGATCACAGCATCACGTGGACCTCCAAAGAAGCTCAACGTGAAGGACCTTCCTCTGTGCTCGGATGCCAACCCGTGGAGATATGCCGAGCACATGCCGATGACGATCGGGAAGTTCGTCATGTCGGAGAAACTGGGCTCAGTTCCCCTTGAGGAGGTGGAATTCTGGCCCAGTAGAGGGGCCTACCCGGACTGTTATGTCCGTTTGAAGAAGGAGCCGGCCTCGAAGGAGGAGACGGAACCGAAGGAGGTGATTATCCTGGATCACTCCAAGGCTCAAGCTACTCTAACAGCTGCATTGAAGGAGAGGGGGTTCTCAAACTCTAAAGTTGCCGCTTTGAGTAAGAAGCACCCCTCCTTTGTATCCTCCCCGGCTAGGGCCTTCCCCTTTATGCAGAAGGGGTTCGCGGCCGTCTTGAAGGCGGTTGAAGCTGGCAAACCGTGTCCATCTCTGGAGGAATGCAAACCTCTGTCGTTGGCCTTGCCGCTGGACAATAAGGACTGGAAGGAGGTGCACCTCACTTTCTCGGTTGGGAAGTTGGACGCCGACATTGCAGGTCAGCAGTTCGGCGAAAACCTTCCCAAGTTGTCGGAATTCCTCCTACGGAGGGAATTGGACACAAAGGAGCGCCTGGCAGCCTCGATGTCTCTCCAGACCAACATGGAGACGATGGCTAGCGACCCCAAGATGCCGGAGATGTTCATGGTAATGGCCAAGATCCATCTGGCCACGGTGACTAAGGACCTCTATTGCTTTGTTAAAGCAAGGAGGGCCTGTAGAGAGTTTGTTTTCGCCTCGGCCACAGTGAGGCATGAACCCAAGAGGCTCATTTCATCCAGCATCTGGGGTAAAGATCTCTTTCCCAACGACGTGGTCAAAGAGGTGGTGGACAAGGCAGCCACTGAGAACCGTAATCTTCTCCTGAAGTGGGGCCTGTCCCTTAAGAGGAAGTCTTCTCCGGATGAGGGCCCTCAGCCGAAAGGAAAGGCGAAGAAATCGAGGTTTTCCTCCCGTCCAGCCAAGCCTTTCAAACCACAAAGACAGCAGCAGCAGCAGCCAGCTTTGCCTCCGGTACCACAACTGGTAGCCCAGACCCCGACCACCTTCCAATGGGTACCCCAAGCCGTGTCATCAGCTTCCCCGGCATTCAATCCAGTGTTCGAGGGGCAATCGACCACGTTTCGTGCAAAGCCCAGAGGTGAAGCCAGAGGTTTGGCGAGACGCCCCTCTAGGGGACGAGGATTCAGAGGTGGTCGCGGCCAGGGAGGCAAGACTGCAGGGCAGTCAAAGTGAAGTGTCGCCGGTAGGTGGGAGACTTCAGTATTTCCGGGATCGCTGGACCTTCGATCCCTGGGCCCAAGCCTTCTCAAAAATGGACTGGGTTGGAGTTGGTACAGTACTCCGCCCCAGTGCCCTCAATTTTTCCAACACTCCACCCCCGTTTTGGAGGAGTACATCCAAGATCTGTTGGAGAAAAAGGTGATCCGGAGGGTAAAGTCCATCAAGTTTCAAGGGAGGCTGTTTTGTGTTCCCAAGAAAGACTCGGGGAAACTCAGAGTCATTCTGGACTTGTCACCACTCAACAAGTTCATAGTGAACCACAAGTTCAAGATGTTAACGTTACAACACATAAGGGCCTTACTGCCCAAGAGGGCATATACCGTCTCCATCGATTTGTCAGACGCATATTGGCACGTTCCAATAAGTCGCCGTCTCTCCCCCTACCTAGGATTCAAGCTACAACAAAAACTTTATGCTTTCAGAGCGATGCCCTTCGGGCTAAACATAGCCCCAAGGATCTTTACGAAGCTTGCGAGCGCAGCGCTCAAACAGTTACGCCTAAAAGGGTTCCAAGTAGTAGCCTACCTGGACGATTGGTTGGTGTGGGCAGCATCCAGAGCAGAATGCTTGCAAGCTTCCCTACAAGTGATTCAGTTCCTGGAATATCTAGGTTTCATGATCAACAGAAAGAAGTCTCGTCTTTCTCCAGCTCAGAGGTTCCAGTGGTTGGGAATTCACTGGGATCTAGTGTCACACCGTTTTTCCATTCCGATGTCGAAAAGGAAGGAAATAGCGGGGTCTGTCAGGAGACTTCTAGGTTCCGAGAGGATATCAAGACGCGAACAAGAGAGGGTTTTGGGCTCTCTTCAGTTTGCATCAGTAACAGACCCAGTGCTAAGAGCACAGCTGAAAGATGCAGCGGGAGTATGGAGAACCTTTGCATCGAAAGAGCGAAGGGACTTGAAGAGACCGGTCCCACTTCGACTACGTTCTCTTCTCAGACCGTGGTCTCAAGCCAGTCGTCTAAAGAGGTCTCTACCTCTTCAGCCATCCCCCCCGTCAGTGACAATCCACACAGACACCTCAAAGGTAGGGTGGGGGGGTCACTCCCATCGGAAAAAAGTGCAAGGGACCTGGTCCAAGCTATTTGGGACTTTTCACATAAACTTTCTAGAAGCTATGGCAGTGCTTCTTACCCTGAAGAAAGTATCCCCACGTCACTCGATCCATGTAAGGTTGGTACTGGACAGCGAGGTGGTAGTGAAATGTCTGAATCGGCGGGGATCGAGATCTCCACCTCTCAACCAGGTAATGTTAGCCATATTTCGACTGGCGGAGAAGAAGAAGTGGCACCTGTCAGCAGTTCACCTTCAAGGAGTCCGGAATGTGACCGCGGACGCTCTATCCAGGGTTACACCGATAGAGTCAGAATGGTCCCTAGACGCAGGATCATTCTCCTTCATCTTGAGACAAGTCCCAGAACTGCAGATAGACCTCTTCGCGACGAAGGACAACAAGAAGCTGCCGAAATATGTGTCCCCATACGTGGACCCCTTGGCGGAAGCAGTAGATGCGATGTCCCTCGATTGGAACAGATGGTCCAGGATCTACCTGTTTCCCCCTCACAATCTGATGTTGAGGGTCCTCAACAAACTGAGATCCTTCAAGGGAGTAGCAGCAATAGTGGCCCACAAGTGGCCGAACAGTGTATGGTTCCCTCTAGCTCTGGAACTACGACTGAAGTTTCTACCACTCCCGGACCCAGTTCTGTCCCAGCAAGTCCAGAAGTCGACTGTCTACGCTTCATTACAGAAAACCCGGACCCTGCAGCTCATGATTTTCTCTCCCTAGCGGTGAAGAAACGGTTCGGAATCTCGAAAGATAGCATCGACTTCCTGGAAGAATACAAGTGTAAGTCTACTAGGAGGCAGTACGAATCAGCATGGAAGAAATGGGTAGCATTTGTCAAAGACAAGAACCCGCAAGAGATCTCTACGGAGTTCTGCCTATCCTTCTTCATCCACCTCCACGGACAGGGGCTGGCGGCTAACACGATTTCTACATGTAAGTCAGCTCTGACAAGACCCATTCTATATGCCTTCCAGGTAGACCTCGCTAACGAGATGTTTAATAAGATCCCGAAGGCCTGTGCTAGGCTTAGACCATCAGCTCCTCCAAAGCCTATTTTGTGGTCGTTAGACAAAGTCCTTCATTTTGCCTCATTACTGGATAATGAGGAATGCGCATTGAAGGACCTGACTCAAAAAGTGATCTTCCTTTTTGCCCTAGCTTCTGGGGCCAGAGTTAGTGAGATTGTGGCCCTCTCGAGAGAGGAGGGCCGGGTTCAGTTCCTGGATGGGGGAGAACTGAACCTGTTTCCGGACCCTACGTTTCTCGCTAAGAACGAGTTGCCCACCAACAGGTGGGGTCCCTGGAGAATCTGCCCTCTGAAAGAAGATGCATCTCTATGTCCCGTAGAATGCCTAAAGGTCTATCTTCGTAGAACTTCAGACTTCCATGGGGGCCAACTATTCAGAGGAGAAACATCGGGCTCGAATTTATCTTTAAATCAGCTTAGGGCAAAAATTACATATTTTATTCGCAGAGCGGATCCTGACAGTTCACCCGCAGGTCATGATCCGAGGAAAGTTGCTTCATCCTTAAACTTCTTTAACTTTATGGATTTTGAACACCTTCGTTCATACACTGGCTGGAAGTCTTCCAGGGTATTCTTTCGCCACTATGCTAAGCAAGTGGAGCAGCTAAAGAGGTCTGTGGTAGCAGTTGGTTGCGTCGTTAACCCTGCTGTTTAACTCTGCGAGGAACAGTGGAATTATTTGGGACTTTAATTCTTGGGTGAGTGGTTAGTTATATGCGTTGATATAACTAGTAGTGAAGGCTCTGAGAGCCCACAGTGACTGTTCCAGCGTTATGGTGATGGTAGCACAAGTACAGACAGGTGTGCCGAGCGTTGCTAACGCTAATGTCAGCAAAGTAGTAACATGGACGTTAACTTTGATACCTTGGTATGCGGCAAGTGACCTAATTGTTTTCTTTCAGATAACCATTCATCCATGCACTACGGTACTTGTGTAAATTGTTGGTCATCCACCTATCATATGTATATATTTATGGTGACCATGTCTATTTATTGTTACTCAATAAACTTGTTCTCGGGAACCTTGCGTCTCCTTCACCTATATTGATTTCATGTTATTTATTGAGCATTTAGCCTATGTATATTAATCGGGGATATCTATAATAGCCTATTCCTTAATGCAAAGCCTTGTTGCACTGGTTTATACTTTCCTTAGCATAAAGGGCTCCACCCCTCTCTGAGGACGGTGGCGGCAGCAAGTTTAATCCTACGCAGATATAACCTTTTTGTCTAATTTTACTTCGACCAGGGTGCTGGTCGGGATTTTTTCCCTTGGATGCTGTAGTTCCGTAAGACTATGCTTTACTTCATATAGAGTGAGACCACTATATTGTACTGGCTGGCGAGTGATTCATACATAGGTATATGTACTCTTCGTTCGTTTCTAGAGTCTAGTAGGACTCCTCCCTGTAGGGGGCAGGAAGCGCTTTCATGGCTTATGATTAGTGAAAAGATGTATAACGGTAACATCTTAGGTCTTTCAGTCGAGTTGACTAGGAAACATTCCTGAGGAGTACGGCACGTATTGAGAATCCACAGATACAGTAATGCTCTGGTATACTTCCATCAGGACGACATGGCTTGAGCCCAAAAAACGGATTTTGAGCGAAGCGAAAAATCTATTTTTGGGTAAGATGGCCATGTCGTCCTGATGGACCCGCCCTGTTCCTTTTCAAAAAAAAAAAAAAAAGTGAAAAGGGTTGTAGGACCCCTCCCTACATACAGTATCTGTAGCACCTCGTGTATCGCTACAAGGAATACAGATGGCGCCGCGAGCGGCGCAGGGCACGCTTTCGAAACGGGGAGGAGAGATGCCTTACGAACGGCTCCCCCCTTTCTTATCGTTTTCGTTTTCTTGCCATTTGACCCCTACGAAGTGTTAACTCTATTCGGGGTATAGATTGCTATGAGGCGTGTCAAGAATACGTCCACTGATATTTACGATATCCCTAAGGTCTTTTTTAGGGATACTCGCTCCAGGAGTTAGAATTCTGGGTACCTGAAGGTAAATTCTCTGGGAATATCGCCGTAGTTGTAATATACCCTAGGAAGCTGCCTTTAAGGAACTTCCATCAGGACGACATGGCCATCTTACCCAAAAATAGATTTTTCGCTTCGCTCAAAATCCGTTTTATACACATTTTATTCCTGCTACTCCCTCCCGGTCCCGCACCTCACGGACCCATTACAGATCCCTCCATTTCCCCCTCCTCATATGGTGTTCCGCACTCCAGGGACTCCACGTACCATTATTATTCCTTCGGGATCCCCGGACGTAGCCTTCGCCTTATTCCCATGTCGAGTTCGATTAATTCCTTGTGCCGTCGACGGGTTCGACCCTCGACTCCCCTGTCCGCCTACTCCGGTAGGTTTTCAAGAGCCCTGGGCTCTCTCAGTTGTCTCCCCGGAGCCAGCGTGACCTTTTTCCACTAGGATTAATCTCATTATATATTCACACATATCTATATAATCCCCTGTTCTCGACTCCCCCCCCCCTGGTATGATCACGATTACGGACTGACTTATTCTTATCTGTATTGCTCTACAGCTTAAGTTTATTATTTCCGCTACAGCGGTGTATTCTAAGCTCCCGGAGCCCCCGGGCTCTTCCAGCTTGCCTACGGGATGCTCATGTATCTTTTATTTTACAGGCAGTACGCTGTTCGATGACGGCATGCTCGGCGGTCCTTAGCCAACCCTGCGGCCACGACGTGTGTCGCTCACATGCCCATTGTGCTGTCCTGGTGGATGATCTCACTGTTTGGCATCCGGACAATTGTGTAGTATGCTACAAGCTGGCCTCCACCTTAACCTCTGAATCGGTAAGTGGAATTATTCTTAGCCGATTTTTACAGACTTGGTAAGTGGAGTTATAATTAATTACAATTAATTAATTTTAATTGCATCATTTTATTTTGCTCCTCGCATGCCCTCTTCTAGGGCCTCGTCTTCGGAGGCTCCTGGTCCCCACCTCTTTTCTCTTCGGCATGAAAATTCCTTACCTTCACTAATAGTCTGTTCTCTTTCAGAGCTCCGAGCCCGCTAAGACTTCGGCTGTAGCGACCCTCAAGGTCTGGATTGGCGGCTTCGCCCGGAATGTAAAGGCTGAGCAACCTTACATTTTATCTGAACAATGGTGTTCCCTCCCTTATCCGCACGCAAAAACATCAGCTGCGGTCCCCAAGGAGTTGGCAGACCCTATCATCGAAAACATTGAGTCCTTGCTTTTGGCCCCGGACCAAGAAGAGACAAGCGGGACGATAACGGAAGACGTCGCAACCCTTATTAATTTAGACGTAGAACCCATGGTTCTTGAGGAACCCGACACAGGTAGGGAGATAGGTGAGTCAGGTGGGTTCCGGGCTGAGATTCTTCTCCTCAGCCCGACTTTCTCTTCTACTTCAAACCAATCTTGTTTTCAAGGTTTTCCGGGGACTTCCGGTGCTGATCTCCAGCTCCGGTCTGTGATCCCCAAGGTTAAGGCTCACCGCAGGCCTTTGCATAAGACCCACAAGTCTTCAAAATCATCGAGGTCGTCCAAATCTTCCTCCACTAGAGTCCCCAAGGACTTCGTCGCTGTGCCCTCGACTTCTCAAGGACCGGTCTCCGGTTCGGCATCCGTTCCCCCTCCGGTGGAACCATTTAACCCGGCGGATTTCTTGGAGAAGCTGTTTTCTCGCTTCGAGACGATGTTGTCTTCGCACACTCAGCAAGCCATCGCGACTGCAACAACAGCAAGAAAGGGTTGCAAATGTCAAGAACCTAGTCCAGGGACTCATGCGTTCAGGGCTGCCACAACAGCAGCAATATGCCATCCCCGACGCCTCTAAGCTCCCACCGTTTACAAAGAGTAACCCCTGGAGGTTAGCTCTACACGCCCCCCTCTCGGACGGCATGTTGTCCATCGAAGGTTTCGGAACTCGACCGATTGAAGACTTAGAGTTCTACCCGCCGGGTCTGCAATTTCCCTTTCCCGGCTTCGCTCGCTTGACTGATGAGGCTCTGATCCGCCTAGATAAAGTCCCTAAGGAGACTGTGATCTTCCCCAAGGAACAGGCCCAGTCTGTTTTGGTCCGCGCCTTCAATGAGTGGGATTGTGTGAACACAATGCTCACACCCTATAAGAACTCGTATACTATGTTTGTGATAGACGAGCATACCCGTACTCCATGCACAACCAAAATCATGGAGATAGCCTATCAGGCTTCCAAGGAAGAGAAGCCCTTACCTCAGCTTCGAGAGACGGAATTGACTTCCCTTCTCTTTCCTGGTGACCATGAGTGCTGGCGGAACGCCCCGTCTACCTTTACGGTAGGCAAACTGAGCCCGGACTGTGCCTCGACGCAGTTCAGTGAACACCTCCCCAAGCTACCGGAGTCCCTAATCAAAATAGAGTTTGAGACCCGGTGTAGGCTCAGTAGATCCATTAACTCTACTGCTCTATCGGAGATGACCGTTGCGACGAGGAACCTATCTTTAAGGTCCTCACGAAGTCACTTCTGCAAACTTTGTTGATTGATGCATATGACTTCCATAATGCCAGATTCCATTGCCGACGGCATGTATTGTCGGAGGCTACTATTCGGCACGAACCCAATAGGCTCATCAAAGCCCCGGTCTGGGGTTCGGACCTCTTCCCGGAGGATCTGGTTAACGCTGTTCTCAGCGAGGCAGCTCGAGTTAACCAAAGCCTCAAGGTTAGGTGGGGCCTAGTCCCCAAAAGGAAATATGAACCTACTGGTACTCCAGCTCGTGGCAGGAAGAGGTTGAGGCCCTTCCACTCCTCACAGTTCAGACAGCCTCTTCAAGTAGTGCAACCTGTCCCGGTTCAGTCTGTCCCTGTTTCACAGGGCTCCCAGCCTTCTACCTCAAAGGGCCAACCCCAACAGCAGTATGTGTTGGTCCCTCAGACACAAGTCGCATCGACTTCGTTTGCTGCCTCCCCCGCCTTCAACCCCACTTACGAATCTCAGGGTTCTTTCCAAGGCTACCAGCGCCACAGGGGCTCCAGAGGTGCCTTTCGTAACCGAGGTGGCGGAAGGGGTTCCCACCGAGGCAAGGCTTTCCGCGGAGGCAGAGGCGGCAAATCATCATCAAGCCATTGAGAAGTTGCAGGTAGGAGGGAGACTATACAAATTTTGGGACCATTGGAAGTTCAGCAATTGGGCTTCCAGCATAATTTCCAAAGGTCTGGGGTGGAGCTGGTTACAGGGTCCCCCTCCACCAAACAGTTTCTACCAACTCCCAACAGAAGAGCTACGTTCATTTACAAAGGATCTGTTGCAAAAGAACGCAATCCAAAGCATGCATCGCTTAAAATTTCAAGGTCGCTTATTCAGCGTGCCAAAGAAAGGCTCAGACAAACGAAGAGTAATCCTGGACCTGTCTCGTCTAAACTCGTTCATTCGTTGCGAAAAATTCCACATGCTTACCGTCTCGCAGGTGCGGACCCTACTTCCCCATGGGGCCGTCACCACCTCCATAGATCTTACAGATGCCTACTATCACGTTCCAATAGCAAGGCATTTTCGCCCCTTTTTAGGCTTCAAGCTGGGCAAACAAGCCTATGCTTTCAAGGTGATGCCATTTGGGCTCAACATAGCGCCCAGAATCTTCACCAAACTAGCAGAGACGGTGATTCAGGAACTTCGAACCCAAGGGATTCAAATAGTGGCTTATCTCGACTATTGGCTGATCTGGTCGAACAACGTCCAGAACTGCCACATGGCGACGAACAGAGCCCTCTCCTTCCTTCGACGTTTAGGATTTCAGGTCAACCTCGAGAAATCCCGTCTGGTCCCGGAGACCAAGTTTCAGTGGCTGGGGCTACTATGGGACCTAAATTCCCATACATTGTGCCTGCCAAAAGCCAAAAGGAAGGAAATAACGAGGAACACGAAACAGTTTCTCAGGGACAAGTTGACATCCAGAAGGAACCAGAAAAGAATACTAGGTTCCTTACAGTTCGCCTCCGTCACAGACATCGTCCTAAAGTCCAAACTAAAGGACATAAACAGTGTGTGGCGCTCCAGAGCGACCAAGAAACGTCGAGACAGGCGAGCTCGCCTTCCCCCAATCCTGAGGAAAAGTCTGCAGCCTTGGACGAAGGTCAAGAACCTTTCCAAGTCAGTTCCCTTGCAATATCCTGCCCCGGGACTCGTCATTCATACAGACGTCTCCCTAACAGGGTGGGGAGGTTACTCTCAACACAAGAAAGTCCAAGGGTTATGGTCTCCGATATATCAACAAATGCACATAAATGTCCTAGAGGCCATGGCAGTCTTGCTTACCCTAAAACATCTCAGCCCAGCCAGGAATCTCCATATCAGACTGGTCCTCGACAGTGCAGTCATAGTCCACTGCATCAACAGGGGAGGCTCCAGGTCAGCCCACATAAACCACGTTATGTTGGCGATTATCTCCATGGCAACATTATACAAGTGGCATCTATCAGCAGTCCACCTGGCGGGGGTCCGGAATGTAGCGGTGGACGCACTTTCCCGGACGACCCCGTTGGAGTCGGAATGGTCACTGGACAATCGATCCTTCCAATGGATCTTATCTCAGGTCCCGGGTCTCCAGGTGGATCTGTTTGCGACGGAATCCAATCGCAAACTAGAATGTTACGTAGCCCCCAACCTGGACCCTCAGGCTTATGCCATGGACGCTATGTCACTAGACTGGAACATTTGGAAGACGATTTATCTGTTTCCTCCGATAAATCTCCTGCTGAAAGTACTGCACAAGCTCAGATCTTTCAAGGGCCGAGTGGCTCTGATAGCCCCCAACTGGCCCAAAAGCAACTGGTTCCCCTTGTTACTAGAGCTAGGCCTCCGCCCCCAGCGGATACCCAATCCTGTTCTAACACAAGTAGTACAAACGCGCAATGTGTTAGCTTCCT
This sequence comes from Palaemon carinicauda, assembly GCF_036898095.1. NCBI lineage: Eukaryota > Metazoa > Arthropoda > Malacostraca > Decapoda > Palaemonidae > Palaemon > Palaemon carinicauda. The sequence goes on along the minus strand of NC_090746.1, from coordinate 67,144,917 downwards.
CAAGGATTCTGAATGCCCTAACTTTATGGACTTCATGAAGTTCGCAGCTCAAAAGGGTGCAAACATCGACCCTCTGAATACCCTATTCCTGGAATCAGACAAAAGAGAATCCACCCTCCGTCAATATGACTCGGCCGTCAAAAAACTGGCAAAGTTTTTGAAAGACTCAAGTTGAGAAAATGACGATGAACCTAACTGTGACATTCTTTAGAACTCTCTTTGAATCGGGCCTAGCAGCCAACACGATTACTACGATCAAATCAGCCTTGAAAAAGATCTTCCATGTCGGTTTTGACATTGACCTGACGGATTCATACTTCTCTCTCATTCCAAGAGCTTGTGCCAGACTGAAACCATCAACTCGCCCTAGCGCAGTTTCTTGGTTCTTGAACGATGTCCTAAAGCTAGCCTCTGACACTTTGAATGAATCTTGTAACTATATGGCATTGTTAAGAAAGACACTTTTTCTTTTGAGCCTCGCCTCTGGCTCTAGAATCTCAGAATTGTCGGCCCTGTCTAGAGACCCAGGTCATATCGAGTTTCTCCCTTCGGGTGAGGTCCTTCTCTCCCCTAACAAAGTATTCCTGGCTAAAAATGAGGACCCTCAAAACAGGTGGTCTCCCTGGAAGATTGTTCCACTTCCTCGGGATCCATCCCTGTGTCCAGTTACCACCCTGAAATTCTACTTAAGTAGAACTTCCAATACTTCCACAGGGCCCTTATTTATTAGAGAGAATGGAGGAACTATTACCCTTAAAGGAATTAGACAACAAATTCTTTATTTTATTAAACAAGCTAATCCTGAGTCATTCCCACATGTCCATGATATTCGAGCTGTGGCTACTTCAATTAACTTCTTTCATCATATGAAATTTGATGAGCTCACAAAATATACGGGTTGGAAGTCCCCTAAAGTTTTTAAACGCCACTACCTAAAACCTTTAGAAGCTCTTAAATTTGCAACAGTAGCAGCTGGGAATGTAGTTCCTCCTAATCACAATGTCTTGCTCTGTCCTCTTTCCCTCCTGCCTGGCTTTCTTATTGTTCCTACCTGGTTTGGTTTGTCCTTTGCCATACACCCTTATGGTATATTATTTTTATTATACATTGATATATTCTACGAATTGTTTTGATTCCTCTGTTCTTAATCCCTCGAGCTGATTTTATTTTAATTTTGATATTATGTATTTTATTATATTCGCAGTTCTGCCTGATTTATTATCATCTCTGTATGGGATTGTTTACCATGTATTTATTACTATTCATACCTCGTGGATTACTTACCTATGGGTTACCTTATTATTGTTTTCAGTGGATTTTCTCCACTCATAACCGTGTTGATCACTTGCCTATGGGATTCCTATCCCTCCTGTTTTGTTATTAAATTTCACCATGTACTGTAATGCTATTTTTGTGTTATTCTCTCCCCAGGTAGTTAGCCATATTGGGTCCCTATTCTGTGGCACTATTTCACTGGGCAGCACAGGTCAGTGCCCAGAAAAGGGATTTTGACGTAGGAAAAATCTATTTCTGGGCGAGAGACCTGTGCCGCCCAGTGAACCCACCCGTCCCTCCCTTCCGGGCCCCAATCTGGGGTGCTATAGGAGTGACGTCACTAGCGTGGGTGGGATTGTTCGTTGTAGCGATTGGAGTTAGGATGTTGAACGGCACCTCGCTGTTCAGGGATGTTGTCAGGAGATATCTAAATGGTGCGAGACCTCTGGTTGTGATTTATCACGCCCCAGTATATTATACCGACACCTTGTTAGGTGAGCGAGCTGGGTTCAACCTAGCATTCCTATACAATTTTTTCTCTGGTAAATTCATAGCAGTTATTACCTTAGAAATTATGTAAAAGGAGCATTTCACTGGGCGGCACAGGTCTCTCGCCCAGAAATAGATTTTTCCTACGTCAAAATCCCTTTTTAAACATAAAACTTACCTGCTGGTTATATAAGAATGGCTAAAGTCTCTAGACGCCCGGCAGAAAATTCAAAATCTCGCGGCTATCGCAGATATGCCAGGTGTACACTAGCGCCCTCGCGGTAGACAGGCCGAACTATACCAAACCCTTCAGATCTTCTCTGCTGCCATTGCTGGCTGGAACAATTGGAAATTCTCTCGAAACTTACTCTGTTTTGGACGGTTATTTGGTGATGTACTCTGTCTTTTGAGTTTGGGTTTTCGCATAATTGATTTCTCTTTCATTTTTTCTTGAAATCATTTTTGTTTGGGGTTTATTTATTTAATTTAACCTTTGTGTATGTTTTTGGTTTCTCTCTTAACAATTCAATATGGCCGACCCCTCCCCTGTGTATCGGAAGTGTGTTAAAGGTTGTCGTACTCAACTTCCTAAGGCTTCTGTGGACCCTCATAGTATTTGTGTTAAATGTAGGGGTAAATCTTGTTCTTTTGGGGATCGGTGTGATGAATGCCTTTCGTTAACCGATAGCGAGTGGGTAACTTATGAACGTTACATTCAAAGATTAGAGAGAGACAGGGTTAGGCGCAGTTCATCTCGTTCTGTTGATTTGTCTGTACCTGATGTCATTGATCCTATTCTTTCCCCCGTAGTGGTAGATCAGGAACCGAAGGAACCTTCGATGAAGAATATGTTAACAGCGATTCAGGCTCTCGGTGAAAGAGTCGAATCGTTAGCTGCAGACAAAAACCAGATCTTGTCCGAAATCAATGTGCTTAAAAGTTGTCGCACAGGCGACCAACCAATTGTGAAAAGTGTTTCTAATGTGTTTAGTGTTGTGGAGGGTGCGTCTGAGCGATCCTGTCGTTCACCTAGCCTACGACCTCTTTCAAGCTCCCGAACCCATTGGAGAAGTAATGTCGAACGGCGAAAGGGAACGAGAAGCGTCATCAATCGCGCAGACGTCCCCTCGAGCGTTCCTGCTGTCGTAACACAGGTCGCTCACCCTCATCGTAGGAAAGATGAGGTTAGTGCGTTATCGCTTTCCTTGGATGAAGGTTCACTGGGCGATGTCTGGCGTCACGCTTCTAGACCTCTTAAAAGGAAAACTCACGTGGTCGTTCAGCAGCACGAATCGCCTCCGCAACAACCCGGCTGTAGTCACTGGGATATGCCGGAGCGTTTTCAGTCCCCTGAGGGTTGCTCGCCTGCAAAACGCGCAGACAGGGGTTTTGATTTGGATAAAGGTGTACAGTAGTACAGTCTGATTCGGAGCTGATGCCTGTTTCTGATATGACGGTTCATGCACCACCGGTTCCGTCAGACTGGTGTTCGTCTCCCGAAAGTGGGAAGCGATATGGTTGCGAGGAAGAAGGCGATTTTCCCTTAGAAAAAGATTCAAATGTGTCGCATAGCAGCGATCCCAAATGGTCAATGTTATTGGGTATGAAACAGCAGCTCTCGTCGCTGATGCGATCTTATCAACCTGAGGTTGGCAGTGTGGTTGGGCGTCAATCTTCCGCTTCGGACCAGTTGTCGCACAGGCGGCCTGTTGTCTCTAGTGCTGACGCGTTATTGCACAGGCGATCTCCCACTCGCAGTGTTCAACGGCAGAGTGAGATGGATGTGTCACGTCACGGGGCTGCTACACAGCAAAAAACAACCTCTAAAACCTCCGAACGTCCCTCTTCCAAAAGCGTTGACGTTCGCCAAACAATAGAACGAACCGCTGAGCAGCAGGACGGTAACGAACGCGATGCGGAGCAGGAGCGGCAGCAGGCAGGCGCAGCGCGCCACCGTGATGGCTCACGACAGTCTACCCATGACGCTACAGAGCGTCAGCGTCAGCGGCAGCCAGACGCTACGCGTCACCGTGACGGCTCACGTCAGTTGACTCATGACGGCACAGAGCGTCAGCCAGACGCCACGCGTCATCGCGACGGCTCACGTCAGTTAACCCATGACGCCGCGCGTCAGTCCACTCTTGATGGCGAACATCAGTCGACCTTGACCGCTCTACATCAGATGCTGTTTCCCAAACTGAACGTGATTATAAGCGTAAGACTAGTGATCACCAGATAGAGGGAGACGTTGAACATCGCAAACGCACCCATTTCAGCACTGACGCTTCGGATCAGGTTCGTTGCTTATCCGAACAAGGCACGGCTGCAACGGCTGAATTGTCAGAAGAAGAACCAGATGAGGTGTTTTGTCCGGACGAACCGCTGGAAGATATTTTTGAAGGAGAAGAGAAGAAACCACCTCAACATTTGGTGGACCTCAAAAAATTAATGCTGGTTTTCACGAAACTCTTTCTAGACCACTTTACTCCGGTTGCACCACGTTCTCCACCGTCTGAATTTACCTTGGGGAAGGCTACAAAAGTGCCTTTGTATACGAAGATGGTGCTCTCACGCTCTTCTAAAAGGGCTTTGAAATTGATGGGAACATGGATGGAGTCGAAGAAGACTCTTGGCAAAACGAGCTTCGCCTTTCCACCCGCAAGATTGGCATCCAAGTCCAGCGTTTGGTATGAGACAGGGGAAGTGTTGGACTTGGGAGTTCCTGCCTCTGCTCAGGGAGATTTTTCGAGCCTTGTGGATTCCTCTCATCGACTGGCCTTAAGGAAAACTAAAGTGTGGTGGTCTATGACAGAATTCGATCATCTGTTAAAAGGCATGTTCAGGGCTTTTGAAGTTTTTAACTTTCTAGACTGGTCTTTGGGAGCCCTAGGAAGAAAGGTCTCGGAGATGAAAGGCGCGGACACTAGCAACCTCATTCATTTGATGTCCTGTATGGACAAGGCAGTCAGGGATGGGTCAAACGAGTTGGCTGCTCTTTTCACAGCTGGAGTAATAAAGAAGAGGGCCACTATGTGTTCTTCCTTCCTCTCTGCGGGAGTTCCCCCTTACCAGAGATAGGAGTTGCTATTTGCTCCGTTGTCTTCTACTTTATTCCCACAAGAGTTAGTAGGGGAAGCTGCCACGGCATTAACCCAAAAGGCTACTCATGACCTAGTGGCTAATACGGCCAGGAAAGTTCTGCCTTCTTCGTTTTCTTCCCGTAAACCAAAAGAAGGCCCTTCAGGGGTACGATCCTCCTAGCCTTTTCGTGGTAAATCTATCGGAAGAGGTAACTTCAGGTCCGACGGGAAGAAACCTAAGAAGAGAGGAACTAAGCCCGGCCGAGGTAGAGTCTGACTGCCCTATCCTTCAGACAGCAGTAGGGGCCAGGCTGAATTACTTCTGGAAGGCCTGGGAGAGGAATGGAGCGGACCCTTGGTCCATTCTAGTACTGAAGGAGGGATACAAGATTCCATTTTTATCAAATCCTCCACTAGTCACAGATCCTTTGGATCTTTCGCCCAGATACAGGGAGGGGCCAAAGAGGCACGCCATGCGGCTTCAAATATCTCTGTTACTGGAGAAGCGAGCGATAGAGAGGGTACAGGATTTAACATCGCCAGGGTTTTACAACCGGCTATTCTTAGTACCCAAGAGTTCAGGAGAATGGAGACCAGTTCTGGACGTAAGTGTTCTCAACGGCTACGTCCAGAACTCAAAGTTTACCATGGAAACACAGAAGACGGTTTTGGCAGCAGTAAGGAAGGGCGATTGGATGGTTTCAATAGATCTCCAAGACGCTTACTTCCATATTCCGATACACCTCAGCTGCAGGCGTTATCTGAGGTTTACGTACGAAAACAAGGTCTTCCTGTTCAGAGCCTTATGTTTCGGTCTCAGCACAGCTCCTCTGGTTTTCACGAAAATTATGCTGAATGTAGCAAGCATGCTGCATTCAAGGGGAATCAGGGCCTCCCTGTACCTGGACGATTGGCTTATAAGAGCCACCTCAGCCGATTGCTGTTTGAAGGACCTGCAAATGACATTGAAATTGACGAAGGAGTTAGGACTCCTAGTGAGTTCAAAGAAATCACAGCTGACTCCATCCCAGAAGATTCTTTATTTGGGGATGGAGATTCAGAGTCAGACTTTTCAGGCTTTTCTGTCGCCTGTAAGGATTCAAACAGCTCTCCTAAAACTTCGGACCTTTATGAAAAATGACGTCAGTTCAGTGAGGGAATGGATGAGCCTTCTGGGGACCCTCTTGTCATTGGAAAAGTTTGTATCTCTGGGGAGGCTACATTTACGCCCCCTTCAATTCCATCTCAATTGGCATTGGAAGAAAGGGAACAGTCTCGACAGGGAAAGCATTCCCATTACGGATCCCATAAAATCACACTTGCAGTGGTGGAACAACGAGCACAGACTACAGGAGGGCCTGTCGCGGATCAAAAGAGCCCAGACCTCGTGTTGTTTTCCGACGCCTCAAACTCGGGGTGGGGAGCGGCATTAGAGAAGAAAGAGATCTCAGGTCGGTGGACGATAGAGCAAAAAACTCTCCACATAAATCAAAAGGAACTTTTGGCAGTACATTTGGCCCTCAAAGGCTTCGAGGAACAGATCCGGGGCAAAGTGGTACAGATCAATGCGGACAGCACCACAGCTCTAGCCTATATAGCGAAGCAAGGCGGAACCCACTCGTGGTCTCTTTACGAGATAGCGAGGCCTCTTCTCGTGTAGGCGGAGGAGAGGAAAGTGTCATTATTGACTCATTTTATTCAGGGGGTCAAGAATGTGAGTGCAGACAGACTCAGCAGGAGAGACAGGTTCTCCCCACAGAATGGATGTTACACCTGGAGGTCTGCAAGAGTCTGGCAGTTATGGGGTCGTCCCCTTGTAGGTCTATTTGCAACCGCAAAGACGAAGAGACTGGAATTGTACTGTTTACCAGTGCCGGATCTCGAGGCCATGCACATATACGCTTTCCTGATGGATTGGTCACACATGGAGGTGTATGCATTCCCACCGTTCAAGATCCTGTACGAGGTAATGCAGAAGTTTGTGTCACACGAAGGAACCAGGAGGACTCTGGTGGCTCCGTTCTGGCTGTCAAGAAGCTGGTTTCCAGAGGTACTGGAATGTATTGTAGATGTCCCGAGAAGCCTTCCCTTAAGACCAGATCTTCTCAGACAACCTCACTTGGCAAGAAAGCACCTAAATCTCCGAGCTCTACGTCTGACTGCCTTCAGACTATCGAAAAACTCGCTAGATCTAGAGGATTTTCGAAGGATGCAGCCAAGGCTATTGCGAGAGCAAGGAGGTCTTCTACCATCAAAGTGTATCAGTCCAAGTGGGAGTTATTCAGGGAATGGTGTAGAGCTAACTCGGTGTCTTCATCCAGTATCTCTATAACTCAGATTGCTGATTTCTTCCTAGATCTCAGATATAAGCATAACTTTTCTTCCTCAACAATCAAAGGTTACAGAAGTATGTTGGCGACGGTCTTTAGACACAGAAATTTGGACCTTTCCAACAATAAGGACTTGCAGGATCTTGTTAAGTCTTTTGATACCTCAAAGAAAAGCCAACCAGAATCGCCTGCCTGGAACTTGGACGTTGTTCTTACATATCTCATGAGTGACAGATTTGAACCTTTGCCCTCGGCCTCTTTTAAGGATCTAACCTTGAAAACTTTGTTTCTGGTTAGTTTAGCTTCTGCTAAGAGGGTCAGTGAAGTTCACGCCTTTAGCAGGAACATTGGTTTCCGAGATGGGAAAGCCATACGTTCCTTGCAGCTTGATTTTTTGGACAAGAATGAACATCCTTCCCGTCCATGGCCTAAGTCTTTTGAGATCCCTAATCTCTATGATGTAGTGGGAGGAGAGTTGGAGAAAGTGCTCTGCCCTATAAGAGCATTAAGGTTCTATGTGGACAGAACAAAGAGTTTGAGAGGCAACTCAGACGCTCTTTGGTGTGCAGTAAGAAAACCTACTCTGCCCATGTCAATGAACGCCTTATCCTTTTTCATAAGGCTCTTGATTAGAGAGGCTTACGCCCAGTGTGATGAGGCGGACCTGAGGCTCCTCAAGGTTAAGACGCATGAAGTCAGAGCGGTAGTGACTTCAGTTGCTTTTAAACAAAATCGTTCTCTGCGAAGTATCATGGATACAACTTTCTGGAGAAGTAAGTCTGTATTTACATCCCATTATTTAAAGCATGTCCAGACTCTCTATGAGGACTGCTACACGTTCGGACCATTCGTAGCGGCGAATGCGGTATTAGGTGAATGATCTACCCCTACGTTCCCTTTTTCCTAGTACCCTTTTATTTCTCTTGGAACTTGTAAAGTTTATGGTTGTATGTGGAGACTGGTTGTCAGTCTTCCGCAATCTGTTGTTTGGTAGGTGGTCAATTTGTTCCTTGAGTGCGCCCGGAACAAGGGTATTAGTTGAGGTCCTGTCACGTTATAGGTTCTGGCACCATTTGACAGCTCCTAGAGATCATCAGCCCCCTGGGTGGACCGCTGGATCTCCTAAGGATAGCAGACAGAATGAGGCAGAGAATCATTGCAGTCAGCTTCCTTATCAGGTACGAACCTCTTAAGTTGTTTAATGTAACTCTTAAGTGAATTTCCAATTATGTTGCTGTCTCTGACCCACCACCAAGGGTGTCAATCAGCCATTCTTATATAACCAGCAGATAAGTTTTATGTTTAAAAATTATATTTTCATAATAAAATAAATTTTTTAACTTACTTACCCGCTGGTTATATAAGTTGAAAACCCACCCTCCTCCCCTCTAGAGACTATGGAGCATGGAAGATCTGAAGGGTTTGGTATAGTTCGGCCTGTCTACCGCAAGGGCGCTAGTGTACACCTGGCATATCTGCGATTTCCGCGAGATTTTGAACTTCTGCCGGGCGTCTAGGGACTTTAGCCATTTTTATATAACCAGCGGGTAAGTATGTTCAAAAATTTATTTTATTATGAAAATATCACGATCAATTGTTGCAAATTTGACTATCTTGAAAACATTCATTTAATAATTCTCCTTTTTAATAGATAGATTATGCTCTTTATGAGATAGAGATTTAGTAGAAAAAGTAAATTAATTACAGTACAGTATAACATTGGTGATGATAAGAGTTACCCTTAGCCATCATAAAAAAGGTTTCTTGCAGGTCAGAAATTCTTTATTATGAGCATACAGACACAGCTTTGGGTAATGTAACTAGTCTTAGGTGACTATATAAGCACAAGTGCTTATATATGTAAGATACATTAGTTTTACACATAGAAAATAACATCCACATACTGTATTTTCGTTTCAGACAAAATCGAGTATTTCGGCATCACAGATGTTGTAATGCTTATGACAAAAGGAGAGCTTCGAAAGTACAGAGTTCCAAACTTGATGAATGAATATGAGATGAGAGGCTTGTGCATCCACCATTTTCCATTTTTGGACGGGACAGCGCCACCTGTTGAAACAGTCGTAGATATCATTGACTTGATACGGCAAGCATTGGAGGCCAAGCGGAAGGTTTTAATTCAGTAAGTTGTTTTGAATTTTATGTCTTTAGTGTACTTGGAGTCAAGAAAACTATATTAATGACTGTTATGGTATTTATGTTATTCACCCAAAAGAAAGTTTTATTTGGCCATATACAGGTACGAGAATACAGTACACTGTCCTGCATCAATTGTAACAAATGGTGTAACTGGAGATAATTTGTTGTGTTTAGTTGGTTAAGAGACTTTATATCCTGTTCCTGTATAGGAAGAGCAAAGAGGTTGATGATAGGGATAGTGAAAAGTGGAGGGAAAGACCATGGAGGAGGTAAAACATCATTACCTTGGAGACAAATTGTTGTGTGAGGGTAGTAGGAAAAAATGAACGAACAGCCTTGATTAAATGAGAACAGACTACAGTAATATCTGGTATATTCACACTCCATTTAGGGTTGTGATGGCCTATTGAAAAAGTCTTTCCCTGGTGATCTGCTAGTCTAGTAGCGGGCTATATCACTTCTATAGTAAACATAAAAATGTTCAAAGATGCAAGGTTCTTTAAGTGATGTGTTCTTATGTGTTTTTGGATCATTTTTAGCTTTGTTGGCATTGCGCCAACCTTAGGGAAAAAATTTTATGAGTTAATTAGCAAAATTAGTGTTGATTATAGCTAATGAATCTGATTAAAATGTAACTTTTTTACCAAGTGTCCTAGAATCATGTGCAATACCGCTTTTCTGAACAAGTTTGACCCGGGGAATTCATTCCTGTTGTAATTTTTGTTATTGAAGGTCAAGTTCATCATTTATTTTAAGGGTCATGATCATTTATAGCTAATATGTGTATGTTGAAATTATGACTTGGGTAGCCATATGATTATTGTCAGCAAAATTATACGTTTATGATTAAAACAAAAGACTTAAAATTCTTTTAACCTAAGGACTTTGGATTTCTAGATCTGTATCCTTTTTAAAACTGACTTTCACCACTTTTCCACTTACAATTAACAGATTTTTAGAATAAAGTTAAATTTTTGAGCTCAAGCCATGTTGTCCTGATGGAAGGTTCCTAAGAGTAGCTTCCTAAGGGATACTGTATTTGACTACAGTGATATTCCCAGAGAATTTACCTTTAGTTCTCCAGAATTCTAACTCCTGGTGCGAATATCCTTAAATTTCTCTTAAGGATATTGCATAATATCAGAGGACGTATTCTTGACACGCCACATAGCAATCTGCACCCCGAATAGCGTTTACGCTTCGAGGGGGAAAGTGGCAGAATTAGAAGGGGAGCTGCATCAAGGTTACCCTAGTTCCCATACTACTATTGAGTATCACAGCAGCGCCATATCCAAGATGGCGGACATTCCTAATTCTGTAGTGATTTCTCACAGTGGTGTTCCCTGTTGATCTGACATTTTCGATCGATTTACAGGGACTATTATGCAATCTCTAGCTTCTTTCGCCTCTGGAAAGTTGAGTATTGATTCTTTACAATGTGTGTAATTTAGCTCCCGTTTCACATTGAAATTAGAGTAATTTATTGTGATTAGGAGCTAGGCCTGTTACCGGAGGCGCCATGGGCGCTGTCGTTCGTTAGGCATGTGTTATTTAGTTAGTAGAACGACATTCCCGGTTAAAATAGCATTAATAATTTAATTATGAAAGCTATTTAGGCAATTTATACTTGTAAAGATATTTATATGCTTAATTTTCCTTTTTCTATGTCAATCGTATATGTCAGAGTTTTGGTGATTTAGGTAACCGAGTTCTCGTCTTGCCTAGGTAACCTAACCTAGGCGACATAGTATACTTTCAACATTTCCCCGGTTACCCTCGTGTATTGGTTTATCAAATCATCGGAGATTGATATCTCCTAGAATTATTATATAACCGATACTCGTCTCTAGTAGAGATTTAAGGGTAATCTCTCTTCCCTCTGAGTGTAGTCTTAGGTTACAACCCTAGTGGGTCGTCCCTCGAGTTTTCATTCAGGCTGGACTAACCTAGGGTTTTCTGCCTCGTCCCTTAACCGCAGATGACAGGTTTTGGGATTCGGTCAGAACCTCAGAGTATTTAGTCTTGGACCGACAGTCGGCCGGCAGGGTGAATAGTCATTCCCCTGCCGACATAGGAGGCCAGCCCTCCCTAGGCCGCACCTGAAGTGGTTGTATGATGCCGCCACCTTTTCCCTCTGGCCTAGTAGACTAGTCCTGTGCTCGCAGACCCTAGGCTGAAGAGTAGTTATTCTTCTGAGGCCTAGGATGGCGCCGTCACTGGAAATCTGTTTCTTCCTTGTTGAGAGGAGGTGGCACTGCTGCCGTCCCCTTAACTGTATTGGCAGACACTAGGTTGGAGAATAGAAGATTCTCTTGCCGCCTAGGATGGCGCCGATACTGAAACAGAGTTTCTTAAGGGTGTGTAGGACCGGCAACCTTGCCAGCTCCTTCCACACCTCATACAGGACCCTTTTCCTTCCCCCTCTGTTCTTTTATAATGGCCGAGCCATTGTCTTTCTTTGAGCCGTCGTCCTGCAACCTCACCGTTGCTGGTGGGTTGCGGGGGCCGGCCAGACTCCTTCCCTGCAGCTGTTGTCCGGCTGCCTGCGGCTGTGCCAGCTACCGGCAGCCATGACAATTTCTGGCAGTCATGTTGGCTGCCGGCGACCATGTGTTTTACAAACTGTCGGCGGCTATGACGGTTGCTGGCGGCTATGCAAGCTGCTGGTAGCCATGTCATCTGTCAGCAGCCATGACGGCTGGTGGCAGCCATGATGGCTGTAGGTGGGAAGTCCCTTCTGTCACCAAGGTTCTCCAGTCCTCCCTTGGACTGCTGGCCACAAGTTCTGTTGCTGAGGTTTTAGCCTGGCCGGCCTACCGGCACAGATAGGTGCTGACTCAGCCGGCAGTACGCCGACTGTACTGGTGCTGCCGGAGGCTACCCTGCCGGCTACGGGCCGGATGGACCTTGCCGGTGTTGGTACTTGTGGCTGGATGGAAGCCTGAATGTTACATTCTCCCCTTCCATTTGAACCTTCTTTCTGGAGAAAGGCAGTAAATTAGACTTTAACATCCTTAATTACTGTATACATACACAGTAATAAGGCAGCCTTCACTCCATGCTGTCTCTCTCTCTCTTTTAGCCGGCAGGGACTAGCTATGCTGGCAGGGACTAGCTATGCCGGCTGAATTACAGTATATGTTTATACAGGTAGTCAGTGTATTTGCAGTATAGGATATACTGCAGATAGAAAAACTATTGTATATATTATACAAGTAGTTATTTTCCAATATATCTTGGGTATCCTTGCCTGGGTGTTTGCTGAGACCAATCCTATATTGAAAGAATAGAATTTCTTCAATATTTTGATTAGAAATCAGTTTTCATATTACCCTATAATATTAAATATTTTAAAGGGCTGGTGGTATTACACTTCTAACCCTAAAAGGGTAGAACCCTTATCCTTGAGTCTCCCTGTTCAGGAAACTCTGTGATTTAATATTGTTAGGGAGGTCACAGCAAACGGCCTGGGTAGGATACACAAATATATGTCTTTTATATTTCCTAGTCCAGTCGGCATCATGCTGGCTGGACCGTGCCGTCAGATGCTTGCCACAACGGTAGCACTGGCTGAACTACATTATATATAATTATACAGTAGCCAGTAATTTGCAATATAGTATATACTGCAAACAGAAAACTATATGATTATACAGTAGTTAGTTTCTAATATATCTTGGGTACCCTTGTGCAGGCTTCTGCTGGGACCGTTCCTATATTGAAAGAATAGAATTCCTTCAATACTCTGATTAGAAATCAGTCATCCTTACCCCACAGTTTTAAGAATAAAAAGGGGCAGTGATTTGTACACTTCTCTACCCCTAGGGGTTAGAACCCTTTCGTTGGAGTTCCCTTGATAGAGGAATCTCCTTATAGTTAATACTGAGGGGAGGTAACAGTATTTGCTTGCAGGGGATACACAAGTATGTGTCTCCCACTATCCCTTTCTAGCTTACTATCCTAAGATATTTTAGTTAAAAGATGACTTTTACATATTGCTTATCAGTGGATAATCAATTGTATACTCATTCTGCTTTCCTTTCTTTACAGGAGGAACCCCAGATGACATATGTTGCAGTCTTCTGCAATATCAAGAGTAAGTGTTTTTATGGTCATAATACATGCAGGTTTCATGCCCCCTGCAATATTATTTCCGAATCCCTACATTATTGGAACCAGCAAGTTTGCAATGTACTGTATGTCAGACCTTAATGTCCGAGGGTTTCGAGAATCCCAAGTCGATAGAGTCTAGGTATGCAGCTCGTAACAAACTACGCAACGGGGTGAGAGGCTTCCAGAAAATCTCTCCGGGACCATACCTACCTAATGATAGGATGCGTAACCTACTATTCCCGAAAGCAAGTAAGGAAATAGTGGTGCCCCAGGCATGATTCACACCTCCCAGCAGCCAGATAGCCTTTGGGATGGAGGGCAGGAAGCCCCCACGGGAAGAGGGGGATAATGTCGTGTCGGAATTGTTTCCGTCTGTGCCGGCTCTAGAGCCATTAACATCGACATCTTCACCCCCCTACCCCTCTATTAGATAGAATGGACCAATTATGGGCCCAAATGAAAGATCTAATAGAAAACTTTCGCAAACAAGACGAAAAGGAGGAAGCGAAATGGAAGATAGAGCTTTTTGAAGCTCCACTTGTCGCTCCCCAAGGGTCATAGAAACGACCCAGAGACCAAGACCTTCCGACATGCTCCAAAACCAATCCCTGGAGGTTTGTGGAGCTTATGCCGATTTTAAACGGCAAACTCTACATCTCAGAGAAGATGGGTGCTGTTCCTTTGGACAAAATCCAGTTTTGGCCAAGCTTTGACGCTTTCCCTAATTGTTTCATTCGACTGAGACATGAACCAAGGTCAAGAAAAGAAACGGAATTGAAGGAGGTCATGATTCTCGACCATGATAAGGCACAGGCTATCTTGTCAAGTAGCCTGAGAAAGGCAGGTTACTCGGTGTCGAAGGTATTCACACTAGGTAACAGACACCCTTCCTTTCTTGCTCGTGCTTCAATATCGTTCCCCTTTACGTGGAAGCCATTTAAATCTGTTGCCAAGGCAGTGGCGGCAGGTAGACCATGTCCTGCACTCGAGGAGTGCAAGCCTGTCACTAGCCTTTCCCAGGCAGGAGAAGGATTGGAAGGAAGTCCACTTAACCTTTTCAGTAGGAAGACTAGACGCGGATGTCGCCAGTCGACAGTTTAGCGAGAATCTCCCTAAACTATCCGAGTTTCTTTTGTATAACGAACAAGAGGCAAAGGAGAGACTTGCAGCCTCCCTATCCCTACAAAACTGCATAGAGTTGTGTTCAACCCATCAAAGTACCCCAGACATGCTCATGGTCTTGGCCAAAATGCATATGGCCACCTTAGTAAAAGACCTTTATGCCTGTAGGGAGTTTGTGTTTGCTGCCGCAACAGTGAAACACGAAACCAGGAAGTTGATATATTCCAACATCTGGGGTAGAGACCTCTTTCCAAACAAGGTAGTTAGAAAGGTGATGAGGAAGGCCACCACAGAGAACATAGGACTTCTCCAAAAGGGGGGCATCTTTTCAAAGAGAAAGTCTTCCATGGTTGTGGGTCCCCAACCTAAAAGGAAGACGGAAAAGTCTGGAAATATCCTTCAGGCTGTTCAACAACATCCCACAGTTGCAGTGACCGCAGTGCCACAGGCAAGCGGTCGAATGTGTAAACATACTGATCAGACGAAGCAAAGAGACGCTTCTGGTAGGAGGGAGGTTCCTTCAGGATCGCTGGACCTTCGATCCTTGGGTCCAAGGCCTAATCAAGATGGGACTAAGATGGGAGATAGACATGCCTCCACCATCATTTCCTCAACTCTTCCTACACTCCAAAACCCTCAGGAAGAGTATACCTTAGAGCTCTAGAGCATACAGGTGGTAAGGAATGTATAGTCCATCGAATTCCAGGGAAGGCTGTTTGGTGTTCACGAGAAGGACTCAAGAAAACTCAGAGTCATTCTGGACTTGTCGCCACTCAACAAGTTCAAATAAAACAGCAAGTTCAGAAAGTTAATCCTTCTGAACATAAGGAACTTGTTTCAAAAAGGAGTGTTCGCAGTCTTGTCAGACCTGAAAGATGTCTATTGTTGACAACTTCGAGTCAGTCACCCCCTCCCCTCCTACCTAGGATTCAAGTTACAGAGGATAACGTAGATCGTAGGAAAGTACTTGTCGGACTACTCACAGTCCTAAGTATCTTCACGGGATTAGCAGACACAGTCACGCAAAAACCAAGCCTAAAAATGGTTCAGGCAATAATGTACCTGGACAAAAGGCTGGGGGTGGGCAGCACCCATAGTGGCTGGTCTATGAGCATCCAAGGAAGTGATTCGGTTCCCTAACCATCGGGGATGCAAGATAAGCTTCAAGAAGTCTCGATGCTCTCCAGCTCAAAGGCTTCAATGGTTGAAAAACCATTGAAACCTGTGGTCACACCAACTCTCCTTTCACTTGGGGATGTAAAAGGAGATCGCAGGGTCAGTCAAGAGAGACTGGTAATCAGTCAGGATTCCAAGATGCTAACAGGGAGGAGTTCTGAACTCTCTCCAGTTCACAATAGTGACCCAGTGCTAAGAGCACAGCTGAAAGATGCGTTAAGAGTCTGGAGAAGATACGCATCAAACGCTCGAAGAGATCTAAAAAGACCGATATCGGTCCTTCCTTAATCGCTTCCCTAACAGGGGTCCAAGGCCAAAAGTCCCAAGACCATGTTGGTCCTGTCATGGGTGGGGAAACTCTCTCCATGCAGATCAGAACTCCTAAGGCTGATCTGGGACACCGAAGCGATAATGAGACGTCAGAATCGACAATGCTAGAGAACGTCTCATACAGTCTAGGTGACGTTGACCATCCCTTACCTAAAGGGATGACACCTGTCAGCAGTTCATGCGCAATCGATCCGCAATGTGACTGTGGATGCTCTACTCGGGCTCAAGCCGATAAAGTTAGAATGGTCCACAGACGCAGACCTATTCTCTCCCAGATGGGAACAAGTCCCCGAGCTGCAGATCAACCTCTTCATCACGAGCGTCTTCAAGAAACTACCTCGATAGGTAGCCCCACACGAGGATCCTCTAGTGGAGATCACAGCCGATCTCCTGCTGAAGGTCCTCAATATGCTGAGATCCTTCCAGGGAGGAGTGGCTCTGTTGGCTCCCAAGTAGCCCAAGAGCAATCTGTTCCCTTTAGTGAAGGAACTGAAGCTGAGGCTGGCCCTAGTTCTGAACCCAGGACTATCTCAGAAGGTTCAGAAACTAGCGTCCTGGAGAGCCTCTCTTTCTGCCTCTGAGCTACTCAACATAACTCATTATGGAGCGACGCACGAGGTATACCATGCAAGCTGCTTCGTGGCTCGATCTATGATTCGGGTCTCTGGGCAACATTATTCACTCTGCGGATCTTTCCAAGGAGACGATCAGGCAGTCCTTGGAATCTTTCCTGTTCGGTACCCGGACCTTGGAATTCCTTTCGCACCTTGCAGTTAACTTGTGGGCGAATGCGATTCTGAACCGAACGGATATAGTAATAAAGATTCCACAGGCAGGTGCCGAAATTGGAGGCGACTTGCCTCCGGTACTCGACCCTCGAGGAACCTCCATAGAGCCATGACTCAAAGACATCAGTTTTGGCCATATAGGAGGGCTCCTTGACCCCCCAAAGATTAATCCAGCTCTTCTCATCCCTCGACATCAAATTTTAAGGTGTTTATGAAGCCCTTTCAGTCCAAGGACCAGAAAGGTGGGAAATCCCTCAGAGAAAAGAAAGAGGATAGAGGAGACGGCCGAGGTGGCCGTTCCCGCTAGGGAGGGCAATCCTCTCATCAGACCACTAGTGGGAGGATCCCTGCAACGCCTCTGGCAGAGATGGCAGCATCACGAGGCCGATCCCTGGACGATCGCAGTGGTCAGTTAAAGATATCGCGTCCCTTTCATACAATCTCACCCTCCTCTGACTCGGAATCCAATTCCTCTAAACTCCTATGTAAAGGGATCAGCAAAGGAGCTGGCCCTCTGGGCCGAAGTCCAGACCAAGAGGTCTCGGACAGATCTCCAGGCTTCTACAGCCGACGTTTTCTGGTGAAAAAGGCGACTGGAGGATGGAAACCAGTCATAGATCTCTCACCCCTGAACAAGTTTGTCTTTCAAACTCCGTTCAGGATGGAGACGTCAGACATGGTCCTTCAAGCTCTAATACCAATGGACTTCATGTGCAAATTTGATTTCCAGGACTCATATGTCCGGATCCCAATTCATCCGTCTTCAAGGAAGCATCTAAGGGTCATACACGAGGGAAGAGACTATCAATTCAAGGTTCTCTGTTTTGGTCTCTCAACAGCACGCAAGTCTTCACCAGGGTGTTCACCCAAGTGTCAACATGGGTTCACAAGAACGGCATTCGTCTCCTGAGATACCTAGATGACAGGATAGTCCTGGCAGACTCGAAGATGACAGGATAGTCCTGGCAGACTCGAAGATGACCCTTCTTTATCATCGAGATATGCTTCTCAAGTTTAGTCAGGATCTGGGGATCATGATAGATCTCAAGAAGTCATCACTGCTTCCATCACAGAGAATAGTGTACCTCAGTATGTTGGTAGACACCGTCATTCAAAAAACCTTTCTATCAGACGACAGAGTATACTAGCTTAGAGAAGTGGCTCGTCCCTTCCTCAGACAAGAAGACATGCCAGCTTGACAGTGGTTGTGCCTCCTAGGCCATCTAAACTCCCTGATCTGTCTTGTTCCCAACGGTCGCCTCAGGATAAGATCCTTCCAATGGCATCTCAAGTCCTTGTGGGACCAGCACACCGGGTCCCCGGACACCTTATTGCCAATGGGCCAGGAACAACTAACGGATCTGCAATGGTGGGTGGCAGAGGAGGTTCTCTGCAAGGGCCAAAATCTTCTCGTCCCTCCTCCGGATTTGTTGCTCTTCACAGATGTATCAAAACAAAAGTTGGGTGCCCACTTGCTGCACCACACGATCTCTGGCCTTTGGTCCGAATCCGAAAAGTACCAGCACATAAATCTCTTGGAGATGAGAGCAGCCTTCCTAGCTCTCAAACAGTTACAACAGTTGCTGGCGGGTTACTCGGTGGTATTGATTAGTGATAACACCACAGTAGTGACTTACATAAAGAAACGAGGCGGTACCTTTCGCAGCAACTATGCCATCTTGCAGTAGAGATACTAAAATGGTCAGAAGATCATTTGGTAACACTGTCAGCTCACTTCATTCTGGGCAAAAGGAATGTGCTCGCAGACAATCTGAGCAAAGGGACTCAGATAGTGGGTTCCGAATGGTTTTTGAATCCTCTGATAGCCAACAAAGTCCTGACTTTGTGGTGTTCCCTGACTGTAGACCTGTTTGCAACATCCTAAACTTTAGGTTCCTGCTTTACTTTTCCCCAGTCTCGAACACTCAGGTTCTATGGCAGGATGCATTCCAACAATGGTGGGACAACATTGACGTGTACACCTTTACCCCGTTTTGTCTGGTGAGGGGCTTGCTCAACAAGACCAGAGCATCCAAAAATCTAATGAAGATCCTCATAGTTCCACTATGGCATCATGCAGAATGGTTTCCGGACCTTCTGCAACTGGTAGTAGATCACCTGAGAAAACTTCCTCCACGTCCAGATCTACTCAAACAACCACACGCCAACATTTATCACAAGAAAGTCCAGTCGCTTCGGCTTCAGTCCTGGAGACTATCCAGCGTTTCCTCTCACAGAGAGGCTTTTCACGACAAGCTGTGATAAGAATGTCCAAACATCTATGTAAGTCCTCCACAACAGTGTACCAAGCCAATTGAGTTCCTTATTTATCTTTGAGAGGAAAAACTCTTTTCAGTTTCAGCAGTGAAAGGCTATCGCTCAGCCTTAAGCTTAGCCTTTAAGTTGAATAGAGTAGATCTATCCTCTTTGTTGGAGCTTTTCTTACTCATACGGAGTTATGAGATCACTTGCCCCAAGTCAGAGATTAGACCTCCTTTTAACGTAGTTCGCGTCCTGAGGTCCTATAAGGGTCCTCCTTACGAACCACTACGCCATGCAACGGATCGTAATCTCACTTTGAAGACAGCATTCCTACTCGCTTTAGCGTCGGCAAAGAGTTAGTGAACTACATAGTCTCTCGTACGACATCGCCCATTGAAGGGGATGGGGGAGAAGTGATGCTCGGCTTCATCCCCGAGTTTATTGCTAAGACTCAAAATCCAGCTGTAATGGGTCCTAGATTTGGGGCCCTCCGGATAGCGAGTCTTCGTACTGTAATCAATGACCCAGATCAACTGTTACTTTGCCCAGTAAGGAGTTTGAGATACTGTATTATCTTAAACGTACTGCAGCATCAAGACCCCAGCTTTCACCCTTATTTGTAAGCTTTGGCAGAACGCAGAGGATGGTCACCAAGAACACAATCTCTTCTTGGATTCGTAAGTCATAGAGTTTGATCTTCAACTAGACCCTCCTCCAGCTCGATGACCTAGAAACCACTCAACCTCTCAAGTGTTACAAGCGGGTGTGTAGAAGCAGCAAACGACCTTCACCGCCCACTAACTCAAAGACGTGACCCACAGAAGGCTAGATACTTTTACTATCAGCCTTGTGGTGGCTGCACAATAAGTGGTTTAAGATACCTCAGGTTCCTTGATGGACAAGCAGCAGATGGTTGAGGGCATTGGTTACCTGGGCTGAGTCTGGAAGGAATGGGGTACAGCTCCTTGGGTCCGCTGTAAGCTGTAAGCTGGCTTCAGCCTCTACAGATAAGAATCACTTCCCTTGTTTATCCGAGTATAGATGATAATTGATAATACTCTTCATGTCCTAATGTTTTCTTGCAAGGGATCATTGGGAACGGCTATTATGTAAGACTCCTGTTTTTAGAACTCGACTCGCGTAGATGTTCAGATGCTATTTTCTACAAACGCTTTTTTTCATTTGCGCAGGCCACAATAACACATTTTGTGGTTTATTAGCGAAGTGTCAAGGTTGATCCTAAGATACAATCTAACATTGTCCTATGACAACCCGGATCAATGGCTAGCCAGAAGCTGGACTTCCACCCACCTAAGAGTGAGGCATCCTACGTAAACAACGGAAGGTTCGTTAGTGCGGGAACAAATGACATATTTGGAAATATTTTGTATTTTTCCCTAACTAACACAAACCTGTAGTTGTTTACAAAAATTGTCCCTCCATCACCTGTCCCCCTGAAGTCCTACTAGCAATAAAAAAGTGAATCAGCTTTGTGAGCTGGAAGTAGAGATAGGTGGCTGGGGTACCCCCCAACCACCCCCTACCAATCCACAACAGTGGAAAGGTAGGGTTGCCACTTCACATTTTCTTTCCGTCTATTGGCTGGCTTCCAGCTTTGCCGAAAGAGATATCCTATGCAAACAACTACAGGTTTGTATTATTTAGGAAAAAATACAAATTATTTCCAAATTTGTCATGTTGTAATCATTGACACCCAACAATTGCATATCATGTGGTTTGGTCCTGTTGGGGTCTGGCAGAATCAATGAAAGCAAGACTTGCATTATGTTCTGCCCTAGAGAAAATCCTGGTATTTGATCATTATGCTTAATTATCAGCAAAGGACCATGAAAGGCAGCATCGAGCTAGTGTTGGTGCAGCCACATTCAATCTTGACCTAAAGAGCCCTCTGCCAAGTCATGAGGCCCTTTTGAAAAACAAGGTCAACAAATGTAACCTGTCACGTCTCCTTAGCACATTCGACCTGGGATGTGGGGTGTCAGTCAAAAGTAACAATGATGGCGTCTTTCTGCATGAAGAACAAGACATCATTTGTCTGTGTTAAGCGTCCGATGCTGGCCGACGGTGACATTTTTGTTCTACTGGTCTACTGGTCATGGCGATATGGTTTACAAGGTCTTCTCTCCATCCAGGTGGAGAATTGGAATGGTGTGGTGCTTGATATCAATTCCACGTGTATGAACTTAGGGGACACATTGTGCTCACAACTGCTTGGAGCCCATACAATAACAGGCTGTGATACTGTGTTGTACTCTCTCGGCAAGGGTAAAGATTCTATTTTGAAGACACTGAAGACAGGAATCTTTCCAGGACTTTTTGACGTGCTAGCCGAAGAAGACTAAACTGAGGCAGATATCATGGCAGCTGGACACCAGTTTTTTGCAGCTTTGTATGGACACCCAGAAGGTACTACTAGGACTCAAGCCCATTACAATCTCTATAATCACAAGCATGGAAAACCATTCTGCATCATATCTCTGCCACCAACAGACAAAAATCTACCTCCACATAAGACGTGCTCATTTGCAGACTCTACTTTGGAAGGCAGCAGACAAACAGGGTCCTCCCGAGTCCCATTGTGTCCATCACAGAGCACGGATGGGAAGTAAACGACTGGATGGTTTGTCCCTGCACTTATGATGGCCCACCAGGACCACCTTCTCTGATGGGTGTGATTAGTTGTGATTGCCATGCAAAGGGAAGAGCATGCAAGAAAACCAGCTGTAGCCATCACCATGAAAAACTCGGTTAAAAGGTTAAAGGTGTCTGGTTTCAGTTCCAGTTCCATCAGAATAGATGCTCACCAGAACGTCATTCAGGCAAGCCCAACCTCCCACTGTGGTGCCCTACCACAGCAGTGGTCTCCCCAGTAAACAGCTTGAACTCACGGTCCCAGGCGGGGATCGATCTGCTGCCATGCGAATGCTAGGCAAACACGTTACCACTATACTGTATACTGTTAATGCACATCAGGTGATGATTGCTGGATCCCTTTCATCAAGAAAGAACACATTTAGGAGAATGATGATCAGGATAGGAAGGAAGAGAATGAAGATCCTTATTCGTATGAAGCGAGATGCATGATGATTAGTTTAGATCAAAATCTGCACAAGTAATCAGGTGACATGCATACAAAAACAAAGTTAGTTGCTAAAATAGGAACATTTCAACAATAGTGGTTCAAAATGACTTCGATCTCTACATTAAATCATTACTCAGAACATTTATCACAAAAAATATTTGAGAAATAATTCTTTGCATCAAAGTTCTATAGAAGAGTGGTATTACACGTGACTTTAGGACTCTTACTCAAAACTTTGTTTTAAATATATGCATCTATTTTTAAAATCTGCAGATGAAATTGAAAAAGGGCTTAGAGCAATTTTCAAATGGATATATATCTAGAGATCTAAAGTAAATTGTTTATAAGACCGCTGAGTCTGTCTTTTTAAATGCAAAATTTCGCTGGCATTATTCACCGTAATGATATGTAAACCTCACTTATTCATATTTTCACAATACAAATACAGCAATAAATGACTTTGACCTTTACATTTGATGGTGACCTTGATTTTTAATCACAAAAATTATATCAGAAATTAATTCCCTGGATCAAACTTGTATAGAAAATTGGTATTGCACATAATTCCAGGACACTTAGTAAAAAAGTTACATTTTAATTAGATGGATTAGCTATAGTTAACACTAATTATACTAATTACCTCATAAAAAATTTCCCCAAAGTTGGCACAGTGCCAACAAAGCTAAAAATTATCCAAATACGCATATGAATACATTTTGGTTAAAAAACCTTGCATCTTTGAACATTTCCAGGTTGACATTTTGGTAACTAGACTATGGTGGACTGTTGCTTGAGTCCCGCTCAAGCTCGATAGTTTCTTGTAGTATCTGCAACCTCACCATCCTTGTGAACTAATGATGGGGCTTTTGGAGGAGCTCTCAAGTCAACCTGCTGGGTCATCAGCAGCCATTGCCTGGCCCTCCCTGGTCCTAGCTTTGGTGGATAGGGACATTTGGCACATATCTTGTGTATTTATGGTCAGTCTCCAGGGCATTGTCCTGCTAGGGCAGTGTCACTGTTCTTTGCTTTTTGAATGTGAGACGATCATCGTTTGTACACACTGTATTTGAAAAGGACTGAAATGAGCAGACTTGGGTTTGTCAACGCTCAAACTTTCTAAATGGAAGCAAAATTGATATATCTGCTGAGCTGGGTTAGGTAGACAAACACTTTGCATATGTTCTGAGATGCAAAATGAGGTTATGAATGATGATTGGTTTATTTAATGGTAAGGGTTGTTGGCAGCAATTGAATTGACAGTCATTTGACTTGGGATGCTGGGAGTTTGGAAGGAAAGTCATACAAAAGTTGAGCTCAGTTTCATGCTGTTTGGTCTCAGTGGTGTTCTGTCTATGTGTAGCATTTATAGTGATTTCCTGCTTTCTTTTTTATGTATGCATTTTGTGTTCCCTAATGCCATCACCTGTTATATGGCAGAAAACTGGCCACTGGACTTGGGGATATTGCATAAGCTGGATGGGGACTTGTCTAGATTTCAAGTTTTATGCAGTGGTTTACTTGATACAATTGTATGATTTAGTGTGTTGTGTTTTTAATGCTAACTCAAGTTTTGAATATAATTCATATTTGTTTAGATCTTACATACAGTATTAATTTTGTTTATGTTTGCATAGGCCAAACTTTGTTAACCCATGATTATGGAGGAACCTAGGCTACCTGTACTGTCTTTGCTCTGTATTTTGACTTTATTCAAATCCCCTATGCTCTATTAGTGCAGATACACAAGACACTATTGTATTGAATATAGAACAATATTCTCTTAGAAAATGTTCTGCTCGGCAGATATATGAGAAAGGAGGCAAAATGCCAAATAGTTTCATTATTATTATTATTATTATTATTATTATTATTATTATTATTTGCTAGGCTATAACCCTGGTTGGAAAAGCAAGATGCTATAAGCCTCACGGCCCCAACAGGGAAAATAGCCCAATAAGGAAAGGAAACAAGGAAAATGATATTTTTCAATATTAATCTTACCCGATGATCATGTAGCTGTCAACTCCGTTGCCCGACAGAAATCTACGGTCGGGATACGCCAGCGATCGCTATCCAGGTGGGGGTGTACTCAACAGCGCCATCTGTGGTCAGGTACTCAAGTACTTCTTGTCAACAAGAACTCAATTTTTTCCTCTGTCGTGCCACCGGCTAGACCTACTTGGATACGCTGTTGATTCTGGAGTTATTGTTCACGATTTGGTGATGTATTTGCTCTAGAGTTTAGCCTTCGCTATTCAGGAAGCTTTATCATTAGCTTAGCAAGCTTTTGGAATTAATTTGATTTAATTATGGTGACGAAGAGAGTATGGACTCTCTTTCACTTTTAAATGGCCGACCCTTCCCTTAGACGGAAGTGTTGGTGTCGAAGAGAGTATAGACTCTCTTTCCCTTTTTATAACCACCCTTCCCTTAGACGGAAGTGTGTTTAGGTTTTTGGTAATTTTGCTTAACAAAGTTATAGATTTATTTTATATCTCTCCGCCATTTATAGGCCTCTTCGATTAACTTCCATTTATTATAAACTTATAAAAATTAATTTTTATGTTTGTTTATATGCGACCTTTCCTAATAGTAGGCGGTCCTTACTTGGAACCGAAGTTTATTAACATTGAGCCCGTCATATCGTTTTTCCTGTTAAGAATTTATGCTATTTTAATTTTAATGTTTTTGAAAGAATTTCTTTGATAGTCTCGTACTGTTTTCAAAATTGAACTAACGTTTTGTTTAGTCTCCGCAGTTGTTGACGTTCAGAACTTGCACTCTATCGTTACGATAGAGAGAGAGTATTTCACGGTTTCACGTTGCAGTAAGAGTAAACCGATTCTAGCGTTTCGTTCATTCTTTCTTAGCTTAAATGGTTTTAATTCTAATAAAGGAACTTTTTATTTGGGAAACCTTTCAGTTTTTTTCCTTTAACAAATAATATGTTTTAACGATATATATAATTGGGCTCATCTCTCAGGTTCTAAGTCAAGAGAGAGAGAGAGAGAGATAGAGACGGAGGGAGAGAGAGGAGGATAAACGTTTCGTTCAAGCGGGTAACGTTGTTCTCGTTTTTTTTGCTCTTCTCCCTAGTCGCTATAGGGGAAGAAGGTAAAACGTTTCTAGAGTTTTATTCTTGTTCCCAGGCCTTATGCTGTGAGAGATTTTAAACGTAGTTTATTTGATCTAGTGTTTAGTCTCTTTTCCAGCCACTGAATTCTTTATCTTTCATTATGTTTTTCTGTTACATTGTAATACTGTTTTCGCAATTACTACCTTATAATGAAGGATAGGATTGCGTGTTTCAGGTACAAACCACTTAAAGTTTCGAGTTCAGTGAAATAAGTGCAAACAGAAAATCAAAAGTGATAAAGTGATATGCGCAAAGTGTTTCAGTGTTGCGTTCGAGGGTTCGTCTGTTCGTGCCAGTTGTTCACCTAGTCCGATACCTCTTACAAGCTCCCAAGCCCAGGGGAGAAGTAATGTCGAAGGACTTATGGGTTCCACAGGCCTTGATCAACGAACAGACGTTTCCCTCCGAGGTTTCGGGTGTATCTACACACGTTGCCGACGTGATCACCCCACCCACACAAAGACGAGAGAGCCCATTTATTCCTCGTCTGCGGAAGAGGTTTCTCGCAGAAACCATGGACCAAATCTTGCAGCTTTTAAGTGCTAGTCGGTCCCTTCCGCGCAAGTCCAACGGCCTAGGTGTAGCCACTGGGTCAGTTCGGACTTGCTGCAGTACGACAACTGCACACCTCTCAAGAGAGGCAAGGTGGTACCGCAACAGGCAGTAACTCCGTCTGTTGCCGCACCAGCGGTTTTAGACCCTCAGTCACAACGGACAGTAGCTCCGTTTGTTGTTGTCTTTCATAGACCCTAGTGGTCCATGCTGCAGACTATACAGTCTCAGCTTGCTCCTTCATGCAGGAGTATCATGCTGGAAGGTTGACAATGCACCTGTTAACCTACAACCCGCCGAGGTTGTGCGCTCAGCAGATACTGCGGCTGCCTGCTCCCACCCTCCACCTGTGAGAGCTCCACCACCGATGCGCAGTCCACCCTGCCAGACGCATGTTCTTGCTGCACCATCTGCTAACATGCGTGAGCTACCGCATCAGCAGTGGGAAGGTTCTGTAGAGCTGCCGGGTTCCAGCACTATGCGGCATTCTCCGCAGCCCATGCAGCATGCTCTGCATACCTTACAGCATGCTCCGCATACCATGCAGCATGCTCTGCATACCTTACAGCATGCTCCGCATACCATGCAGCATGAGCCGCATACCTTACAGCATGCTCCGCATACCATACCGCATGCTCCTCAACCCACCGCAGCCCCTCCCACGCTCCAGCACTCTGCTTTTGTTGTTGCCAGCTCCCACACTCCGACTGCGGAGAAGGTTGACGATGCACCCGTGGGCCTACACCTCCCACGGTTGTGCGCCCGGCATGGCTTCCTGCTCTCACACTCTTGTTGTGAGAGCTCCTCCACCCATGCACAAGTCAACCCTGCCAGATGTATGATGACTCCCACACACAGAGCACTCCGTTGCCGTGCGTGAGCTACCACAAGCTGCCGTGTTTTGACACGGTGTGTCAGCCTCCGCAACACACTGTGGTTTCCGCCACTCGCCAGCAGCAAACTAGTCAGTCAGGAGTTGAGGCTTCCCCACACAACTTTGGTTGTTGCCAACTCACAAACTGTCATACAGTTACATGACGTTGCCTTCTGGTCTGCTACTTATACACCAGTGCTGTATGTCCTCACGCTCCTGTTGTGGTTGACAGTTCAGTTTTTGACAGTTCACAGACTGTCAAGCAGTTTCATAACGTTGCCTTCTGGTCTGCTGCTTTTGCACCAGTGAAATCCTCACTGAGAGAACCTAGCTTTTCTCGGATATGGTTCCTGTAGATGAGAAAGTGCTGTTCTCCCTCCTTCTGATATTCCCTTGAGGACTCTGTCATTTGGAGGGGAGCCTTAAGCTGCTTAGCCTCCTATGGACTTTTATTTAAGCATAACATGCTTCCAGGGAGGGTAAATGGTTCCGCTTCAGTCGCTAACCCCGTCTGTTGCCACACCTGCTCCCATAGACCTTGAGCTTTGTTGCAAGACATGCAGTCCAAGCTTAGTCCTTGATAGAGGATTTTTTTTACGGAGTCAGTGTGTCACTGGGAAGACGTTCAACAACCAGCAGAGGTGACTTGTTGTGACGCAGTGCGGCAACCTCAGCAACCTGATAAGGAGTTGTCTGTACTACCCAGACAGTCTAGACAGTTTCGGGTTGTCGCTGTACTTCCTCGCTTCCCCATGGTTGACAGTTCACAGACTGTGCAGCAGTACCATGATCTTGTGTCCGGCTCCGTCAGACGACTGGCTTTTAAGAGCTCCCACAAGTCGTCGCTGTCTGGAGAATCTCAGATGGACTATGGATCTGACCAAGGAACTGGGCTTCCTGGTCAATTTAGAGTAGTCCCAGCTCGTCCCATCCCAGACCATTGTCTACCTGGGTATGGAGATTCAGAGTCGAGCTTTTCGGGCTTTTCCGTCGGCCCCAAGGATCAACCAAGCCCTAGAATGCATCCAGAGCATGCTGAGAAGGAACCGATGCTCAGTCAGGCAGTGGATGAGTCTAACAGGGACACTTTCATCGCTGGCCCTTTTCATCGAGTTAGGGAGACTCCACCTCCGCCCCCTTCAGTATCATCTAGCTGCTCACTGGATAAAGGACATGACGCTAGAGACGGTCTCAGTTCCTGTTTCCGAAGAGATGAGGTCTACTCTAACGTGGTGGAAGAACAGCTTTCTTCTCAAGGAAGGTCTACCTTTGGCTGTTCAGACCCCCGACCGCCGTCTCTTCTCGGACGCATCAGACACGGGCTGGGGTGCGACATTGGACGGACAGGAATGCTCGGGAACATGGAATCAGGAGCAAAGGACACTTCACATCAATTGCAAGGAGTTGTTGGCGGTTCATCTGGCCTTGATAAACTTCAAGTCCCTCCAGCTAAACAAGGTGGTGGAGGTGAACTCCGACAACACCACAGCCTTGGCTTACATCTCCAAGCAGGGAGGGACTCATTCGAGGAAGTTGTTCGAGATCGCAAGGGACCTCCTCATCTGGTCAAAAGATCGAAAGCTCACGCTGGTAACGAGGTTCATTCAGGGCGATATGAATGTCATGGCAGATCGCCTCAGCCGGAAGGGTCAGGTCATCCCCACAGAGTGGACCCTTCACAAGAATGTTTGCAGCAGACTTTGGGCCCTGTGGGGTCAGCCAACCATAGATCTGTTCGCTACCTCGATGACCAAGAGGCTCCCGTTGTATTGTTCTCCGATTCCAGACCCAGCAGCAGTTCACGTGGATGCTTTTCTGCTGGATTGGTCCCATCTCGACCTGTATGCATTCCCGCCGTTCAAGATTGTCAACAGGGTACTTCAGAAGTTCGCCTCTCACAAAGGGACACGGCTGACGTTTGGTTGCTCCCCTCTGGCCCGCGAGAGAATGGTTCACATAGGTACTGCAATGGCTGGTCGACGTTCCCAGGACTCTTCCTCTAAGAGTGGACCTTCTACGTCAACCTCACGTAAAGAAGGTACACCCAAACCTCCACGCTCTTCGTCTGACTGCCTTCAGACTATCGAAAGACTCTCAAGAGCTAGAGGCTTTTCGAAGGAGGCAGCCAGAACGATTGCCAGAGCAAGGAGGACATCCACTCTCAGAGTCTATCAGTCTAAATGGGAAGTCTTCCGAAGCTGGTGCAAGGCCAATGCAGTTTCCTCAACCAGTACCACTGTAACCCAGATTGCTGACTTCCTGTTACATCTAAGGAACGTAAGATCCCTTTCAGCTCCTACGATCAAGGGTTACAGAAGTATGTTGGCAGCGGTTTTCCGCCACAGAGGCTTGGATCTTTCCACCAACAAAGATCTACAGGACCTCCTTAGGTCTTTTGAGACCTCAAAGGAACGTCGGTTGTCCACTCCAGGCTGGAATCTAGACGTGGTCCTAAGGTTCCTTATGTCATCAAGATTTGAACCTCTCCAATCAGCCTCTTTTAAGGACCTCACATTAAAAACTCTTTTCCTCGTGTGCTTGGCAACAGCTAAAAGAGTAAGTGAGATCCACGCCTTCAGCAGGAACATAGTTTTCACATCTGAAACGGCTACATGTTCCTTGCAGCTCGGTTTTTGGCTAAAAACGAGCTTCCTTCACGTCCTTGGCCTAAGTCGTTCGAGATCCCAAGCCTGTCCAACTTGGTGGGGAACGAACTGGAGAGAGTACTTTGCCCAGTTAGAGCTCTTAGGTACTATCTAAAAAGGTCAAAACCTTTACGAGGACAATCAGAAGCCTTATGGTGTGCTATCAAGAAGCCTTCTCTTCCAATGTCTAAGAACGCAGTTTCTTACTACATCAGGCTTCTGATTAGGGAAGCACATTCTCATCTGAAGGAAGAAGACCTTGCTTTGCTGAAGGTAAGGACACATGAAGTGAGAGCTGTGGCTACTTCAGTTGCCTTCAAACAGAACCGTTCTCTGCAGAGTGTTATGGATGCAACCTATTGGAGAAGCAAGTCAGTGTTCGCATCATTCTATCTCAAAGATGTCCAGTCTCTTTACGAGAACTGCTACACCCTGGGACCATTCGTAGCAGCGAGTGCAGTAGTAGGTGAGGGCTCAGCCACTACATTCCCATAATCCCATAACCTTTTTAACCTTTCTCTTGAATACTTTTATGGGTTGTACGGTCGGCTAAGAAGCCTTCCGCATCCTTGTTGATTTGGCGGGTGGTCAATTCTTTCTTGAGAAGCGCCGAGGTTAGAGGTTGTGATGAGGTCCTTTAGTATGGGTTGCAGCCCTTTATACTTCAGCACCTAAGAGTCGTTCAGCATCCTAAGAGGACCGCTACGCTCAGTAAGGAAGACGTACTTAATAAAGGCAGAGTAATGGTTCAAGTCGACTTCCTTACCAGGTACTTATTTATTTTATGTTATTTTTTAATAACTAATAAAATGAAATACGGGATACTTAGCTTCTTTGTTAACATGTATGCTGGTCTCCACCCACCACCCTGGGTGTGAATCAGCTACATGATCATCGGGTAAGATTAATATTGAAAAATGTTATTTTCATTAGTAAAATAAATTTTTGAATATACTTACCCGATGATCATGAATTAAAGAACCCGCCCTTCCTCCCCATAGAGAACCAGTGGACCGAGGAGAAAATTGAGTTCTTGTTGACAAGAAGTACTTGAGTACCTGACCACAGATGGCGCTGTTGAGTACACCCCCACCTGGATAGCGATCGCTGGCGTATCCCGACCGTAGATTTCTGTCGGGCAACGGAGTTGACAGCTACATGATCATCGGGTAAGTATATTCAAAAATTTATTTTACTAATGAAAATAACATATTTTAAGAACAGTAACATTTAGATAAATATTTCCAATATAAAGTATAAAAACTTTAACAAAATAAGATGAAGAGAAATGAGGTAGAATAGTGTGCCTGAGTGTAACCTCAAGCTAGAGAACTCTAACCCAAGACACCTAGAAGAGCTTCTTACCATAGCTAAAGAGTCTCTTCTACCCTTACCAAGAGGAATGTAGCCACTGGACAATTACAGTGCAGTATTTAACCCCTTGAGTGAAGAAAAATTGTTTGGAAGCAAAAGGTTAAAGAAATAAAATACTAGGTATAGAAGTAACAATATTGATCAGCTGGAAGGTTCAAGAATTTTCATAGAGAAAGTACAAGGAGGACTTTGTCTAACCCTCGCTAATGATAGTACGGTGTCAAGTAATCATGTAACCTGATCCGCTGGATTTGGTGTCAGATGAGCGGAAGATTTGGAAGCAAATTGAATAATCCTTCAAAAAATTTCCTTCTAGTCGGTATAATTTTACATAAGCCATATGCACTGAAGTCCTATTTTTTGTCTTTAATTGGTTTTATTATTCCTCTTCTGGCTTGACCAAAATATTAGATATGTGAAGTATACATTATAGTGAGCAAATAAGATTTATTCCGTAACTGACATACAAACCACGCCATTTAATAGGGGTATTACTTTCGGCGTAGCTGAAATGACGAGCCATTAGAATTTTAACGAGGGTTTACTACCCCACCGGGGTTAGGGGAGGGTAGCTTGCTAACCCCCCCTTCACACACACCTGTGCTTGAGCTCTCTTTGTTCTCGGCTCGGGTAGTAGTCGGACGTGTCCGATCTCACCCTCGCCTCTCTCTTGGCAGCCATTAATGTCTTTTTGCTTTTTCTTTAACAGGTTTGAGTGTGAAGTTGGCCTCTGCGAATATGCGCACCTGTCCTGGATTACCCGACCGCCCCTGTGGAACATTCATGTCGGCGGTCAAGACAGACCCTCACACCCTTTGCCCTTACTGTAGAGGTAAGTGTGGTGAGTGTAGGGAGTGGTCTACCTCTCAGTGGGAGAGGTTTTCTCGGCGACGTAAGAAGAAGTCCAGGCGGAATATTTCTCCATCGAAGTTTTCTTTGAAAGGAGAAAATCCCAAGGACTCTTCTTCCATTGCCCAAACCTCCTCCGAAGCTCCCGCTCGATCGGTCTCTTTCGAGAGACCGTCGAGTGGTAGCGTAGACTGGTTCTGTTTCCCGAACTCGGGGTTCGAGAGATGGCGTTGCCTCCCCTAGCGAGGCAGCTCCACCTCTCCCCCCGGGGGAGGATTTAAATCTAACTAATTTATTTCAGCTTTGGTCTTCCTTGGGGCTCGAGGGTTCGCCCTCCAAGGAAGCACTTCTTGACATCATCCGATTGGGTGCCGCTGTCAATCAATCGCCGACTTTGGCAGAGGTTGATCCTCTATCTATTGTCGACTTTGTGGTGTCTGAGGTTACCAATGCGGTATCTCCTAATACCTCTGCCTCTTCTCATCCCACAGTAGCTGAAGGCTTAGTTTCTCCCATTCCGGCTCAACCTACGAGGGAGAAATTAAGTCCAACAGTCTCTCCTGCCGGTGATTCTCCCCTAGCTGATCCAACGGCCCCCAGAGGGCGTATACGTCGCAAAGCTCGCCTTCCTCTTCGCCAGAGGCCTTCCTTCACCTTATAAAGCGGTGAGGAGGCGCCTCTTCGGTTCATCATCGTCGTTGCAGTCCGCCGCAGAGGAGCCTCGTCAACGATCACCGACTGTTCCTGCTATGGTCCTGGAACTCTCTGCGGATCGTTCGTGATCCCCTTCGGTGGAAGGTCGTCCTTTCAAAGGGCACGTCGACCTTCCACCCGACAGACCTGTTGACCTGCCATCGCTGTTCCTGGCAGCTGATGTGCTTTACGCGCCGTCAAAACCTGTCTTTCATAGTCAGGCACTGGTCACTTCGGGGCAACAAGGGCGTATGCGCCCTCGCGCGCACACGTTCCTTATGCGCCATGTTGAACATGCGTGCCAACGATCTCCTGAACACAAGGCTGTTCCTGAGATAGCGCGCCACTGCGTGTCATCAACCGACTGCGCGCCAACACCCGGCGCGCCAGCGCTCTCGTACGCGTCAGCGCTCTCCTACGCGTCAATGGTTGCCAACGCGCCAGCGCTCTCCTGCGCGCCAGCGTTCTCCAACGCGCCAACGATCTCCTACGCGCCAGCACTCTCCCATGCGCCAGCGCCTTTGTACTGCCATCTCTCCTGCGCGCCCACGATCTTCAGATCTGGGGGCGGTAGGGAAATATAAGACTTCACCTACTCGCCAGGGCTCGCCAACGCGCCGCCTACTATCTCCTGTGCACCATCGGCGTTCACCTGCTCGCGCCTACTCTCTGAGTTAGCCTCCTCCAGCCGATCCAGTGCCGGCAACAAGCTTCTCCCACCTCCTCGCGTACAGCAGAGGAGGTACTTCGAGATCTTGGAGGAGCCTTGTTTAGCTCTTCCACTTCACCATTCTTTGGAAGAGCTTACCAGGGGAGTCCCTCTTGAGAGACTCTCCAACCGGCAGGTCTCATTCTCGGCGACTGAGATCCTTAATCAGGAGAAGGTTGTGAAGTGTGCTATGCAAGCCACTTTGTGGCTGGATATCTGGTTAGGGACCTTAGGTATCCTGATACATTCGGAGGATTTCTCCAAAGAACGTACCAGGAAAGCTATGGAAACCTTCCTCCTCTCAGGCACTCGCACGATCGAGTTTCTGGCCCACCGTCTCGAACTTGTGGGCGAACACCATCCTGAAACGTCGGGATGCAGTGGCTGAGAGGTTCCGTCAGAAGGTCCCTAGCACCGAGATAAGCAGGCTCAGACATTCTTCCGTGAAGGGAACGAATCTGTTTGAGCCTAAAGACGTGGAACATGCTGCTGAGAGGTGGAGGAAGTCTCACCAAGACTCCCTCGTACATAGGGCTTTGACATCCAAGCCCTATAAGCCTCCAGCTCCCCAGCAGTCCCGTCCTACCAAGACCACAAAACTGACAACGGCAGCGAAGACAGTGGTGTCTAAGCCCTTTTCTGTCAAGGACAGGAAAGGCAAAAAGTCCACCAGGGGAGGGAAAAATCCTAGAGGGAGCAGCCGAGGCCACAAACGCTAGGATTGGCAGTCCCCCTGCAAGTCTACCAGTGGGGGGATGCCTACAAAGTTGCGCAGACAGGTGGCAGCAACTCGGGGCCGATTCCTGGACGATTTCCGTAATCAATCAGGGATATCGCGTCCCGTTCACAACATCTCTACCTCCCCTGACGACG
This sequence comes from Palaemon carinicauda, assembly GCF_036898095.1. Lineage (NCBI taxonomy): Eukaryota > Metazoa > Arthropoda > Malacostraca > Decapoda > Palaemonidae > Palaemon > Palaemon carinicauda. The sequence goes on along the minus strand of NC_090746.1, from coordinate 67,110,984 downwards.
AATCCAGTGTCATTGAGCTCCCTTGCCATGGGATCAGCAAGGGGGCAAGCCCTTCGGGCAGAAGTCCAGACCATGTTGAAGAAGGGCGCTCTCCAAGAAGTCCTCGACGGGTCCCCAGGCTTCTTCAGTCGACTCTTTCTTGTAAAGAAGGCGTCTGGAGGCTGGAGACAGTCATCGACCTCTCGGCTCTGAACAAGTTTGTCAAATAAACTCCGTTTAGCATGGAGACCGCAGACACGGTCAGACTTGCAGTGAGACCACAAGACTTCATGTGTACACTGGATCTGAAGGACGCGTACTTCCAGATCCCAGTCCATCCGTCTTCAAGGAAGTACTTAGGATTCAGCCTAGACAACAAGAAGTACCAGTTCAAGGTGCTGTGTTTCGGTCTCTCCACAGCACCACAAGTTTTCACCAGAGTGTTCACCCTAATATCGTCGTGGGCACACTTGGATCGGCATCCGTCTCCTCCGTTATCTGGACGACTGGCTGATCCTAGCAGACTCGGCGACATCCCTTCTTCAACACCGAGACAAACTTCAGGGACTTTGCCAGGATCTGGGGATCATGGTAAATCTCGAGAAGTCCTCTCTGATTCCCACTCAAAGACTGGTATACCTAGGCATGATTATAGACACCAATCTCCACAAAGCCTTCCCATCAGACGACAGGATAGCAAGGCTGAGGAGGGTCGCAAGCCCTTTTCTCAGACGGGAAGAGCTTCCAGCCCAATCGTGGTTACGTCTCCTCGGTCACCTCTCATCTTTGGCTCGTCTAGTTCCCAACGGTCGCCTCAGGATGAGATCCCTCTAGTGGCGACTCAAGTCCCGGTGGAATCAAGGTTACGATTCCCCGGACGTCATGATCCCTATGGGACCTGCGGAACGGACGGACCTCCAGTGGTGGGTGACAGACGAGAACCTACGAAGAGGAGTGGATCTTCTCGTCCTCCCCCCAGATTTGATGCTGTTTTCGGACGCCTCAAAGAAAGGGTGGGGGCCCCACGTTCTGCACCACACAACCTCTGGCCTGTGGTCAGAATCAGAAAAGTGCCTCCATATAAATCTTCTAGAAATGAAGGCCGTTTTCTTGGCCCTTCAACAGTTCCAACAGTACCTGGCGGGTCACTCTGTGGTGATGATGAGCGACAACACACAGTAGTGGCTTACATCAACAAGCAAGGAGGTACCTTTTTGAAGCAGCTATCCCATCTTGCAGTAGAGATACTGAGATGGACCGAAGTCCACTCGATTCCACTATTGGCACCTTTCATTTCAGGCAAGATGAATGTGCTCGCCGACAATCTGAGCAGAGCGTCTCAGATAGTGAGTACCGAGTGGTCTTTGGATCATCTAGTAGCCAACAAAGTCCTGACTTTGTGGGGTTCCCCGACTGTGGATCTGTTTGCAGCAGCTCTGAACTTCAAGCTTCCGCTGTACTGCTCCCCAGTCCCGGATCCCAAGGCGCTCTGGCAAGATGCCTTCCAACAACGGTGGGACAACATCGACGTTTACGCCTTTCCCCCGTTCTGTCTGATGAGGAGGGTGCTCAACAAGACCAGAATATCGGTCAATCTTTCAATGATCCTCATAGCTCCGCTATGGCATCATGTGGAATGGTTTCCGGATCTTCTGCAACTCCTAACGGAACTTCCGAGAGAACTCCCTCCGCGACACAATCTACTCAGACAACCACATGCCAACATCTTCAACAAAGCCGTAGCTTCGCTACGACTTTGCGCCTGGAGACTATCCAGCATCTTCTCGCTGAGAGATGATTTTCGCAACAAGTTGCGATTAGGATGTCTGGACATCTGCGAAAATCATCCGCATCTGTCTACCAGGCAAAGTGGAAAGTCTTCTGTGGTTGGTGTCGTGGAAGGGGTATCTCTCCACTCGATGCCACTATTCCGACAATAGCGGAGTTCCTCGTGTATTTGCGAGAAGAAATGCGCCTTTCAGTCTCGGCGGTGAAAGGCTATCGCTCAGCCTTAAGTCTAGCCTTCAGGCTCAAAGGAATGGACATTTCTTCTTCGCTGGAACTTTCCCTTCTCATACGAAGTTACGAACTTACCTGCCCTCAGTCGGAAGTGAGACCTCCTCCATGGAACGTGGTTCGAGTTCTCAGGTCTCTTAAGAGACCTCCCTATGAACCATTACGCCAGGCTTCAGATCGCCACCTAACTTGAAAGACGGTGTTCCTACTAGCTTTGGCTTCGGCCAAGCGAGCCAGTAAACTTCATGGTCTCTCGTATGACATCGCCCATTCAAGCGGATGGGGGGAGGTAACGTTCAAATTCGTCCCTGAGTTTATTGCTAAGACTCAGAATCCGGGGATGGCGGACCCTCGGTTCGACTCCTAGATTTCGAGTCTCCGTTCTGTAACAGATGACCCAGACCATCTACTGTAATCAGTAAGGAGTTTGATGCTATATCTCAAAAGAACAGCTGCAGTCCATCCCCAGGAGCAAGTGTTGTTTGTGAGCACTGGGAGGACTAAGAGGAGGGTCACCAAGAACACCATCTCGGCATGGATTCGTAAGGTGATTCATCTGTCCCTGAATCCAGACCCTCCTTCGTCACGTCTCCCTAGAGCACATGATGTCAGGGCCGTAGCTACATCCCTGGCCTTCAAAAAGAATTTCTCAGTGACGCAGGTTCTTCAGGCTGGGGTGTGGAAGCGTCAGACGACCTTCACAGCCTACTACCTGCAAGACGTGACCCACAGGAGGCTCGATACGTTCTCTATCGGCCCTGTGGTGGCTCCAACAGCTGGTTTAAAACCTCAGGCTCCTTATTGGACAAGTAGCAGAAGGTTGAAGGCATTGTTACCCGGTCTTAGTCTGCATGAATGAAAAGGTTTGTCTGGCCCTTATTCTTTTCTTCATCTTCCCCTCTCTTGGGGAAAGCAGCATCCTGGGTTCTCTGCACAGCTGACCTCAAACCACTGCAGGTAAACCATGTTGCCTTGTGTTCCTAGTATTAAGCTAATACTGTCAGGTCCCCATACCCTGACGAGGTGGTATTGGGAGAGTCCTAGCCTAAAGTTTCTATCTAAAGGACTACAGGTCAACTTCCTAGGACAAGTCACACTTTATTATACCTTCACACACAGCTTGCGTAGGCCGCAGTCCTTGCGTAGTAAGGTTCTAGCGAGGTGCAGGGACTCCTTATTTTTTAGTGTATAACGAGCCCCCGGGCAAAGCCAAAAGCCAGTACTGGCTGGGATGTCCACCCTTCCTAATGGGTTTGTCACCCCTATTAAATAGCATGGTTTGTATGTCAGTTACATAACAAATGACAAATTCGTAGATAATTTGTATTTTTCCTAACTATACAAACCTTAGCTATTTAATCAAACTTGCCCGCCAGCCCTCTCCCCCTTGAAGTCCTACCTCCGAGCAAAGTGAGCTCAAGCACAGGTGTGTGTGAGGGGGGGCGGGGGGTGTAGCAAGCTACCCTCCCCTACCCCCCACTAACTAGCGGTGGAGTAGTAAACCCTCACTAAAATTCTAATGGCACGTCATTTCAGCTACGCCGAAAGTAATACCCCTATTAAATAGCTAAGGTTTGTATAGTTAAGAAAAATACAAATTATCTACGAATTTGTCATATTAGTTTATTCTTTTGAAGATGTGTACACTTATAGGTACATATAATGTTAATGCTTTAATAGTTTTCTTGATATTAACACACCAGTTACTGTCCTGGTTGAATTTGTAATCAACTAACCAAAGCCTTTGGACTTTTTCATTGTTGAGGATAGTTCCATATTTTACTTTTGACAGTTGAACCCTTGAGTAGCATAAGTTTTAAAAAAACTACATTATTGGTTTTTCCATTTTCAGTTGCATTGGTGGCCTTGGCCGAGCTTGTGTAATTGCATCGTGTCTTCTCCAGTACTTCAACAATTCTTTAACACCTGATCAAACCATTTGTCACATAAGGGACCTCCGAGGGGCTAGGGCAGTCCAGACTGTAAAGGTAAGTCCTTATTCATATTTTGTATTAGTTAGTACCCATTTGTAGTGCAGTACTTAGTTATAACTAGCATTCAGGCAAATCCTTAATTCACAGGTCATCATATAGTTGATTGCCATTGTTGTGGAAATAGTTGTTTATAAAGAGGCCAATTTAATACAGAAGAACCAAGATATTCCTTACATTCAAATGATTTTGTTTTGGAAACAACCACGATTATTACTGAGGATGAGAATATTGCTGACTGGTATCCTTGGCATGGGGTAGATTTCTGAAGTTAAAATTCAAAAGTAAAAATACTGTAACTGTGTTTAGTATTTTGAGTATCCTTAAGGAATACTATTCATGTACTGCATAAGCGATGTTACCATTATTATGTGTCTGCATCATATACTGTACAGTACTTAATACCTATAAACAAGTTCCACTGGTTTATATTATTGAAATTTGCAATTTTTGTATTATCAACAATAAAATCATTGCATCCAAAAATCTAAAACCCCATCAGGGAATACATTCAGAAAGCTGAAACCCCATCAGGGAATACATACAGAAAGCTGAAACCCCATCAGGGAATACATACAGAAAGCTGAAACCCCATCAGGGAATACATACAGAAAGCTGAAACCCCATCAGGGAATACATACAGAAAGCTGAAACTCACCTAGGGAATACATTCAGAAAGCTGAAACCCCATCAAGGAATACATCCAGAAAGCTGAAGCCCCATCAGGGAATGCATCCAGAAAGCTGAATCCCCATTAAGGAATACATCCAGAAAGCTGAAACCCCATCAGGGAATACATTCAGAAAACTGAAACCCCATCAGCGAATACATTCAGAAAGCTGAAACCCCATCAGGAAATAGATTCAGAAAGCTGAAACCCCATCAGGGAATACATCCAGAAAGCAGAAGCCCCATCAGGGAATACATGCAGAGTTGAAGCCCCATCAGGGAATACATCCAGAAAGCTGAAGCCCCATCAGGGAATATATCCAGAAAGCTGAGGCCCCATCAGGGAATACATACTTTACAAAAATCTGAAACACTATTATGGACTGCAACCAGAAAGTTGAATCCCCATCAGGGAAATTCACGAAAACTGTAAAACCACCGTTCTTGTTAGAGTTTAAGGGATGTATCCTCCGTGTAATGGGGGCATTGCTTATAGCTTTCCTTGCGTTGTTTTACCTCTTGACTTCTCCTTCAGTTCCTTTACTCTCTTTCTCCTCCGCCATCCAACTTCTTCGACTTTCATCCTCTGCAGTCATCCAAATCTTAAACACTTGGCTCTTTGGTGTGCTTGAGCTGTTCCATGAAATCATGACAAGTCCTTTGTTTGTCCATTCCAGCAATACAACTTTATCCAAGAGTTCCGAGCACTTTTTGAGGCATGGATGGATGAAGACATAGATCGGTCAGTATCTCGCTGACTAAGGACTGTGTAAAGTAACCAAAGAATTTAGTGCAATTTCGATAAATTCCACTTTGAGCGGGAGTACGTTAATCATTGTAGTCAACGAGTCTTTCTGGAATGCTGTTAATTGCATCATGTGATGTGTTTTACTATAAAGTAACTTCGTAAACACAGGATTGACTACCATAGTCATTGTACAGTAGAATAAGGGTTTAAGAAGCATGTACAGGTACATTTAATATTATTTAGGTAAGTACTGTAATTTAATGAAGGAAAGGGCTGTTGCTTGCATCCCAAGAAGAATTAGACCACCTAAAGGTAAAACTCTGCTGAAGACTTTGATTTTCAAGTTGGAGTTTCTTATACTCAATTATCATTAAGCTGTGCATTTCAGTTTTGCATATTTTATCAGACATACACATTGTATCTAACCTGGTTTAACTATGCCGCAAGTTAGGTCATTTTAAAATTCTTCGCCATAACTCAATATCTTCCTCCTTATAATGGATGTTTGTACTTCTTCAAATAACCCAAGGGCTTTCACAATATTTGACTAGAGGAATTCTTCAGCATATGAATATAAGTTGCCTAAGTATTTAGTGTCTCAGAAAATATAGTCCATTCAAGCTTTGCTACCATAAACTTTTAATCCCTGCTCTACATAAAGTGTATTCAGTCATATTTTTTTTTACCTAACTTGGTCATTTTTGCTTGATAAATCATGTTTTATGGAGGTATTTTATTGTTATTAGTTAGTTTGAATAGACTATTAAATTGAAAATTTCAACTCCAAATAATTTATTTTTATCTATTTTTGAATTCAATTACTACATATTCTTAAAGAGTATTTAAAATGGGGTCTTATTCTTATACAGTATAGAAATGAGGTCTATACCAATAGGGAAAAGGTTAAACAAAATGAATTGTAGCTATTTATTTAGGCAATACTCTTTATCAGATAATGGACTCAATTTACCAAGGCTAAATTTTATACAGTATTGCGTAACAAGTTATGAACGAGAGACATTTGAACTTTCATTTGGAACGTATATGTAAGTCAATGCTGCTTCTATCAGATCATGAATTTTTTTTTCCTATCATTCCCATCTACTAAATCGACACTCACATCCATAAGTGTATGACTCAAACCTTTAGGTACAATTCAGAAGCCTGTGTTGTACATTACATTCGTTATGTCATTATGTTTAGGTTCCTCGCTCATAAATTATGGTGACAACTCTAGTTTCAACCCATTATGTGATGAAAAAGGAAAACTGCTCATAGTTACCCAAGTCCTCAAAATAATATACAAATTCCATGACGTGTATTTCCTGTCTTTACAGAATATTTTTTAAGGGAAATTCCAAGAATTACTGTGTATCCTTAAAACATTTGATGAGAACTCTCTCTCTCTCTCTCTCTCTCTCTCTCTCTCTCTCTCTCTCTCTCTCTCTCTCTCTCTCTCTCTCTCTCTCTCTCTCTCTCTCAAGTGTATTACTTGTAGTGTTTTGTTTGAATTTGAGTTACCCTTGGAATTTCTCAAAAACATTTCATGGTATGCAAGTCATATCAACCAGAATATCAGCCATGTGTGCCAATGTATACTTGTGTAATTATTTCTATACAGTAGTTTTTCACATTTCAAACTGACTTGTAGTCTTGTGTGCATGTTTTAATGAACCAAATACAGTATTGTATTTAAGAAACATTTGTAAAAATTGTTGATAATGTAAAGTTATTTAAGAATTATTAATTAGTTGTTGATGCAAAGTATTTTTTCAAATATTTTATAGGTAGTTATATATGTATATTGTTTCTGATAAGACCCCAGTCAGTCTTAATTTCATCTTTCAGTTGTGTGTGGCTGTCTTGCAACCCTCATACACATTATTTTAGGGAGAAAAATATTTAAATTCAACTACTTTGCTGTAGCTTAGTAGAATTATGGTGTTTTTGGCCATAAGTTTAACTTCAATTGTGGAAGGTATGTCTGTTTAACCTTGTATTGTTTCTGACATATTAGTACTGTACAATGTATGAAGGAGAAATTTGATCAGATAGCCCCTAGATATTATGCTTGCAGTACTTCTTATGCCTTGAAAATTATCCTGTGCCTTAAGGCTCCAAGCCTTGAATATTGCCAACACCTTTATCATCTTTGTATTTTATTACAGTACACATTCTGACTGTCCGTGAACCTCTTTCCTAAACTTTGCAGTGAATGTAACTTTTGTAAAAGGTGGAAAATGCTATTGACTATTTTGTTCAGTATAGATCTATGTAACATTCGGGGTCATGTCCAGTAGGGCTTTCACTATTCTAGAAATTGGCAGAATAATGGTCATTACTGATATTTGTAAATAACTTACAATGTTTTTCCAAAGTTCATTTGCATTATAACTCATTATAACTACATACTGCATCCTCAAGATTTACTGTCTGTCAAAGTAGCTTGAAATAGAAGTGCTGAATTGATTTCGTAATGGATTCTTATTTTTTTCTCTGAACATATTACTGATGTATGTAATAAGGGAAAAACTTGGTTTTCATAACAAATTGTTTCTGTCCTGGGTTTAAATTTCATAGCAAGTCTGTCTTTAGATTATCCTTTTAATTTCAGTGAAAGCAGGCACCATATTATAGCATTCATCTTACATGATAGAGTAGAAAAATATTCAAAACCTATTTTGCAACACTCTTTGTAGTAGGGAAGCTAGGAATTTTCTCATTAAAAGTAGTAGAGAATTTGGTGAATTAAGTACATTACCATTTTTGAGTTTCTCTTAACTCATCAGGTACCTAACAGATTTTGTGAATATGATATGCTGCAGTATAAAGGTCAGTTATAAATGATTTTGTCTAAACAGATTCATCCTCAAAACTTTTGCACTGAGATAGTTTTTAGTAATGAGGATATAGGAAGATGAGAGACACTAAGAAAATATTCAAGCACCTATTTCAACGAGTTAAATTGTTCCATGAATTAGCAAAACGTGTTCCATTTACTAGAGGTAGGAACCACTGGTGACTATGTTACTATTGGATATTCGTGATTTGATCGTTAGCTATTTATCATACTTATACTGTATTGTTATTCTTGTAAGTGGGGCTTTGCAATAGCCAGAATTTTGTATTGGGCAATAATGTAAGCCAATATGTAATTGAATGGATGGTTTTGAATAACAGTGAGGCTACATTATTATACCTGAATGTTTATTATTATTATTATTATTATTATTATTATTTTTATTATTATTATTATTATTATTGTCCAGAGGTATTAACAACTCTTTGGAGTGTCACTGTAGGTAGATGTTTGTGTATGTTTCTTTTACTTGATTCTGTCGCCTAGGCTGCTCTTGTGATGTCCTTTCTATGCTGTTCCTTGATCTGTTATTGCAATTTATCATATCTTCCCATGTAAAATCCTGTGCTTCATTTTACGGAGCTTGAGAAAAGGGTTTTCAAGAAAGTTCCTTATTGATAGGTCTTGCTTTGTAGGAAGAACCAAGTTGCAACATTAAATATGAAGTCCATTTCAAACCTCAGTTTCACTAAAGACCAGCAATGACTTTTCTTTGGGGTTCATTCCTACGTGAATATGAATACAAAAGATATTTGTTAGATATGCTTTTGCTAATATAACCTTACTGTACAAAGACACCCATGACTGAGGTACAGTAACTGTTGCAAACAGGAGGTTTTAGTGGCCAAGTGTAAATAGAAATATTTTGTATCATATCTTGCAGTTATTTATAGAAATACAGTATGATTTTAGGCAGTAAGGTTAGTCTTAGAAGAATGTAATCATTTGGCAGCATTCAAAGTTGAATTCCATGCACAAAGGATTCTGCCATTTGTGTATAAATCTCAGATAGGTTCTGGCAGGAAACTAAAGGTCATAGGAGTATGGCAATGAGATTTGCAAAGACAGCCACAAACATGTAGTATGAAGAGACATAGACTATCCAAACCAAAGTTTGTAAAACTGTAATTCCTGTTTTCCCATCATATAAAATATACATCAGAATTCTCAAAAGTTACATTCTCAGATAATACAATTGGAAATAATTCATATTCCCTTTTGTGAGGTATCTTTTAGGTATTATAATACAATTTTTATTTTATTTTTATACTCGACTAATGAAAATGCATGTCTGTTTTATGATATGTAAACTTTGCTCAATGTTGTATTTATAGTGCACAATGATTTGTCAGACTTTTCTTTGGTCACTTGTATTATGTACAGAATCATTAGATAACTATGAAAATATGTACAGATAGCTCTTGTCTTGAGACTCAAGTAGAAGCTTTCCTTTGCCAAGACACCTTCCTTTGTCATGTGCTTGTTCACTCATCCTCCCTATAATTTTGTAATGGCAAGCTTATCAATAAAACTGCAGAATGATTTCTTAACTTTTGCAATTTACAGTTGGTGATCCCTTTCATCTCGAGTTAACCTATTGGAAACGTCTATTCCTGGTGATCTGCCAGACTAGGGTTGGAGTCCTGCTCAATCTTGATAGTTTCTTGTAGTGTCTCCAACCTCACCATGCTTGTGAGCTAAAAATAGGGGTATGGGCGAGATTATAGGTCTACCTGCTGAGTCACCAACAGCCACTGCCTAACCCTCCCTGGTCCCTAGCTTGGATGGATAAGAGCCTTGGGTACTGATCATATATTTATAGTCAGTCTCTAGAGCATTGTCCTGCTAGCTAGGGCATTGTCACTGTCCTTTGCTTCTGCCATTCATAAGTGGCCTTTAAACCAAAACCTCAGCTTTTACTCATATCTATATTGGATCATCATTTATCACCTATTTTTATACACACAGTCTGTCAAACAGAACATAGTATCACTTCCTAAGTTAGTGAGATGGTTAGCAAGAATCACTGATGCTTAACTCTCTCCAAGAGAATCAGCGTAATCTGCAGTGGATGAATTCTAAGGAGCTGAATTTATGTTTACCTTACGATTTGACCATCAATGTATTGTAGTGTGTTTATCACTTTCTTTGTAGTCAACTTTGCGCATCCAATCACTAGATATCCCATCTGTTACTTTGCTTCTCTTTCATATTTCCTTTTATCACTTAAATTGAATTCTTCAAGTAGGAAATGTGAGTCTTGTGATGGGACTAGGTGTTCATGTTGAACTATTACACAGGAAATAAATACATGCCATTGATATATTGAAAACATTACAGGTTTTACTTACTGCAATTATCAATGCCTTAACAAACTGAACTATTGTTAATCTTTTCTGAAAGATGAAAACTTTACTGTACTAGTTGTGCTTAGTAATATAGTATGTTAAATTTGACATTGCGATGCTGGTAAAGTCCAATTTCCTTTTCAGTTTATCCATACTAGAATCTATCATCAGTCACTGGTACAGGTAATTCACTTCAATAACAAATCAGCTACTGAAAATAACAGATTCTTTACCAGGCTGCTATTGTATGTACAAAACTGTACTGTAAAAGTTATGAGGACTAAAAGCAAAATAGTTTCCTTAACTCTGATCAGAGGCTACTCTGAAAATATAATGGTAATTCACTTCTAAATTCAGCTTAATATATCAATGGGATATTATTATTATTACTTGCTTAGCTACAACTCGAGTTGGAAAAGCAGGATGCTATAAGTCCAGGGGCTCCAACAGGGACAATATCCCAGTGAGGAAAGGAAACAAGGAAAAATATAAAATTTTAAGAACAGCAACAACACCAAATCACGCATTTACTATATAAACTATAAAAACTAACAAAACAAGAGGAAGAGAAATAAGATAGAATACTGTGCCCAAGTGTACCCTCAAGCAAGAGAACTAATCCAAGACAGTGGGAGACTATGGTACAGAGGCTATGGCACTTCCCAAGACTAGAGAACAATGGTTTGATTTTGGAGTGTCCTCCTAGAAGAGCTGCTTACCATTGCTAAAGAGTCTCTTCCACCCTTACCAAGAGGAAAGTAGCCACTGAACAATTATAATGCAGTAGTTAACCACTTGAGAGAAGAAGAATTGTTTGGTAATCTCAGTGTTGTCAGGTGTACGAGGACAGAGGAGAATATATAAAGAATAGGCCAGACTATTCGATGTATATGTAGGCAAAGGGAAAATGAACTGTCTGGCCAGTCAAAGGACCCCATAACACTCTAGTGGTAGTACCTCAACGGGTGTCTGGTGCCCTGGCCAACCTACTACTGTACCTATTACATAGATTGTGAAATATCCCATATATTTTTAATATTTATTTTGCTACCACTATTACAACAAAGAGAGGAGTGCCAGAATGAAAGACTGTAAACATCTGTTTCATTAGTTATTGTTACACTTATAATTAGTAGGTATTGTGTACTGTGCCAAAGATTACTGTAAAATATGGTAAGAAGAAGACCGCTCAAAGCAAATAGACAAATTCATTTCGTTACACGTCAGTTGTGTGTGAAGTCATCTTGAAGTCACTGCAATTTTCACAAATAAAAATCAATGAGGATGCTTTAGCTCATTGCAGACATATGTTATAGAAGTTATTTTCAATCTTTCTAAAATGGCTTGAATTAATTCTGGGAAACAAAACAGTTTGAGAACTGAATGTATTGTCTGAGACACCAGTAGAGTAAAGAGTATTGCAAGATTTACAGTACTCTTACATTCAGGTCATCTTTATTGAAATGTAAATGACATTTGTTTTTAAATACCATATCTTGAATAAAATATGTACATTAGGGGCCTATATGAATAAAATATGATGCAGATACAATATTATTGTTTAACCAAGAAACCAAGTAGAAAAGTGAGCCTTTAATGGCTGGTCATAAGACAGAGCAAAATTCCGGATAAGTTACCAAATGATTATAACAAACCGATAAGGTTGTTTTACATTTTATCCATTTCCTATTTGGTCTCTTTCCTCATTGCCATCCAACTTCTTAAACTTTATCTTGTTCCAATTTCACCTACTGTATGTACTGAAGGAGAATATCTTTGGAATCATTACAACAGCTTAAAAATGACTAAGTGGTATCCATGAAATAATGTGTAATCTTAATATGCAATGGAACAGTACTTTAGTCATACTACTGTACACAACAGTATTTTATTCTAGCCCATGTTAGTCATGAATAAATGCTTTACCATAGTACCTAACTTATGCCTATCATTATTATTTTTTTCTCTTTCTTCACTTCTTGTGTGCTATCTTATGAAAGAGTGTTTCAACAACGGCCATTCCTGTCGCAGTCATCCACCCAGTCACAAGCAGATAGAAACCAGCTTGCAATTGTAGTAATGTGAAAGGCTCTGGGCTCTCACTGCTGATGGTTTCAGGTTTCTGGGCTTTCATAAGCTCATCATTGGAAAATTTTTGTATCAGGCCAGTTGACATCAACCAAATTAATCTGCAAACATAAATACAGTATTGACAGTAATTGTTCACTGTGATATTGGTAAAATGTTTGTAAGTGTAACTACAGCACAGTGTTATTATTATTATTATTATTATTATTATTATTATTATTATTATTATTATTATTATTATTATTATTAGCCAAGCTACAACCCTAGTTGGAAAAGCAGGATGCTATAAGCCCAAGGACTCCAACAGGGAAAAATATTCAATTGAGGAAAGGAAACCAGGAAATAAATAAACTACAAGAGAAGTAAGGAACAATTGAAATAGATTTTTTCAATATTAATCTTACCCGATGATCATGTAGCTGTCAACTCTGTTGCCCGACAGAAATCTACGGTCGGGATACGCCAGCGATCGCTATACAGGTGGGGGTGTACACAACAGCGCCATCTGTGAGTAGGTACTCAAGTACTTCTTGTCAACAAGAACTCAATTTTTCCTCTGTCGTGCCACCGGCAAGACCTACTAATACGCCGTCCCTAACTGGATTTGTTTTCACAACTTTTTGGTGAAGTACACTATTCCAGTTTTGAGCTTTCGCTATGCAGGGGTTTTATCTTCATTTCAAAACTTGAACTCGTTTTGGATAGATTTAATTTTGGTGACGAAGAGAGTATGGACTCTCTTTCACTTTTAAATGGCCGACCCTTCCCTTAGACGGAAGTGTTGGTGTCGAAGAGAGTATAGACTCTCTTTCACTTTTTATGACCGACCCTTCCCTTAGACGGAAGTGTGTTTAGGTTTTTGGTAATTTTGCTTAACAAAGTTATAGATTTATTTTCTATCTCTCCGCCATTTATAGGCCTCTTCGATTAACTTTCCATTTATTATAAACTTATAAAAATTAATTTTTATGTTTGTTTATATGCGACCTTTCCTAATAGTAGGCGGTCCTTACTTGGAACCGAAGTTAATTAACATTGAGCCCGTCATATCGTATTTCCTGTTAAGAATTTATGCTATTTTAGTTTTAATGTTTTTGAAAGAATTTCTTTGATAGTCTCGTACTGTTTTCAAAGATGAACTAACGTTTAGTTTTGTCTCCGCAGTTGTTGACGTTCAGAACGTTCAACATGCGCTCTATCGTTACGATAGAGAGAGAGTATTTCACGGTTTCACGTTGCAGTAAGAGTAAACCGATTCTAGCGTTTCGTTCATTCTTTCTTAGCTTAAATGGTTTTAATTCTAATAAAGGAACTTTTTATTTGGGAAACCTTTCAGTTTTTTTCCTTTAACAAATAATATGTTTTAACGATATATAATTGGGATCATCTCTCAGGTTCTAAGTCAAGAGAGAGAGAGAGAGATAGAGACGGAGGGAGAGAGAGGAGGATAAACGTTTCGTTCAAGCGGGTAACGTTGTTCTCGTTTTTTACTCTTCTCCCTAGTCGCTATAGGGGAAGAAGGTAAAACGTTTTCTAGAGTTTTATTCTTGTTCCCAGGCTTTATGCGGTGAGAGATTTTAAACGTAGTTTATTTGATCTAGTGTTTAGTCTCTTTTCCAGCCACTGAATTCTTTATCTTTCATTATGTTTTTCTGTTACATTGTAAAACTGTTTTCGCAATTACTACCTTTTAATGAAGGATAGGATTGCGTGTTTCAGGTACAAATCACTTAAAGTTTCGAGTTCAGTGAAATAAGTGCAAACAGAAAATCAAAAGTGATAAAGTGTTATGCGCAAAGTGTTACAGTTGCGTTCGAGGGTTCGTTTGTTCGTGCCTGTTGTTCACCTAGTCCGATACCTCTTACAAGCTCCCAAGCCCAGGGGAGAAGTAATGTCGAAGGACTTATGGGTTCCACAGGTCTTGATCGACGAACAAACGTTTCCCTCCGTGGTTTCGGGTGTATCTACACACGTTGCCGACGTGATCACCCCACCCACACAAAGACGAGAGAGCCCATTTATTCCTCGTCTGCGGAAGAGGTTTCTCGCAGAAACCATGGACCAAATCTTGCAGCTTTTAAGTGCAAGTCGGTCCCTTCCGCGCAAGTCCAACGGCCTAGGTGTAGCCACTGGGTCAGTTCGGACTCGCTCCAGTCATCCGACAACTGCACACCTCCCAAGAGAGGCAAGGCGGTACCGCAACAGGCAGTAACTCCGTCTGTTGCCGCACCAGCTGTTTTAGACCCTCAGTCACAACGGACAGTAGCTCCGTTTGTTGTCGTCTTTCATAGACCCTAGTGGTCCATGCTGCAGACTATACAGTCTCAGCTTGCTCCTTCATGCAGGAGTATCGTGCTGGAAGGTTGACAATGCACCTGTTAATCTACAACCTTCCACGGTTGTGCGCTCAGCAGATACTGTGGCTGCCTGCTCCCTCACTCCACCTGTGAGAGCTCCACCTCCGATGCGCAGTCCACCCTGCCAGACGCATGTTCTTGCTGCACCATCCGTTGACATGCGTGAGCTACCGCATCAGCAGTGGGAAGGTGCTGTAGAGCTGCCGGGTTCCAGTACTATGCGGCTTTCTCCGCAACCCATGCGGCATGCTCCGCATACCATACAGCATGCTCCGCATACCATACAGCATGCTCTGCAACCCACCGCAGCCCCTCCCACGCACCAACACTCAGCTTTTGTTGTTGCCAGCTCCCACCTCCGACTGCGGAGAAGGTTGACGATGCACCCGTGGGCCTACACCTCCCACGGTTGTGCGCCCGGCATGGCTTCCTGCTCTCACACTCTTGTTGTGAGAGCTCCTCCACCCATGCACAGTCAACCCTGCCAGATGTATGATGACTCCCACACACAGAGCACTCCGTTGCCGTGCGTGAGCTATCACAAGCTGCCGTGTTTTGACACGGTGTGTCAGCCTCCGCTACACACTGTGGTTACCGCCACTCGCCCGCAGCATACTAGTCAGTCAGGAGTTGAAGCTTCCCCACACAACTTTGGTTGTTGCCAACTCACAGACTGTCAAACAGTTACATGACGTTGCCTTCTGGTCTGCTACTTATACACCAGTGCTGTATGTCCTCACGCTCCTGTTGTGGTTGACAGTTCAGTTTTTGACAGTTCACAGACTGTCAAGCAGTTTCATAACGTTGCCTTCTGGTCTGCTGCTTTTGCACCAGTGAAACCCTCACTGAGAGAACCTAGCTTTTCTCGAACATGGTTCCTGTAGATGAGAAAGTGCTGTTCTCCCTCCTTCTGATATTCCCTTGAGGACTCTGTCATTTGGAGAGGAGCCTTAAGCTGCTTAGCCTCCTATGGACTTTAATTTAAGCATAACATGCTTCCAGGGAGGGTAAATGGTTCCGCTTCAGTCGCTAACCCCGTCTGTTGCCACACCTGCTCCCATAGACCTTGGGCTTTGTTGCAAGACATGCAGTCCAAGCTTAGTCCTTGATAGAGGATTTTTTACGGAAAAGAACCTTCTTGCCAACGACCTTCCTACCGGTTGGTTGTACGCCCTGTTGACGCTGAGGTATCCTACTCACGTCCGCCAGTTGAGATGGTTCCTCCACCGGTGCGACCCAGTGTGGGTTGCCAGTCGCACGTTGACGTTAAGCTACTCTCGGAGGTGGTTGTGGACGTTCAGTGTGTCACTGGGAAGACGTTCAACAACCAGCAGAGGTGACTTGTTGTGACGCAGTGCGGCAACCACAGCAACCCGATAAGGGGTTGTCTGTACTACCCAGACAGTCTAGACAGTTTCGGTTTGTCGCTGTACTTCCTCGCATACCCATGGTTGACAGTTCACAGACTGTGCAGCAGTACCATGATCTTGTGTCCGGCTCCGTCACGCATCCACCAGTGCGACCGGATTCAGCGAGTCAGACGTTGCCCACTCCGTTGCCGTTTCCTCATCAGTTTCGGATGAGGAACCCTCTGATGAGGACATGGCTGAACAAGAAAATCAATCCCCAGCCCTGCTATCCATCCAGTAGATGCTGAAGAAGGAATACGGCCCTGTCAGGCTGTGGATGAGTCTGGTTAGGACACTGTCATCCGTGGTTCGATTGGTGTCACTTGGAAGACTACACCTCCGTCCTCTTCGGTTTCATCTAGCTCTTCACTGGAAAAGGACAAGACGCTAGAAGCGGTCTCGATCCCCGTTTCCGGAAGATAAGTCTGGTCTAACCTGAGGAAAGGACTTTATCAACCTTTTATAGGGTCTTCCCCTGACTGTTCAGACTCCCAACCACGTTCTCTTCTCAAACGCATCGGACGTAGGCTGGGGTGCGACCTTAGGCGGTAGGGAATGCTCGGGATTATGCTCTCGAGTCAAAGGACAATGCATTTTAACAGCAAGAAGCTTCTGACAGTACGTCTGACCTGGAAAAGCTTCAGGTCTCTCCTTCAAGACAAAGTAATGGAGGTCAACACGGACAACTCCCTGCTTTGATGTTCATCTCCTAGCAAGGAGGGACCTACTCTCTGACATGGTGCGAGTTCGCTAGTGACCTCCTCTCCTGTTCAACAGGTCTAGACTTTTCACTAGTAACAAGTTTCTTCCAAGGCAACTTGAATGTCTTAGCAGTTTGTCTCAGTAGGAAGGGACAATAATTCCAACATATTGGACCCTCCACAGAGATGTATGCAAGAGACTTTGGGTCACCTGGGGCCAGCCAACCATAGTTCTCTTCGCAACCTCGATGTCCAAGAGGCTCTCAATACTTTGCTCACCTATCCCGGACCCAGCAGTGGTTCTTTTAGATGCCTTTCTACTAGATTAGTCTCATCTAGATCTATATGCATTCCCTCCGTTCTAGATTGTCAACAAGGTACTGCAGAAGTTCGCCTCTCACGATGGGACAAAGTTGACACTAGTTGCTTCCCTCTGGCCCGCGAGAGAATAACTTACCGAGGTACTTCGATGGCTAGTAGACGTTCCCAGAACTCTTCCCCTAAGGGTGGACCTGCTACGTCTGCCACGCGTAAGAAGGTACTCCAAGGCCTCCACGCTCTTCGTCTCACTGCCTTCAGAGTATCGAAAGACTCTCGAGAACTAGAGGTTTTTCGAAGGAGGCAACCAGAGCGATTGTTAGAGCAAGGAGAACATCCACCCTTAGAGTCTACCAATCGAAGTGGGAAATCTTCCTAAACTGGTGCAAGTCAGTATCCGTATCCTCGACCAGTACCTCTGTAACTCAAATAGCTGACTTCCTCTTATATCTGAGGAAAGAGCGATCTCTTTCAGCTCCCACTTTCAAGGGTTACAGAAGCATTTTGGCATCAGTCTTCCGTCACAGAGGCTTAGATCTTTCCAACAATAAAGATCTACAGGACCTCCTTAAGTCTTTTGAGACCACGAAGGAGCGTCGTTTGGTTACACCTGGTTGGAATTCAGACGTGGTTCTAAGATTCCTTATGTTAGACAGGTTCGAACCACTTCAATCAGCCTCCCTGTAAGATCTCACCTTTAAGACTCTTTTCCTGATATGCTTAACCACAGCTAAAAGAGTCAGTGAGATTCATGCCTTCAGCAAGAACATCGGATTTTCATCCGAAACGGCTACATGTTCTACATCTTGGTTTTCTAGCCAAACACGAGCTGCCTTCTCGGCCTTGACCAATATCGTTCGTTATTCCAAACTTAGCGTATGGTTGGAAATGAACTAGAAAGAGTATTATGTCCTGTAAGAGCTCTTAAGTTCTATTTTAAAAACCTTTACGAGGCCCGTCTGAAGCTTTATGGTGTTCAGTTAAGAATTCATCTTTGCCTATGTCAGAGAATTCTTTATCCTATTATTTTCAGACTGTTAATACGAGAAGCTCATTCCCTTCTGAATGAGGAAGACCAAGCTTGGCTGAAGGTAAGGACACACGAAGTTAGAGCTGTCACAACTTCCGTGACCTTTAAATAAAATAGATCTCTGCAAAATATTTTCGACGCAACCTTTTGGAAAAGCTAATCAGTGTTCGCGTCTTTTATCTTATGAATGTCCAGTCTCTTTACGAGAACTGCTACACTCTGGGACCATTCGTAGCAACGAGTGCAGTAGTGGTGGGGGCTCCACCACTACATTTCCCTAATTCCAGAACCTTTTTAATCTTTCTCTTGAAATATTTCTGGGTTGTCCGGAAGGCTAAGAAGCCTTCCGCATCCTGGTTGATTTGGCGGGTGGTCAAATTCTTTCTTGAGAAGCGCCTAGATTAGAGGTTGTGATGAGGTCCTTTAGTATGGGTTGCAGCCCTTCATACTTCAGCACCTAGGAGTCGCTCAGCATCCTAAGAGGATCGCTAGGCTCAGTAAGGAAGACGTACTTAAAAAGGCAGAGTAATGGTTCAAGTCGACTTCCTTACCAGGTACTTATTTATTTTATGTTGTTATTTTGAATAACGGCTAAAATAAGATACGGGATACTTAGCTTCTTTGTTAACATGTATGCTGGTCTCCACCCACCACCCTGGGTGTGAATCAGCTACATGATCATCGGGTAAGATTAATATTGAAAAATGTTATTTTCATTAGTAAAATAAATTTTTGAATATACTTACCCGATGATCATGAATTTAAGGACCCGCCCTTCCTCCCCATAGAGAACCAGTGGACCGAGGAGAAAATTGAGTTCTTGTTGACAAGAAGTACTTGAGTACCTACTCACAGATGGCGCTGTTGTGTACACCCCCACCTGTATAGCGATCGCTGGCGTATCCCGACCGTAGATTTCTGTCGGGCAACAGAGTTGACAGCTACATGATCATCGGGTAAGTATATTCAAAAATTTATTTTACTAATGAAAATAACATTTTTAAGAACAGTAGCAACATTAAAATAGACCTTTCATACATAAAATTGTATGATAAATTCAAGTTTATGCAGTACATGATTGAATGTCTATGACATTTTTTCAGTGTATGAACACAACTTGATAAAAAATTGATTCATTATTGTAAAATAAATATGATTTATTCTTGTAAAATAGATTCTTTCAACTCACACATCTGCAAAGACTTCTCTGTAAGGAGAACCACTGGGACAGGCGATGGCGTATCCATGGGCATTGAATTCATTCTTAGCGAAGTGGAACCTCCTCTTTCCTCTCAGATTAGCACGCACTTGCCCTCCCATGCGATTGTTGATGTATGCATATTTTCCTGTTATAACCTTGTTTGGCAAGATTCCAAACAGGAAATTATTAGTTTTAACGGTACTGAATTATCCATTATGCAATTATTAAAATGTTCGAAATAGAAGAACAATGTAAAGACTTACTTTAGAGATAAACCAAAGTGATATTAGACACAGGCATTCCCTTATTCAGAAAATGAGTCCTGATTATAGAGAAAATATTTTCCAATTCATAAAAAAGCAAAAAGTTCTTTATAAGGCAATTCAGAAGTTTGAACATTCTCTATGAAATCAAGAAATTATTTGGTAAACATAACCTTTGTCAATATTGCATAAAACAAAATGGGATGGAATGAGAAAGGACGAGGTCAGAAGAACAGTTGGAGTGGCCCCTATGATGAGCAAGATTGAAAAGGGGCAGCTGAGATGGCTAGGTTATGTGATGAAAATGGATGAAAACAAAATAGCAAGGAAAAGATGGAACTGGACATCGGATGGAAGTAGATCAAGAGATCAAGAGGTAGACCATGTAAATGCTGTAGAGATGGAACTGAAGAGATATTAAAAAAATACAATTTACCAACAATGGAATAGCTGAGAAGAGAAGGAATATTTATGGAAAAAAGGGATAGGAGATAACGACTGACACCACTGACAAGCTGAAAAGCCTACTTGGGAGTGGAAGTACAGCATAACTATAGTATTTCTTGTTCCTATGGCAAAGAATTCTGAAATTCTTGAAGAAAGATACTGTAACTAAATGTTATCGTGGGAGGAAAATTTGAAGTGAATTATCTGTGAAGGCACACACTACAAAAAATGGATTGAGTACAGTATCAGGAACTTTTAGAAGGACACACACAGTATTGTGACTTGAAATAAAACAACAAATTAAGGAAGTACTGATATTACATGTCTTATGTTCAGGTATTATACAGTCTTTGTATATAATGGTATTAAACTAAGTACTTTTCCAGTTACTTATTACAGTTATTCATATTTTATAACTTCAAATTCTTACCTACTTCCGTGTATCAAACTGATTTTATTCAACTCATACATCCATCCAAAAACTCAACAGCTCCTTACCTTATCTACACCTTCATCCCAAGTCTTGACACAACCAGTGCTGTAGTCAAAAAGCTCCCAAATATCAATGTATATTTGCTGTGTTGTCATCTGTGGGAAAGGAAGTATTGTTGGATAAAATTTAAAAAAACTAACAATGAAAATAAGCATTATAGAAGTAATTTACAATAGAGGGCAGAATGACCTTAAATTGTTGATAAACTAACATATATTGTTATCATAACAAAAACTTTAGTTTGAATCCGCTATTGCGACATGCATACTGTATACTTCACAGAGTTTTATCGTTGTTATAAGACTAATGTTTCTTATCCAATTAATAATAAAACTGTGTCCTGAGAGCATACATGATTGCAATGTATTCAACAATGAATTCACTCCATTAAGGTGATCCTGATCATCATCATTGCAGTATTGTACACTTCCTTTAGCTCAAAATTTTAAAACCTAATAAGAAATTACAGAACATTCAGTAATTATATCAACCACATTTGTATACAGTAAATGAAAGTAATCACAATTCTAAAGTAAAATGTACTTTTAATTATCAATTTTGAATAAGAGATGACTTTGTTTCACAATGATACTGTACCAGTGCTGTATTATAGAAAGATTGAAAATATAATTGGAGTAAAAGAAAAGTAGCAACACTGTTCAAAGGGATCTGGAAGACTTCGAACCTCACTAAGTTGGTTAGAAAAACCTGGCGTTATTTTTTAAAAAGAATAAGACATTACTGTAGTACGCCAGTCAAGGTAAAAATAACGTCCTTGTTGCTACTCACACTGAAAAGGAATTCGTTGTTGGATCCACACACGGTAAGCATTTGCGTACCTCGATGCCTTATGGCATCCAAGAGGTCTTGTAAGGAGTCGATGGGTTTCTCGTACGATGGCACCGACAATACAGATATCAAGCTGCCAGAGTATAAGGCTGGAATGACAAAGGGAAATTATGTGAGCTACAAAAACTGTAGGTACATGTAAATATAGTGCAATTATTGTACACAAATGTTGGAAGGACTGTCATGATTTATCAAGAATCTTATGGGAAACTCAATTATGGACAAGATTGAACAGAAAATTCAGAGCTAACTTTGAAGATGATAATATTTATTAAAAAGAAAAAAAGTTATCCAGTGGAATGTGCATGTGCAGCTTGGTCTTGTAGTCTTACCAGCCAACGGAATAAGTTTTGTTGTTCTGTCTACTATCATTCCCTGCTCTTCATTTAGATTTCTCATTTCAAGGTTTACCATTTCATCTTGTGCTCTATTTTATATGATTATTTGTATTTATCCTTATACAATGAAGTGAAAAATGTCTTCTTTCAGCTTTTGTAATAATTGTTCAACTAAAACCAGTTCTGACCAATTTGATATGGTTGCCTGAGTTTTGTAAATAACGCCTTCCTTTGTGCAAATATAAGCCAGCGCTAATATGCTTTGAGGTTTGTGTAAGATTGTTTTTGTTCCATTCCTTTCTTTTTTAGTAAGTTAATCACATTGTTCTTGAATTTTTTTTTTATTCTTCTGGTCAGTTTAGTCTAGCTAAAAATCAATATTGAAGTTTCTGAAGAAAGCCCAATATAATATTTCTAGTGAATGTCCTCAGATTTTTCACTCTAATATAAAATCCTACTTTGGTGGTCTGATCAAAGGTCTCGATATTTCTCTTAAAAGGCACATGAGCCAGTCTTATAACTGATGATATATTTTTAACTCGTCTACAGTGTGTTCACCACTTTATAATAAGTAATTATGTATTCCTTATGCAACACCCAACTAGAAGGCAAGCTTGGCTGACCCTTTATCTGGTGATAGGCCTTTCCAAATATTTTAAGGGAACAAGGAAGTTGATAATAACTGAAAGAAATGTAGAAAAAGAAGGCATGTTCTCCCTTTGCAAGAGTGACATTAATTGTTGTGGCCTGATTGGTAACATTTCTGCCTGGTGTTTCCAGTTGGGGGTTCGAGTCCCGCTCAGTCTCGTTAGTGCCATTAGTGTCTGCAACTTATCATCCTTGTGAGCTAAGGTTGGGGGTTTTGGGGGAGTCTAAAGGTCTATCTGCTGAGTCATCAGCAGCCATTGCTTGGCCATCCCTGGTCATAGCTTGGGTGTAGAGGGGTCTTGGGCACTGATCATACAATATATATTCAGTCTCTAGGGCATTGTCCTGCTTGATAGGGCAATGTCACTGTCCCTTGTCTCTGCCATTCATGAGCGACCTTTAAACTTGATGTGTATCGAGTCCAAAAGCACTTAAATAAGTATATATGACTGCAAAGATTACTATGCTGTACAGTGATGTATGCAAAAATATTAATTTGTAGTTACTATTAAATTTTATTGGTCGTATTTACTTTATAAATGTTTATAGTAGGAATAAATCAGTTGACAGTTTGGTAGTGTAAAGTAATGTTAAGTTCATTGAGGTGATCATTGTTTGCAAGATTATCCGAGTTTTAGCATTGTCTCCCTCTGCAGTATATATGTTGAATCAGGTGTTGAATGTACAGTACTGTATTCACATATGTAATACAGTACTGTAGTAGATAAAACTTCAATGTTTTATATACAGTAGTAATTTTCATTACATTTGTGTATCCATACAGCTGCTTTGAAATTTTACATAGAACTGTAGTGTACTTTTGTAATTACTGTTTTCCATAGTACCTGTATTCAGTTATGTATTTGTTCTTTGATTATCTGGCATACTTACACATAATAGTTATGTTATACCGTGCATAAAAATAATACTTCCAGGCATTGAATTTAAAACTGGAGATGAATTTTAAAGTAATATACAAATAATGAAATGTGCAAGTTGAAAATAACTTAGCTTAGAAATTGAAGCATATTGGGGTTTGATTCATGGAATGAAAAGATTAGGGAGAAGTTTACAATCATAAACGTGAACTTAGGTTGCACCATATACGAACTTAGCTTACTTTAGACTAAGTCGGTATAGTGTATGTGCTTGGGCAATCGGTTTAATTTGACAGGAAGTCTCCCATTTGTATTTTGAATAGTAGGTTCCACCATAAACACATACTGCATTGTATTTAGTCAGACATGCTTATCAGGAATTATGCAAAAACAAGCAGAGTAAGTTTGCACAGTACATTACTGTACTATGTCTTACCTATACAGTAGAAAGAAAGTCAATTTTTTTTAGTGAGGCAGATTTGCACCAACTCGCAGGAGTGCCCTTTCAGCTCAGAAAAGTTTCCTATTAGCGGATTGGTGAGAAGTATTTTTGTCAGGATACCATCATTGTTTACAAAAAACGTAATTACCTAATAATGTAATGTGAATCAAAACTTATTCACTGACCTAAATTTCTCCGTCTGATATATGTTTTGTCAATAAATAGTTTTAACAAATAAATATATTATAAAGTATCATGATGGTAAATCTAAATTTAATAACAACATCCGTCAAAGTCAACGGCAGGAGCTAGTTTTAGGATGCACGCTGCGTAAATTTGTAACTTTTCACATTTTTCAACACAAATTTTGATAAATTACATTAAGCCTAAGAAAAACATGTTATTACAAACTTTCTTCGAATACCAGGTGCTACTAAAACGCGGAATTAATAAAACTTGCCATAGGTGAAAATTGCTGTGAGGTAAAAGGAGCATTCTACTATCAGACACTGAAGAAGTTATGGAAGTGAGGAGGAGGAGATTTTGCTGTTGTAACTTGGCGGTTAAATTATGAATTCGTTTAATTGTGATTTTTATGCAATTTATGCAACACTACAGTATCCTCAAACCGAAAATATTGCTATTAATAAAATCTAAACCTTCACGAAAAAAATACCAAACTCTCTTTATATAGACTTATATCATAGTCCATCTCTGTATGACAGTAGAATGCTCCTTTTACCTCACTGCAATTTTCACTAATAGCGAGTTTATTCCACGTTTTATGTAGCTTCTGGTATTCAAAGAAAGTTTGTAATAACATGTATTTTATCCCAACTTGTGTTAGGTTATGTACAAAGTTATAAATTTGTGTAGCATGCTACCGAAAACAAGCTCCTGCTGTTGACTTCGCCAGGTGTTATTATTAAATTTAGACTTACCCAGCACAATACTTTATATCTTTATTCGTTAACATTATTTATTGACAGAAGCTATATCTGAGGGCAAAATTTAGTTTAGAAAATAAGTTTCGATCCACATTACTTGGTAATTATTTGAAAATAATGATGGTATTTCGACACAAATACTTCCGACCAATAAGCTATTAGGAAACTTTTCTATGCTAAAAGGGCACCCCTGCAAGTCTGTGCAAATTTGCCTCGCTAAAAAAAATTACTATAGTTTCATCTTGATGATGTTTTTTCATCTTTGAATTTGGTTCCTAATGGTAAATCTTGCTGTCTTGTTTTCTGTGTTTTACATAACTACATTTGATAAAATAGACATGGATATATTAATGTTTTCAGTGTAATATGGAAAATATGTTTTCCAATCCTATTCTCTTAAATAAATTTCTACTGCTTTGAAATAGTAAAATTGCCAAGCTTATCCCACTAACTATTGAATGTGATAATGGTGTATATTATTGACGTCCAAATCTTGATGCCATGAAATTACTGATTGTGCTTGGTTATAAAAGTCATCAATTTATTAATTAGTAAACATAATAATTAAAAGTCCTACCTCATTTGGTGATTACTAACCATAAACATAAGTGGTGAAGACAAACCAGCTGACAAAGATGCTTCTAAGACACCAGGTCAAGGGGTGTATCATGCAACCCTGCATTACTATTGGCTTGAACATACTGTAGGTTAAATCACTAAGGGAAAGGTTTTTCTCTATATTCTCATTTAGTAAATATTTCCTCATCCAAACAAACAGCTTCACAGTGGGGCCCATTAATAGAGTAACCAAGGCAATCAGAAACCAGACCTGAGAAGGAACAGATGATTAGTTGGGCAATCAGAAAATACAATGGGTTATTATTGCTTGTTTGTATGAAAATTTCATTTATACATTCAAAGAAATTGTTTTTTCTTTTGATAATGCCAAAATGAAATTTTATTGGTACGGATGGTTTAAACCTTTGTAACTTGTTTGTTCATGTTTTGATTGTCTAATTTTAAATATTTAACTTAGCCGGTGAATATATAGCTGCAACTCTGTTGCTCGACAGACAAACTCTACGGAAAAAACTCGCCAGCGATCGCTACACAGGTTGCGGGTGTGCCCAACAGCGCCATCTGTCGACCAGATACCCAGCTCTTATGTAAACAAAGACTCAATTTTCTCTCTGTCGACGTGTCGACAAGACGTACTTTACTCGCTGTTACTAAACTGGAGTTTTTCACATCATATTGGTGAAGTACTATATTCTGGTTTTGAGCTTTCGCAATGCAGGTGTTTTATCTTCATCTTGAATCTTGAACTCGTTTTGGATAGATTTAATTATGGTGACAAAGAGAGTATGGACTTTCTTTCACTTTTAAATGGCCGACCCTTCCCTTAGACGGAAGTGTGTTTAGGCTTTTAGTAATTTTCTTATCACGTTATAAATTATTTATAGATTTTCCTCTATATATTTTATATCTCTCCGCCTTTATTAGGCCTCTTCGATTAACTTTCCATTTATTATAAACATATAAAAATAAATTTTAATGTTTTGTTTATATGCGACCTTTCCTGAGAGTAGGCGGTCCTAACTTGGAAACCGAAGTTAATCAACGTTGAGCCCTTTATATCGTAAATAGCTTTTAAAGAGCTAAGGATTTAAAACTTTTTAAATGTAATATTTTATGAAAGAATTTCTTTGATAGTCTTCGTACTGTTTTCAAAGATGAACTAACGTTTAGTTTATTTATGCTACGCAGTTGTTGACGTTCAGGACGTTCAACATGCGCTCTATCGTTACGATAGAGAGAGTGTATCACGGTTTCACTTTGCAGTAAGAGTAAATCGATTCTGACGTTTTGTTCATTCTTTCTTAGCTTAAATGTTTTAAATTCTGTTTTAAAGGAACTTTTTATTTGAAAAACCTTTCAGTTTTTTCCTTTAGTCAAATAACATGTTTTTTTGACGAAATATAATTGGGCTCTTCTCTTAGGTGCGAAATCAAGAGAGAAAGAGAGAGAGAGATAGAGACGGAGGGAGAGAGAGGAGAGAAAACGTTCCGTTCAAGCGGGTAACGTTGTTCTCAAGTTACTCTCGTCCCTAGTCTCTGTACGGGGAGGAAGGATAAAACGTTTTTAGTTTTTTATTCTCGTCCCCAGGCTATGTGCGGTGAGAGATTGAAAACGTAGTTTATATGAACTAGTGTTTAGTCTCTTTCCCAGCCACTGATTTTTTTATCTTAAAATTTGTTTTCTGTTTTTTGCTGGTATTAATGAGCTTGCATTATACGACTGATTTCGCAATTACTACCTTTTAATGAAGGGTAGAATTGCGTGTTTCAGGTAGAAATCAGTAAAAGTTTCGATTTCAGTGAAATAAGTGCAAAACAGAAAATCGAAGTGATAAAGTGATATGCGCAAAGTGTGACAGTGTTGCGTCCGAGGGTTCGTCTGTTCGTGCCTGTCGTTCACCTAGTTCGGGACCTCTTGCAAGCTCCCAAGCCCAGGGGAGAAGTAATGTCGAACGACTTATGGGTTCGAGAGGCCTTGATCAACGAACAGACGTTTCCCTCTATGGTATCGGGTGTATCTTACCAAGATCTCCCCTACCATAAGACGAGAGAGACGTTTTTTCTCCTCATCATCCGAAGGCTTTTCGCATAAGAAACCTGTCACAAGGTTTCGAAGCCCTTAAGCGAAAGTCAGTCCTTTCAGGACAGGTCCAGCGTCCTGGTTACAGCCATTAGGACAGCTCTGACCCTATGCAGTCATCGGATAACTGCTCGCCGCCTAACAAAAGCGTAACACAGACTCCGAAAGTCTTTTTTATTGGCAAAGTGTTGCGGTCACAGACGTTACCCTCGTCTCTTACCACAACCATTTCCGTTGATCCTTAATGGGTTGTATGGCAAGACATGCAGAATATGCTTGCCTCCCTTATGGAAGACTATTCTGCCGATTAGTCCGTTGAGTCTAGCCGTTTATCTCATCGACATCCTGGCTTTCAGCCAACCTAACGTTCCTTTGTGCTTCCTGTTGACGTTGGCGTAGCTAAGTCACGTCAGTCAGGTTGTTTAGAACCACACTCGATGCGGTCTCGTGTGGATTTTCAGCCGCATTTGGACGTTAGGCCACTTGCTGATGCTCCTGTTGACGTTCAAGACGTTCGCTAACAATCGGAGTTGACTTGTTTTGACGCTGTGCGTCAACCTCCGCATTCTAGAGTTGTTTTGACTGCTCAGTCTAGGCAGTCAAAGCAGTCTCGAGTGGACGCTGTGCGTCCTCACGCACCTGTTGTGGTTGACAGTTCAGTTGTTGACAGTTCACAGACTGTCAAGCAGTTACATGACGTTGCGTTCTGGTCCGCTACTAATGCACCAGTGAGTGTGGACTCTGCTTGTAAAGCATTGCCACCACGGTATGTCTCTCCCTTGCTTGAGACTCAGCTTTTATCGGACAAGGTTCCTGTAGATGAGGAAGTTGCTGTTCCCCCTCCTACTGATATTCCCTTGAGGACTCTGTCAGATGGAGAGGAGCCTAAAGCTGCTTAGCCCCCTATGGACTTTAATTAAATCATGATGATTTTTTTTTAAGGATCTTTGTCCGGATCTTTTTGTAACTGCTGCTCCTCGTTCGCCTAAACGTCAGAGCTTACACTAGGCCTAGCTACTTCGAAGCCGTTGTTTTTAAGCTAGTGCTCTCTCTCTCTCCTAGAGAGCTTTACGTTGGCTAGGCGACTGGTTTATCACCAGGAGGAGTTTGGGGGATACAGCCTTTGCTTTCCCTTCTTTTAAACTGGCTTATAGAGCGAGAGTCTGATATGACACGAGAGAAGTTCTCGGCTTGGGAGTTCATGCCTCTGCCCAGATAGACTTCTCAAATCTCGTAGACTCTCCCTGGCGCCTGGCCAGGAGACGCTCCAAGTTTTTTACAGGTCAACTTCACAGCTGTTTTCGAGCCTTTGAAGTTTTGCTGTACATTATGTCATGCATAAACAAGGCTTTCAGGGATGGAAAGCGGTACCGCCTCAGTCGCTAACCCCGTCTGTTGCCGCACCTGCTCCCGTAGACCCTATATGGGCTTTGCTGCAAGACATGCAGTCCAAGCTTGCGTCCTTGATAGAGGACTTTAATGCGGAGAAGGTTGCTGCCGAACCTTCTGGCCAACAACCTTCCAACCGGTCGGTTGTGCGCCCTGTTGACGCTGAGGTAACCTTCTCGCGTCTGCCAGTTGAGGTGGTTCCTCCACCGATGCGACCCAGTGTGGGTTGCCAGCCGCACGTTGACGTTAAGCGACGCTCGGAGGTGGTTGTTGACGTTCAGGACGTTCAACAACCAGCAGAGGTGACTTGTTTTGACGCAGTGCGTCAACCTCAGCAACCCGGTAGGGTGTTGACTGCACAACCCAGACGGTCTAGACAGTCTCGGGTTGACGCTGTGCTTCCTCGCGCACCCATGGTTGTTGACAGTTCACAGACTGTGCAGCAGTTCCATGATGTTGCGTCCGGCTCCGTCACGCATGCACTAGTGCGACCGGACTCAGCGAGCCAGACGTTGCCCACTCCGTTGCCGTTTCCTCATCAGTTTTCGGATGAGGAACCCTCTGATGAGGACGTTGCTGAACAACAAGACGATCAGCCCCCAGAATAGATCAAGCCCTGCTATCCATCCAGAAGATGCTGAAGAAGGAACGCTGCTCAGTCAGGCTGTGGATGAGTCTGGTAGGGACGCTGTCATCCGTGGAACAATTTGTGTCACTAGGAAGACTACACCTCCGTCCTCTTCAATACCATCTAGCTTTTCACTGGAAAAAGGACAAGACGCTAGAAGCGGTCTCGATCCCGGTTTCCGAAAAGATAAAGTCTTGTCTGACTTGGTGGAAGGACCATATCAACCTAAGAGAGGGTCTTCCCCTGGCTGTTCAGACTCCCAACCACGTTCTCTTCTCGGACGCATCGGACGTGGGCTGGGGCGCGACACTAGACGGTCGGGAATGCTCAGGACTGTGGAACTCGAGTCAGAGGAGCATGCATATCAACTGCAAGGAGCTGTTGGCAGTACATCTGGCCTTGAAAAGCTTCAAGTCTCTCCTTCGAGGCAAAGTGGTGGAAGTTAACTCGGACAACACCACGGCCTTGGCGTACATCTCCAAACAAGGAGGTACCCACTCACTGACGTTGTACGAGATCGCAAGGGACCTGCTCATCTGGTCAAAAGGTCAAGACATCTCCCTAGTAACGAGGTTCATCCAAGGCGACTTGAACGTCATAGCAGATTGTCTCAGTCGTAAAGGGCAAGTAATTCCAACCGAATGGACCCTCCACAAGGATGTGTGCAAGAGATTTTGGGCCACTTGGGGTAAACCATCCATAGATCTCTTTGCAACCTCGCTGACCAAGAGGCTTCCAATCTATTGCTCTCCAGTCCCGGACCCAGCAGCAATACATATAGATGCTTTCCTCCTAGATTGGTCACATCTGGATCTCTACGCATTCCCACCGTTCAAGATTGTCAACAAGGTACTGCAGAAGTTTGCCTCTCACGAAGGGACAAGGTTGACGTTAGTTGCTTCCCTCTGGCCCGCGAGAGAATGGTTCACCGAGATACTTCGATGGTTAGTAGACGTTCCCAGAAGTCTTCCTCTAAGGGTAGACCTTCTACGTCAGCCACACGTAAAGAAGGTACTCCAAAGCCTCCACGCTCTTCGTCTGACTGCCTTCAGACTATCGAAAGACTCTCGAGAGCTAGAGGCTTTTCGAAGGAAGCAGCCAGTGCGATTGCTAGAGCAAGGAGAGCGTCTTCCATTAGAGTCTACCAATCGAAGTGGGAAGTCTTCCGAGACTGGTGCAAGTCAGTTTCTGTATCCTCGACCAGTACCTCTGTAGCTCAAATAGCTGATTTTCTCTTATACCTGAGAAAAGGACGATCCCTTTCAGCTCCCACTATCAAGGGCTACAGAAGCATGTTGGCATCGGTCTTCCAGCATAGAGGCTTAGATCTTTCCAAACATAAAGATCTGCAAGACCTCCTTAAGTCTTTTGAGATCACCAAGGAGCGTCGTTTGGCTACCCCTGGATGGAATTTAGACGTGGTACTAAGATTCCTCATGTCAGACAGGTTGGAGCCGTTACAATCAGCCTCCCTGAAAGATCTCACTCTTAAGACTCTTTTCCTGGTATGCTTAGCCTCGGCTAAAAGAGTCAGTGAGATTCATGCCTTCAGCAAGAACATCGGATTTTCGTCGGAAAAAGCCACTTGTTCGCTGCAACTTGGTTTTCTAGCCAAAAATGAGCTGCCTTCTCGGCCTTGGCCTAAATCTTTCGATATCCCCAGCTTATCGGAGATCGTAGGCAATGAACTAGAAAGAGTCTTATGCCCTGTTAGAGCTCTTAAGTTCTATTTAAAGCGTACTAAACCTTTACGAGGCCAATCTGAAGCTTTATGGTGTTCAGTTAAGAAACCATCCTTGCCTATGTCAAAGAATGCTTGGTCAGACTTTATCAGATTGTTAATACGAGAAGCTCATTCACATCTGAGTGAGGAAGACCGAACTTTGCTCAAGGTGAAGACGCACGAAGTTAGAGCTGTAACAACTTCCGTGGCCTTTAAGCAAAATATATCTCTGCAAAGTATAATGGACGCAACCTATTGGAGAAGCAAGTCAGTGTTCGCGTCATTTTACTTGAAAGATGTCCAGTCTCTTTATGAGAACTGCTACACACTGGGACCATTCGTAGCAGCGAGTGCAGTAGTGGGTGAGGGCTCAACCACTACAATTCCCTAATTCCTTATCCTTTTAATCTGTCTCTTGAAATGTTGTTTTTTTTATGGGTTGTCCGGAAGGCTAAGAAGCCTTTCGCATCCTGGTTGATTTGGCGGGTGGTCAAAGTCATTTCTTGAGAGCGCCTAGATTAGGGGTTTGATGAGGTCCTGTTGTATGGGTTGCAACCCTTGATACTTCAGCTCCTAGGGGTCGATCAGCATCCTAAGAGGATCGCGAGGCTCCGTAAGGAAGACGTACTTAAAAGGCAGAGTAATTGTTCAAGTCGACTTCCTTACCAGGTACCTATTTATTTTGTTTTTGTTATTTTGATAACTTCTAAAATGAAATAAAAAACTCTTAGCTCATAAAATGTAAACATATATTACTGGTCTCTACCCACCATCCTGGGTGTGAATCAGCTATATATTCACCGGCTAAGTTAAATATTTAAAAATGATATTTTAATTATAAAATAAATTTTTGAATATACTTACCCGGTGAATATATAAATTAAATGACCCTCCCTTCCTCCCCAATAGAGACGCAGTGGGACGAGGAGAAAATTGAGTTTTTGTTTACATAAGAGCTGGGTATCTGGTCGACAGATGGCGCTGTTGGGCACACCCGCAACCTGTGTAGCGATCGCTGGCGAGTTTTTTCCGTAGAGTTTGTCTGTCGAGCAACAGAGTTGCAGCTATATATTCACCGGGTAAGTATATTCAAAAATTTATTTTATAATTAAAATATAATTTTTATGGATTGGAAGAATGATTTAGACTTTAATGATATATGAAGCTCTATTAACCAACCTCGCCTCTAAACGGTTCTAACACGGACTGTGGGCTGAGAATTTTGGAAGGTGATGGAGAGATGATCGTTGTTGATTCCAGAAAATAGGGATTTGTAAAATCCACTGCTTTGTCCCTGGGAGCTGCAATGAAATTTGTAGTTATGTAGAAAGATTTAAATGGTTTAAAGTAAATTTTATTATGCAAAATCAGAACAGTTACTGCGTAGATGTATTCATTTATTTTCCCTGGTATACACATCTCTGTAAAGAATACAGTACATATCTTGCTATTTGCCGGTTGTATCCAGTCAGTTTTGTCTTACCTGTGATTGTTAATTCATTGATAGCTAAGTGAACGTCGTAGCGATGAACTGCCCCAACCATCCCAGTTACTCGCCCGTCTTTCAGAACGCCACCCCATTGTTTATCAGGTGTCAAAGAAACTTCAAATCTTGAAAAGAGAGAATCATACATTTTATGAATACTAAGTACTGTATAGTACAATATATGAAATATCCTATACTACAGTAATACTTTACTGTGCTAATATTATTGCTGTTATTACCGAGTAATAGTAAAACTGTTATAGGATAGAGGTTTGCATGCTTTTTTGTACTGAAGGAGTTGATTGATTGAACAAAAACAGAAAGCTTTTATAATAAAAGGCTGACAAGGCCACAGAAAATGTAAAGCACCTATAACTAATGACTAATTGGAATGTCAAGCACAGAAATTTATGAATTACAAAGGAAAGTAAAAATGACAAATTCGAAGATAATTTGTATTTTTCCTAACCATACAAACCTTAGCTATTTACATTGGGTTTACCTTTTAGCGTAGCTGAAATGGCGAGCCATTAGAATTTAACGAGGGTGTAATACCCCCGCGCTAGTTAGTGGGGGGGGGTAGGGGAGTGGTAGCTAGCTACCCCTCCACCCCCCCCCACACACAGGTGAATGCTCCACTTTCACTTAGAGGTAGGACTTGTCTTGGGGGACAGGGCTGGCGGGCAAATATATGTAAATAGCTAAGGTTTGTATGGTTAGGAAAAATACAAATTATCTTCGAATTTGTCATTTGTTCCGTAACCGAAAAACAAACCACGCTATTTACATTGGGTGACTTACCCCTTAGGAAGGGTGGAAAGTCCCCAGCCATACTGGCTTTGGCTTTACCCTGGGACTCAGAATCCGAGTGAGTCGCACTCGAGAAAAGGAGTCCCTGCACCTCACAAGTTCCTTGCTCCGCAAGGAACCGTGTGGCCTACATAAGCTTGTGTGTGAAGGAAGAAGTGTGACCCGTCCTAGGCAGTTGACCTGGAGTTCCAGAAGGAACTCTGGGTTAGGACGTTCCCAATACCACCTCGTCAGGGTATGGGGGACGCGACAGTATTTACTCAATACTCGGAACACAAGGAAGCATGGTTTACCTGCAGAGGTTCGAGGTCAGCTATGCAGAGACCAGGATGCTGCTTCCCAGTAGAGGGGAAAATGAAGAAAGAAGTAAGGGCCAGACATACTTCTTTCGTTCATGCAGACTAAAACCTGATAAAAATGCCCTCAACCTTCTGCTACCTGTCCAAAAAGGAGCCTGAGGTTAGACCAGCTGTTGTGTAGCCACCACAGAGCGATAAAAACGTATCGAAACTCCTGTGGGTCACGCCCTGCAGGAAGCGGGCTGCGAAGGTCATTAGACGCTTCCAGACTCCAGCTTGTAGCATCTGCGTCACAGAGTAGTATTACTCGAAGGCGAGGGACGTTGCGATGTATCCGACATTATGTTGTAGGGCGACGTGACGGGGAAGGGTCTTGATTCAGGTCGAGATGAATGTCCTTGAGTCCGAGCTGAAGAGGTATACTGGTGACTCTCCCCCGTGTCCTTCTTGTGCTCCCAACCCGGCTGCACGTGAGGACAAACTGCAGCTGTTCCCAAAGCTAACCTCTCGATTCCTTTACTGGCAAGAAGGAGAAGGTTTTGGGACATCAGATATAGAATGGTGACTCGAAATCTTGAAGGAATTGGACCGAAGGCCGGGACCCCAAGATTCTGAGTCTAGCCAACAATTCAGGAGCGAACCTGAATGTGGCCTTCCCTCATTCCTTAGAAAGGACGGAGTGGTACGAGACCAAGAAGATTGCTTACACACTGGCCGCGGCCAGAGTGAGCAGGAGACCCAAGACGGAATACGATCAGAGGCCTGACGTAAAGGGTCTTGAGAAGATCTCTTAAGGGACTAAAAAGTCCGAGCCATGCTCCATGTTGGAGGTCTCACTCCGACTAGGGCAGGGACGTTCGCAGCTTTGCATGAGCGAGGAAAGGTCCAGCGGGAAGGATAAAGCTATTCCTTTAAGCCTGAAGGTCAGGGAAAGGCTGAGCGACCGGCTTCATTGCCGAGAGCGGAAAGGAGTTTCCCCCCACCGAAAGGCAATAAGTTCGTTATTGCTGGAGAAGAGGCCTCAAGGGAAGAGGTATATCTCCCACGACACCAACCACCGAAGACTCTCCACTTCGCCTGGAAGACCCCTGCGGATGACTATCGCAGATGATGCGACCTCCGTCCCGTGACTGTAGCGGCGTGTCTCTTCTTGAGGAGGAGGCGTAGTGTCTCCAGGCATGAAGCCGAAGCGACGCCCCGGCTCGTGAAAGATGTTGCAGTGTGTTTGTTCGAGTAGCCTGTGCCGTGGGAGAAGCTCTCCCGGGAGTTCCGTCAGGGGAAGCAGAGGGTCTGGAAACCGTTCTGCGTATAGTCCCAGTGGAGCTCTCAGGGCCATTGAAAGGTTGACAGACAACCTGGTCTTGTTGAGACCCATTCTCAACAGATAACAAAGGAGGGAAGACGCAGGCGTCGATGTTGTCCCACCATCACCGGAATGCTTCTTGCCAGAGTCTCGGGGTCTGAGACTGGGGGGAAGAACAGCGGAAGCTTGAGGTTCCAAGCTGTCGCGATCAGGTCCCCCAAGCCAGGATTTGCTGGTTACTCAAGGCCAAAGACCCCCAGGTACACTCTCTCTACGAGGCTCTGCTCGGATAATCGGAGAGAACATTCCTCTGCCCGGAATGAGAGAGCCGATGGTGGTATTGAGAGAATCTCAAATCATCTCAGTATCTCTACTGCAAGATGCGAAGCTGTGAAAATGCGTCCCCTGCTGGTTAGAATACGCCAGTACCATGAAGTCGACGCGCACGGAGTGACTCGGCAGGAGCTGTAGGATCTGTAGAGGGGCCAGACTACGGCCCCTAAGCCTGCCTGAATGATGGAGAGGTATCCTTCAGGTCCTGACCATAGGCCTGGACCGGAACATGCCCCCCCCCCCCCCCCTTTTCTTTGACGAGTCCGAGAACAGCATAAAAAATGTGGGGAAAGGACGAGAATATCCACTCCCATCAAGAGGTTCCATAGGTCAACACCCATTGCAGGTCTAATCATTCCGCTGGTCCCATAGGGGCCAGAAAGTCTGGTTAATCGTTGCTTTGAAACCACCGGAACTTGGGCCGCCCCACAGGGAACTTATCCTGAGGCGACCGTTCGGAACTTTAGACGGGTCAATGAGGAAAAGAGAACTAGGAAACGTTCCAAGGTAGGGCTGAAAGCTCTGCTTGACTGAGAACAGGTACTGCGACTCTCCTCAGCCTTGCCACAGTCAACTGAAGGGAAGGCTCGGAGGAGGCGGCAACAGAATCTGGCGTCCCCAGGCGGTCACTCATCCAAGTACCGACCAGACCCGACGTTGCTTAACCTCGCTGGACGCACGAGAAGCGGGGTTTCCAACGTGGTAAGGCCGTTGACTCAATATCATGGCTAGATACTCCAGATGTTGAGGCAGAAGAAGAGAAGGCTCCTAGCAAAATACCATGAACCCCCACTCATGGTAAGCATCCGGAAGCTTGTCCCGGCGCTGTAGAAGGTCGAACCCGAGCCTACCGGAGTTGACCAGACCTCCAAAAGGCGAAAGAGGCGGAAGCATGCACCTGAGCGGCCATGAGGAAAGCAGGGAGAGTTCTCTGGGGAAAAACCTGCGATGCCAAGGCGGGATCGCCACACTGCATCTTAAGCAGGAATACCTGTACAGTAGTCTAGGCTGAATTCCACGAGCTTCCTGGAAGATGGATGGAATGGAAACTGAAAGTACCCGTCCTTCCGATCCAGGGCCTAGGGAGTCCTGTCGCCTCGTTACCAGTCTGAACGATTCTGCTGTTCCACGCTAGACGAAGTTTGTTCGACAAACTTGATCAGAGCTGAGAGGTCGACTACGGAACTCCCGTCTCAGATACTTCCTTACAAGAAAGGATCGACTGAAGAAGCCGGGGGGTGAAGCCGTCGACGATCCTATGGAGGACCTTCTCCTAAGGCATGGATCATTCTGCCCAAACAGGCAAACTCTTGCCGACCCTATGGCATAGAGGTTCAGAGACACTGAATTCGCTGACAGAGACGGCAGGCGCGATATCCTTGGCTGATCACAGAGATCGTGCAGGAATGGGCATCGGGAAGCTGTCATCCGGATGAGTAACCTTAGGCATCCTCCCAGCGTGAAACCTGCAAGGGGGGGGGTGCCAATCCTAGAGTTCATGTACTATGCCGCTCCCTCTAGGACTATGCCCCCCCAGGAGAGCCTCCCGTGCAACCTGTTCCTGACAGGAGGGAACTGCTATTGGACACCTTGTCTCAGTTGTCGTAGCCGGTCCGATAACTTAGGCCGACGTGGCTGAAAGAAATAGGCGCTGGAGCCCTGAAAGGGTCTGGAAGAAAGCGCCTTGGAGGAGTGAAAACGGAAGTCGACTTCCTCCGCACAATCGCTGCCTATGTCTCTGTCCTTGAGCACAAACAAACTCTTCTCAAGGATGGAAGGGTGTCTGAGGTTGCCGACATCCACGGATGAGACACCCGAAAGGAAGCCCTCGGTCATTGCGTCCACATGGTCCAACATCGAGCTTGCCCGCAAGTTCGATACTTTACTACAAAACGCCAAGGTGCTTGAGCCCGAGAGGAGGAAAGTACCCATGACCTTCCTGTAGCTTCCTTGAACAAAACCTCGGGTCGCAACCGAGGAGGGAAAGGACCTGGTAAGCTCCTTTCACGAGAGGGAGAAGAGGAAGGGGTAAACCAGTCACCCCTTGGCCGATGGAGAAATCTCGAACGGAAAGCCCCCTGGCAAAACCCCTCCAGGGAATGACGGGGAAGGGCTAACCCAGGTTCTGGAAAGAAGAATGTTGCTCAGACCTCCCTGAAGATTCTTCCTGCTCTGGCATGTACCATGCTCTGCGTTTACGGGGTGAGGCCGTGTTCTGGAAATACGCTCCAGAAGACTCGCCAGGCTGGCCATGCTGCGAAGCCCCAATGGGAATCGCGGTCGCAATCGCCCTGGCGCTCGCGCGATGGTAAATCAATGGTTTGCGCGTGGGCGAACGTGGAAGCGCCCATGCGCGGGCACGCAGGAACGCAAACGAAGGTGAGTGAAGGAGCGCAGAAGGAAGGCGAGCGTGGTAGGAAGAGCGAGAGCTGGTGGTCGGCGAGCGATAACCCATAGGCAAGCAATGGATACTGCAAGAATTAGGCCGATGTTCACGCGAAGAAACACCGTCGGTTCGCGCGACGGAACACTGTCGGTTCGCGCGACGGAACACCGTCGGTCCGCGCGACGGAACACCGTCGGTCCGCGCGACGGAACACCGTCGGTCCGCGCGACGGAACACCGTCGGTCCGCGCGACGGAACACCGTCGGTCCGCGCGACGGAACACCGTCGGTCCGCGCGACGGAACACCGTCGGTCCGCGCGACGGAACACCGTCGGTCCGCGCGACGGAACACCGTCGGTCCGCGCGACGGAACACCGTCGGTCCGCGCGACGGAACACCGTCGGTCCGCGCGACGGAACACCGTCGGTCCGCGCGACGGAACACCGTCGGTCCGCGCGACGGAACACCGTCGGTCCGCGCGACGGAACACCGTCGGTCCGCGCGACGGAACACCGTCGGTCCGCGCGACGGAACACCGTCGGTCCGCGCGACGGAACACCGTCGGTCCGCGCGACGGAACACCGTCCGTCCGCGCGACGGAATACCATTGGCTCGCGCGCGGGCGAACATTGGAGAGCATATGCGCGGTCGCGCATGAGCGTAGGCGTGCAGGCACGTGGGCTTGCGGTCGCGCGGGCACGTGGGCGTGTGGACGCGCAGGCACGTGGACGCGCAGGCACGTGGGCGCGCGGGTGAGCGCAGGCGGTCGGGAGACCGATGACGCGTAGGCGGGCGATAGCCTGTAGGAGAGTGAAGGCGCGTCGGCAAGCGATGGCGCGTCGGCAAGCGACGGCGCGTTGGCGAGCGTTGGTGCGTTAACAAAACGCTAGCGCGCAGGTGAAGAATCGCGCTGGCGCGTAGGCGATTGCCAACGCGAGAGTGACTAGTGATGGTTAGTGCGCATCGCGCTAACAGAAGGCACGCAGGTGCATCAGGAAGGTGAGCGCTGAAGCAAGCTGTTAATCAGGCGATCCTAGACGGTCAGAAAACCGTTGGCGCCCATTGGTGCGTGGCCAAAAAGGAGCGCAGATGTGCGCTGGCGATTGAAGAAAGCTAGCGCACAGAAGGAGGTGAGCGCTGGCGAGCAGGAGGAAGATCTACGGCAAGACTCAGCTACCGGAGATCGTGGTCCACAGCAGGCGAGCACTAGATCGCAACTGGTGGTGTTCAGGGGAACTGACACGCGTGGCAGATCGATGGCGATCATTGACGCGTAGGAGATCGCTGACGAGCAGGTGAACGTTGACGCGTCTATGGTCACTGGCGAGTTGGTGATCGCTGGCGAGCAGAAGGCAACGCATGGAAGCCTGTGCGTAGAAGAAGAGTCCTTGACCAAGACCTGAACCGAAGTTCTAGATCGCGAGGGCGAACGTAGGTGCACAGGGCACGTAACAGGAACCAACAGGAACAGCAGAGATGATCATCATGAGAGCGCTGACGAACAGGAGCGCGCTGACGAACAGGAGAGCGCTGGCGAACAGGAGAGCGCTAGCGATCAGGAAAGCGCTGATGAGCAGGAGAGCGCCTGTGAGCTAACACTGAGCAGGAGCAGGAGAGCGCCTGTGCGCTAACACTGAGCAGGAGAGAACACAGCAGAAGGGCACGCAGGGGAACCCTGACACGCAAGGGAAGAACCCCCGTGGGAGGCAACCCTTTGCCCCGAAGGGATCGTTGTCCGTTGGGAGACTGATGTCCGTCGGAAGACCGTTGTCTGTCCGCTGGGAGACTGATGTCCGTCGGAAGACCGTTGTCTGT
Organism: Palaemon carinicauda; assembly: GCF_036898095.1. Taxonomy (NCBI): domain Eukaryota; kingdom Metazoa; phylum Arthropoda; class Malacostraca; order Decapoda; family Palaemonidae; genus Palaemon; species Palaemon carinicauda. Next base: position 67,071,134 of record NC_090746.1, on the reverse strand, counting down.
CCGCTGGGAGACTGATGTCCGTCGGAAGACCGTTGCCCGTCGGAAGACGAGGTCAGACTGCTGTCCATCTGCACCAGGGGCGGAAGATCAAGAAGAAGGAGTTGTATGCTGCATACGGAGATTCAAAAAGGCGCCTCTTAGCACCCTTATAGGGAGATGGGAGACCCTTACGACGAGGCGGACGGTGAGCCTTACGGCGAAGGAGGCCAACAGCAACAACAGCAGAAGAATCCTCCGAAGAGGAGTCTCTATGAGTGTACTCTCTCGCGAACGAAAGAGAAACACTTCGTAGAAGAGACTGGTCAGCCAGTGACCTAAAAAGAGCAATCCTCCGAAGAGGGGCTCCTGCAGTTGCCCAGCCCCTTGAGCGAAACTTCAGGTGCGACCGCTCAGCACCAAGAGCATAGTCGCACGAAAAAAAGGTAAGAGAAGAACCCCCCTAAAGGAGAAAAACTCAAGCCTGGACAGGAAAAACTTCCCTCGGAAGGAAAGTTACCCACCCAAGGAGGCGAGCCTCCTGAGAGTTCTAAAATGAACTGGAGAGCTGTCAATCGTCACGGGAGTACTTCCAGAAGAAGGATACACGCCCCTGACGAAAATCCATAGGGGAGGCAGCAACAGCCGAATCCCCAGGCCTCAACAAGACAGCTCACACCGTTGCCATATTACAGAAACGAACTAGATCGGTAACTGTAAAAAAATAAAACAAAAATCATTAGTACACATTCATTCCCCCGGGAAGGCTCCGAAGAGGAATCCCGAGGGAAAGGAACACAAGAATTACACAACAGGCACGTGCCCTCACAACCACTACACTCACGGAAGGAGAGCTGTAACCAACACAGAATTATAACAATTATAATTATGTAACTATGTAATTTAAAAATGAATGAGCACTAAAGAAAGAACGAAAACCCCGAAAGGAATCGTTCTACAAAGCTGAAAAATCAACAAATACAATTAGATTCATAAACTAATTGAGACAAAACGTACGGCGTAGCAACCCCCACACACGGTAAGGAAGCTACAAAAGGCGTAGCAACCCCCCCACACGGTAAGGAAGCTACAAAAGGCGTAGTAACGAAGTAAAAGGGTGAACGACCTCAAGAGAGAGAGAGAGAAAGACCGAAGTCAAACTCGATCGCGACCCATAAAATTACACCGTGGTGGCCTAAACTGCCGAGGGCTCCACGGAGATATCGTACACTACACACACAAGTACAAACTCTGAAAAGGAAACTTACTGGTTTCTATACTCAAATATATACATGAACATGAGAAAATGTTTACATATATATTGAGTAAAAGAAAAGTAAGTGATTAAGTAAAGACAAAACAACAATGGCTGCCAAGCGAGGACAAAGACAGAGACGTCTGACCATGTCCGAGCCAAAAGTGAAAGTGGAGCATTCACCTGTGTGTGAGGGGGGGAGGGGTAGCTAGCTACCACTCCCCTACCCCCCCACTAACTAGCGCGGGGGTATAACACCCTCGTTAAATTCTAATGGCTCGCCATTTCAGCTACGCTAAAAGGTAAACCCAATGTAAATAGCGTGGTTTGTATTTCGGTTACGGAACAAATCAAAATTAAGTTTATGAAATGCCCCTCATGTTCACATTGCCTCTCTCAAAACCTGGATTTATATCGACGTAAACCCTAAAACTAAAAAATCTCCTTTTTCTTTCCTTTCAATAGGCATAGATCTCTAGTAGGGACTATGTGGCGATACTTATGACTCAGACAGTATTTGAAACGTCACTACAACCTGTTGGATGGGAATTTGAGACCCGCTTTAGTTGTAATAACCCATAGGTCTACCTGCTAAGTCATCAGCAACCATTGCCTAGCCCTTCCTGGTTCTAGGTTGATGTTAAGGGGCTTGGGTACTGATTATAGGTAGTAGTTAGTAGGTTGGCCTGGGCATCAGCAGCCCGTTGAGATACTACCACTAGAGAGTTATTGGATCCTTTGACTGGCCAGACAGTAATGCATTGGATCCCTCTCTCTGGTTACAGCTTATTTTTTCTTTGCCTACACATACGCATAATAGTCTGGCCTATTCTTTACATATTCTAGTCTTTCCTCATACACCTGACAACAATAAAATACTAAACACTTCTTCACCCAAAGGGTTAATTACTGTACTGCAATTGTTCAGTGTACTTTCCTCTTGGTAAGGGTAGAAGAGACTCTTTAGGTATGGTAAGCAGCTCTTCTAGGAGGACACTCCAAAATTAAACCATTACTCTCTAGTCTTGGGTAATGCCATAGCCTCTGTACCATGGTCTTCCACTGTCTTAGGTTAGAGTTCTCTTGCTTGAGGGTACACTCGGGCACACTTTTCTATCTTATTTTTTTTTTCTTCCTCTTGTTTTTTGAAATGGTGTATTGGGCAGGCTTAATAGAAGGGCCATGGATGCCTGGTGGTTTATCAAGAGGTCGTCTTTCCCTTTTCTGATTCTTTTCTTCTCAAAACCATCCTTACTGTCCTCCCTTCAGTTGAAGTGGCTATCCTGGAGGGTATTTAGCCTCGCATGGTGTATCGGCTCCTCCATGTTGACCAGTTTTTCCGACTTTTTACTGTAGTCTATGGGTTTCATTATTTATAATTCTGTACATATTGTTTTTGTTATAATTCTTGTTAATCTAGTTTTTAAGTTTGATGTCTTTTTTATTTCTATTAATTCTTATGCTGTCTGGAGACATTGAACGAAATGCAGGACCAGTACGTCCTAGATTTCGTCAATATCGTCTTCTGCATTGCAACATTCGTGGTCTTCATGCAAATATTCAAGACCTTACAGTTGCGTCCAGACAGTATGATACTCTTTTGTGCTCAGAAACTTTGGTTTCTAATATGAGGCACTCATCTGAGCTCCTTATAACTGGTTTTAAGAAGCCAATAATGTTGAAACGTGATGCCATCCCTAAGTCCTACTATCAATGTGGATGTCATGAGATTCAGGTAATAAAAGTTTGTGGCAGGCATAACAAGTTTTATATGTGTTCGATCTACCGCAATCCAGACATGGATGATTCTATCTTCGATTGTCTTTTTACCATTATGGCTAAAATACATTATGACAAAAAGGCTTCTTTTGTCTTTGTTGGTGATTTTAATGCTCACCATAGGGAGTGGTTAAGTCCCAACTCTCCTACTGATTGTCATGGCTTAAGAGCTTTAGACTGTGAGCAAATCATAAATGAAGCTACTCACGGGTCGGGTAATTGCTTGGACCTCGTATACACTGACTCCCCTGGCGTTATAACTAGTAAGGTTGGTTCTCCAGTCAGGACATCTGATCATGCCTTGATTTCATTAGAAGTGAAGAATGAGCAGCCTGTCCCTGATGTATCATACTCTTGTAAAATTTATATGAAATCCCAAGCAGACTGGAATGGGATTTTGCATGATCTTTTGTGCTTGAATTGGTCGCAATCATATAGTAGTGTAGATCCTGCTGTCCCTTTGAATGAGAATCTAGTCAACATAATTGATGGGCGTATCCCTTCTCGTGTGCTAAGGTACCGAGTGAAGGACAAACCGTGGTTCAATGATGATTGTAGACGTGCTTAATTGGAGAAGTAGGAGGCTTATCATCTTTGGAAGGGTAACAGATCAGATTTGACCTGGAACAACTATACTCAGCTTCGAGCTTTTGCTCAGGGAGTTTATGCCTCAACTGAAAAGGAATACAATTTAATCATAAAAGAAACCCTTTCTGGTACAACTCAAGAACATAAATGGTGGTCTACCCTTAAATCTGCATTCTTTGGTGTTGATGCAACAGTTCCTCCTTTATTTAAACCAGATGGCTCAGTCACTCACTGTCCAAAGGAAAAGGCAACCCTTTTTGCTGATGATTTTGACACTAAACAGAGTAATGAAAAACTTGAACTTCCTCATTCCTGTTTTCCTGAGGCTAAACTAACTAGTTTAGCTTTTCAATCTCGTGAAATTAAAGTTCTGTTGATGAACCTCGATGCTTATGGAGGTGTAGACCCAAATGGTATTTTTCCTTTGTTTTTTATAAAGACAGCAGATTTCTTAGCTCCAAAGTAATCTGTTATTTTGCGCAAGTTAGCAAGAAGAGGAGCTTTTAGTACTTGTTGGAGAATTGGTAATGTTACTCCTCTATGTAAATGTGTTTGTGGTAGCTCAAGTCCCACTGATTACCGCCCAATTTCCATAACTTCCATATTATCTAAAGTTTTTCAATGTCTTCTGGCAAAACGTCTCAATAGGTTTGCTGAAGGTAATCCTCTATTCCCTAGTTTGCAATTTGGTTTTCGTAAAGGCCTTGGAGCATGTGATGCCCTTCTTACAATCTCCCATGCTGTACAGAAATCCCTTGATTGTGGTCAGGAAGTTCGTATGATTGGCCTTGATTTTAGTGCTGCCTTTAACCGTGTTAATCATGAGGCCCTTGTTTTCAAACTCAAACAGTTGGGAG
>NC_090746.1:67047044-67054544 GCF_036898095.1 Palaemon carinicauda | reverse complement strand
ACCAATTACTTTCCCTTTTAGAAACATTTATCCCCTTTTAGAGACCAACTTTACTCCCTTACAGAGATTCCCATCCCAATTAGATATCCATTTTGCTCCCTTTAAGAAACAATTTTCTCATTTAAAATCCATTTTTGCTTTTAGAGATTATCCTCCATTTAGATACTAAATTTTCCCTCATTCAGAGTCAATTTTCTCCTGTTTACAAACTAATTTCTACCACCTTTTAGCATCTGACCGTCACACATTGAGAATCCAGTGTTGGTGACTCAACTGAAGTCGTGTGTGACATCAATCAAAATAATTGTGGATGGTTGGCCGGATTGTTAACTTACCCTGAATAGTCTCCCAGGCCCCAATGCCTTTTCATGTAGCCAAAATTCAGTAATCCCTAATCTCAAACATATTTCAGAATGATCAGTTTCAAAGGCAAATCCCTAAACCCCCCCCCCCTCTCTCTCTCTCTCTCTCTCTCTCTCTCTCTCTCTCTCTCTCTCTCTCTCTCTCTCTCTCTCTCTCTCTCATAACTGATCAATCCGTATTGAAATGACACAGAACAAGTTGGACTTCAAGCCCATTAGAGTCTTGGGCCAAAGACTTTGTAACGGCCACCATAATTCTGTTATCGATCAAGATGTTCTTTGTAAATGTCAAGATCTTGAACCCATATTTCGAAAGCGGTATAGGTAAAGAGAACTCTCTTTGTTCCCACTGGTTTAATATTTGCCGGTTACGTGTATGTTGTGACTAAGGTAGGATTTTTCCACGGTTAGTGTAGCTTGCAGGTATAGTGTTATACCTGCTTTGCAAATTGCATGCTAAAATAAAAATTTTATAGTTTATATATATATATATATATATATATATGTATGTATATATATATATATATATATATATATATATATATATATATGTATATATATATATATATATGTATATATATATATATATATATATATATATATATATATATATATATTTATTTTAATGTTACTGTTCTTAAAATATTCTATTTTAATTGTACATTACTTCTCTTGTAGTTTATTTATTCTACTGTTGGAGTACTTGGGCTTATAGTCCGTGGGCTGAGGGGGCTCACCTTGCACCCCCCCTTAAAATTGACAAAAGTGCATTTAGGTTGTAGCTTTTGATCCATATTTTCATTTTTTTAATGTTCCCATTGAAAAAATAGGGACGCACTACCACTACTGGGCCACTTTCTTCGATGACATCATCGAATTTTGCTGCTGCCAATTTTGGGGTAGGGGAAACCAAATTAGACATAACTCCGGACTGAATGGTCAGAGAAAGATAAATGACATGTCAAAATGTTTGCTTTGGGCCTCCCTAACAGATAAAATAGACAATTTGCAATTATGTTTAATAATTAGGTCACCAGAGGTCAAAAGGTCACCAAATTTGGGGTCAAGTGAAAATTTTAGGCACCTCCATAAATGTAACCCTAGGACCAGCCAGACCAATATCTAATGACTTTTTCTGCCTTATTTCATCTCTAGAGACCTCAAGAAATAGAATGATACCCATTAAGTGTACTTATTGGCCAAATCATGGAAATGAGAAGTTATGTAAAAAAGTCAATTTTCAAATTTGTCGTTTTTTAGCCTCAAAATCGTAAAAACTGATAAAGCTCCTAACTCTTCTTACAGAGGGGCTACGGAAATTATTTTGGTGTGTTTTCTCAGGTTTTGAGGTCAGAGAATCCAAAAAAAGCATTCTCAACAATGTCAACTAATTACATCATGCTGAAATTCAAGATGGCCGCCACTCTGGACGCCGTAATTTTGACTTGGCTATAACTCCTCCATGAATGCAGCAAGAGAGAGAATATTTGTGTCCTCACCCAGGTTCTTGAGATTACAGCATACAATAAAGGCAGTCTCAACAAGTCTGTTAGTGAATTTGGGGAAAGTCACATAAATCAACAACAGAAATGCTTTATTTGAAGGTTACGAAAATAATGAATGAAATAAATAAAACTGTACATGAATGTACAATATACTCATATGATGCAAGACCTCATTGGGAAAATTCACACTGTGTTGCTTTGGACTACAGGAACAAGTTAACCTATGCAAGGTATAAAGTTTGATAGTCTACTTGGGTACCTTTGGGTCCACTTTTGATTAATGGAAAGGCAATTATTGGAAATATCTTGTGATACAAGGGAGGTCCTTGGTCCTTCGACCCTGAAATCTACCATCTTGTTACTTGAAACTTTCTTAGTCCAAGTCAGACCCACTATCATCACTTTCATAGTCATCATTAAAATTTCCATCACTTTCATTGTTTTCATCTAGGCTTTCATCATAAGACGTCTCATCATCGTCCATCGTCTCAAGTATATCAGCCATACTTGTAGGAAGTGCAGTTCCCTTGAACCAACAGGGATCTAGATTTCCATCCTTCATTATCCAACCATGATCCACAGCTGGATGAGGGACCTGACCTCAGGTTTGGGATAATGGGCACGCTTCCATATAGCAACCTGATAGTTCACCTCCTGATATGCTCATTTAGACACTCTTGGTGGCTGAAGAGATGAAAGATCAACATTTTTCTTTGAATCCAGCGACTGCCCACTGCACTTTAACTCGAGTATTTGGTATCGAAGCTGGTCAACTTCCTTTGTCTTAGTTTTGGCAGAATACATGGTCAGGTGAAATTCTCAAGAGCAAGGAATATTTCATCGGTTACCTCCCATGACTCCCTTAGGCCACTGAAGACTTCTTGGTACTTTGGGCATTTCTGTAAAACTCGCAGCGGTTTTAACTTGACAATTCCTTTAAAGGAACTGGTCATATCGCATCTACTGAATGCATGCAGACCAAGGAAAGCAGACCTAGGAGAGAGGCACAGTAAGTTGGTGTGAACCCTTTCAATAGTTCTGTGACATCTATGAATCGCCTTCTATTCCCAGTGCCAGTATCAAAAAGGAGTTGCACACCTAAGTTTGGAGCATAATACAGAAGTATGAAGAATATGTCACTGTCTGGACTTCGAACCCGAACAGATTTGTATCTTTTATCCTTGGCATAGGTTGAATAGAGAATGACACGTAAATCATTTTCTTCCTGGGTTGAGTCAAGAGATTAAATTTGAAATGCAGTGATCTTCTCATTGTCTGTCCTGAGTTCGTACGCCTTGCCCTTACAAACTAAGATAAGCTTCTTCTCTACCTTCGGTATATTCTCCTCCGTGCACCAAACCCTCAAGAGTAATTCAATGAGCTGAGTTTTATTGTCGTCATTACTCAAGATCTCTTTCCAGTTATCTGGTCGCCTTGTGTTTTCTCCACTAACCAAACTTTTTTCTCCTGAGCTAAGATTTGATCTCTCCAGGGATTTAATTGAATTGGGCATGTAAACCAAGTGTTTAAATGAGCATATCAGGAGGTGAACTATCAGGTTGCGATATGGAAACGTGCCTATTATCCCAAACCTAAGGTCCCTCATCCAGCTGTGGATCATGGTTGGATAATGAAGGATGGAAATTTAGAACCCTGTTGGTTTAATGGAACTGCACTTCTACAAGTATACAAGGTACCTAGAGGTGATGCTACAGATGGTGAATATGGGGGGGCGAAAGCAGCAGAGACAGCAAGCATCGTGATACCCGTTCATCACAGATCCAGAAGAGTGAGAAAGCCGCTAGGAAGATCAAGCAAAGAACGCATTCATTACAAAGATATTGAAGAAGAATGATGACTTCTTTGCTCCATTGCCCAAACAGAGGCTGAAGACTTTCGCTGTCATTGGCAAGAAAGCACTTGTGAAAACATCAAGTAACAAAACAGTGGAGTACAAACAGCAGGGGAATGTCACATTCAAGTTGTTGGTCAAGTCTCAAAACCACAAATTGGATGTCCTAGAACTTCTACGATACCCACTCATGCCTGTGCTATCATCACTTGAGACACCAGATGGGTATCTTCTGAAGACAGACAAGAGCAAGGATTTCCACCACTTAGTGAAAGACACGAATGATTCCGCTATTCCTCCTGACAAAGATACCATGAGTGTAGAAGATGGAAATACCGTGTTTCACTCAATGAAGGAAATGCCAAAAACACTCAAACAGATATATCAAAACATCTTGTCCGTCTCCACATCTGGGAAATCCAGCGTGATTTTCAGCACTGACACTTACATGCCCAATTCAATAAAATTCCTGGAGAGATCAAATCTTGGCTCAGGAGAAAAAAGTTTGGTTAGTGGAGAAAACACAAGGCGACCAGATAACTGGAAAGAGATCTTGAGAAATGACGACAATAAAACTCAGCTTATTGAATTACTCTTGAGGGTTTGGTGCACGGAGGAGAATATACCGAAGGTAGAGAAGAAGCTTATCTTAGTTTGTAAGGGCAAGGCGTACGAACTCAGGACAGACAATGAGAAGATCACTGCATTTCAAATTTAATCTTTTGACTCAACCCAGGAAGAAAATGATTTACGTGTCATTCTCTATTCAACCTATGCCAAGGATAAAAGATACAAATCTGTTCGGGTTCGAAGTCCAGACAGTGACATATTCTTCATACTTCTGTATTATGCTCCAAACTTAGGTTTGCAACTCCTTTTTGATACTAGCACTGGGAATAGAAGGCGATTCATAGATGTCACAGAACTATTGAAAGGGTTCACACCAACTTACTGTGCCTCTCTCCTAGGTCTGCTTTCCTTGGTCTGCATGCATTCAGTAGATGCGATATGACCAGTTCCTTTAAAGGAATTGTCAAGTTAAAACCGCTGCGAGTTTTACAGAAATGCCCAAAGTACCAAGAAGTCTTCAGTTGCCTAAGGGAGTCATGGGAGGTAACCGATGAAATATTCCTTGCTCTTGAGGATTTCACCTGACCATGTATTCTGCCAAAACTAAGACAAAGGAAGTTGACCAGCTTCGATACCAAATACTCGAGTTAAAGTGCAGTGGGCAGTCGCTGGATTCAAAGAAGAATGTTGATCTTTCATCTCTTCAGCCACCAAGAGTGTCTAAATGAGCATATCAGGAGGTGAACTATCAGGTTGCTATATGGAAGCGTGCCCATTATCCCAAACCTGAGGTCAGGTCCCTCATCCAGCTGTGGATCATGGTTGGATAATGAAGGATGGAAATCTAGATCCCTGTTGGTTCAAGGGAACTGCACTTCCTACAAGTATGGCTGATATACTTGAAACGATGGACGATGATGAGACGTCTGATGATGAAAGCCTAGATGAAAACAATGAAAGTGATGGAAATTTTAATGATGACTATGAAAGTGATGATAGTGGGTCTGACTTGGACTAAGAAAGTTTCAAGTAACAAGATGGTAGATTTCAGGGTCGAAGGACCAAGGACCTCCCTTGTATCACAAGATATTTCCAATAATTGCCTTTCCATTAATCAAAAGTGGACCCAAAGGTACCCAAGTAGACTATCAAACTTTATACCTTGCATAGGTTAACTTGTTCCTGTAGTCCAAAGCAACACAGTGTGAATTTTCCCAATGAGGTCTTGCATCATATGAGTATATTGTACATTCATGTACAGTTTTATTTATTTCATTCATTATTTTCGTAACCTTCAAATAAAGCATTTCTGTTGTTGATTTACAGTATGTGACTTTCCCCAAATTCACTAACAGACTTGTTGAGACTGCCTTTATTGTATGCTGTAATCTCAAGAACCTGGGTGAGGACACAAATATTCTCTCTCTTGCTGCATTCATGGAGGAGTTATAGCCAAGTCAAAATTACGGCGTCCAGAGTGGCGGCCATCTTGAATTTCAGCATGATGTAATTAGTTGACATTGTTGAGAATGCTTTTTTTTTTATTCTCTGACCCCAAAACCTGAGAAAACACACCAAAATAATTTCCGTAGCCCCTCTGTAAGAAGAGTTAGGAGCTTTGTCAGTTTTTACGATTTTGAGGCTAAAAAACGACAAATTTGAAAATTGACTTTTTTACATAACTTCTCATTTCCATGATTTGGCCAATAAGTACACTTAATGGGTATCATTCTATTTCTTGAGGTCTCTAGAGATGAAATAAGGCAGAAAAAGTCATTAGATATTGGTCTGGCTGGTCCTAGGGTTACATTTATGGAGGTGCCTAAAATTTTCACTTGACCCCAAATTTGGTGACCTTTTGACCTCTGGTGACCTAATTATTAAACATAATTGCAAATTGTCTATTTTATCTGTTAGGGAGGCCCAAAGCAAACATTTTGACATGTCATTTATCTTTCTCTGACCATTCAGTCCGGAGTTATGTCTAATTTGGTTTCCCCTACCCCAAAATTGGCAGCAGCAAAATTCGATGATGTCATCGAAGAAAGTGGCCCAGTAGTGGTAGTGCGTCCCTATTTTTTCAATGGGAACATTAAAAAAATGAAAATATGGATCAAAAGCTACAACTTAAATGCACTTTTGTCAATTTTAAGGGGGGGGTGCAAGGTGAGCCCCCTCAGCCCACGGACTATTACAGCATCCTGCTTTTCCAACTATAGTTGTAGCTTAGCTTGTAATAACAAAAGTCTAAAAAGAATAACACACAAACCTTTTCAGGAAAGGAGTACTTTTGTAGAGTCTTGTCTTTAAAGAGATACTGAATTCAAATGCGTTGGTTTTATTGTTATTATGTTCCGTATCCACTGAAGTCATCAAATCCCCAGCCGATTTTGATGCTGAAGTCGCCGCGACTGAAATTTCACAAGAGACATTTCGGTAAACAGTAAATCTGTAATTTTATATAAATCAACACACACACACACACACACACACACACACACACATATATATATATATATATATATATATATATATATATACATATATTATTAAAAGCTAATTTATAACTCTAATTGGATAAGAAAGATGCTATAAGCCCAAGGGCTCCAAGAGGGAAAAATAGCCCATTAAGGAAAGAAATCAATGAAATATGTAAACTACAATAAAAATAAAATATACTAAGAACAGTAACAACATTAGATTAGATCTTTTATATGTAAACTAAAATAACTTCAAAAATCAAGAGGAAAAGAAATAAGATAGATCAGCGTGCCCGGGTGTACCCCCAAGCAAGAGAACTCTAACCCAAGACAGTGGAAGGCTATGGTACTAAGGCTGTGGCACTACCCAAGACTAGAGAACAATGTTTTGATTTGGGGTGTAGGCTACTTTTCCTAGAATAGCTGCTTACCATAGTTATAGAGTCTTCTACCCTTACCAAGAAGAAAGTAGCCACTGAACAATTATATATCAGTAGTTAACCCACTGAGCGAAGAAGATTTGTTTGGTAAGCTGTGTTGTCAGGTGTAAAAGGACAGAGGAGAATGTGGAAAGAATAGGCCAGACTATTCGATGTATGTGTGAGCAAAGACAAAATTAGCCGTAACGAGAGAGATTGATCCAATGTAGTACTGTATGGCCAGTCAAAGGACCCAATGACTCTCTAGCAGTAGTATCTCAATGGGTGTCTGGTGCCTGGCGAACCTACTAC
>NC_090746.1:66982044-67042044 GCF_036898095.1 Palaemon carinicauda | reverse complement strand
ATAATCGTTTATTATGTAGAAGCAGTAGCTGGAAAGAGGAAAAAAGTACCACGTAAACTTCAGTACTTTTCTTTGTGAAGGCGAATTGATTATCATTAATGATGTCATCCTCCGAGTGTTTTTATCCAGTTCTCATTCATTCATGTCTCAAATATAACCCCCAAGAGGCTTTTATATCCCTTTTATAAGACTGAAAAATAGCTTTTAGTGAAGACTCCTTTAAAAGTGGTTTCCCTTGCATTTGGTAATCCATTAAAAGCCATTATTATCTTCGATTTCATTATATCTTTTTAGAGTTGTTTATTTGTGCCACTCTCTCTCTCTCTCTCTCTCTCTCTCTCTCTCTCTCTCTCTCTCTCTCTCTCTCTCTCTCTCTCTCTCTCTCTATGAGAAAAGTAGAGAAGCCATTACAAACTTGAAAGTTCCCAGGACATAGGCCTATTTAGTCCTCGCCTGGTTGATTGGTCTGCATCATACCTTGGCGTCTCAAAAGCAAAGACTAACAGGTTCGCTCTTCTTTTCGATGGGGTGAGGTCGCGAGCCCTCCACCTAACACGTTGGTCACCCACGCAAGTTCCTCCGACACCAAGCTGCTCCCACTTTTCAGTCTTCTACTTTACCTCTGTTCTGTCTTCCTCGCTTCCTTCTTCCATCTTATCCTCCTAATTCCAAATTTTATGATAGAAATTGCAGTTGGTTAAACAGCACACTAAACCAATTACATATCGGCCTATCAAGAGCACTTTTTCTTTTAAAGGTTCTTCAGGTTATGCAAATATGACCAACAATTCAGTTAAGTGCTGTTCTTAATGTTTTATTTGTAATGCACGTATTGGACGTAAGTGCAGAGCCCCGTTTTCGAGCGGCGGCACTTGTTCAATAATCCCTTGAGAGTTGCATAAGACTTTAGAGGAAGATCCTACTAGAGCTTCATTACATATTCACCGTGTGTGTGCATTTCACGCATAGCTAATCGAGTCTTCAGTGATTTGTAAATACATCATGTTAAGTGTTCTTTCATTTTCGATTTTTTTATAACCGCACTCTCCATCGTTAACTTGACTGCATCACTTACTGGCGTGGGTAATTTCCATGAATACATCATCTACCGCGTATGTATTTTTAATAAGCTGGACTTTCAGGTATTAGATTGACCAAAGCACAAACCACCCGATGAGATACTACCAGTAGAGAGTAATTGGATCGTTTGACTAACTAGATGGTACTACATTGTATCTTTCTCTGGTTACGGATAATTTTTACTTTGCTTACACATACATCGAATAGTCTGATATTTTTTTACCCATTTTCCTCTGTCCTTATACACGTAACAACACTAAAATAACCGAACAGTTCTTTGCTCAAGGGGTTATTATTATTATTATTATTATTATTATTATTATTATTATTATTATTAAATGCTAAGCTACAACCCTAGTTGGAAAAGCAGGATGCTATAAGCCCAAGGGCTCCAACAGGGAAAATAGCCCAGTGAGGAAAGGAAATAAAGAATAATTAAATATTTTAAGTATAGTAACAACATTAAAATAAATATTTCCTATAAAAACTCTAAAAACTTTAACAAAACAAGAGGAAGAGAAACTAGATAGAAGTGTGCCCGAGTGTACCCTCAAGCAAGAGAACTCTAACCCAAGACAGTGGAAGGCCATGGTACAGAGGTTATGGCACTACCCAAGACTAGAGAACAATGGTTTGATTTTGGAGTGTAATTGTTCAGTGGTTCCTTTCCTCTTGGTAAGGGTAGGAGAAACTTTTTAGCTATGGCAAGCAACTCTTCTAGGAGAACGACACTCCAAAATTAAACAATTGTTCTCTAATCTTCCACTGTTTTTGGTTAGTTCTTTTGCTGAAGGGTACACTCGAGCACACTATTCTATTTGTTTCCTTTCCTCACTGCGCTAGTTTCCCTGTTGGAGCCTATAGCACTCTGCTTTTCCAACTAGGGTTGCTGCTTAGCTAATAATAATAATAATAATAATAATAATAATAATAATAATAATGAATAGGTCTATCAAAGTTTAAGGCCCACCAAACCTGGTAATGATATTAACACAACATATATAGATTTTTTTTTATTTTATTTCCTCCTTACACATATCATGAAACGTGGAAAACGCGAAATCAAAAATAAGTTTCAGAACAAAAGAAAAAACAACAACAAAACATTCAAGTTTTGTCAGACATGCTATTGAGAAATGTTACAGCTTTTTCACACTAGAGGAAATAGGAACAAGTGCAATAAAAGATATTTACAAGTAATTTCGTCCCTGACTTGTAATGTACGATAAGTTCTTGGTCATCTGATCCACAGGTCAAGGCCAAGGTGAAACACTAGTAATGATTGCAATGATACTTATTTAATCACCCAGTGTTCTTTTCTAGTTTTGTATCAGGCTAAGAGAATGGCAGCCTTTCTATTAACGTCAGTGTTTTATGGGTTAGTGGGTGTTTCATTTTCTTTTCCTATACGTTTCTATACATTTCCAGAAATTCCAGATAATTTGAAATTTAATGCTACATTTCTTGTTTACTTTATCTATTCAAAGGTAATTTGATTCCCGGTCATTTTTACTCCTGGTAATTACACTTCCACTTTTGTTATAGTTCAAACTATAAGATAAATATATGTAAGATAAGCAAGTCATTATATAATTATTATATCAGAGGAATACAAGTAATATAAAGAGCAATGTTAATTTATTGTTATTTAATATACAGTAAGGAAATCAATTTAAAAATCTAAAAGTGTGTAATGTACCTTAGTAAAGCCTATTTTTTTTAGTAATGAAGCAGCTTATGAGATATTGATCATAAGAAATCTATTTTATTTTCAACATTATATCTCTCAATGATTTTCTTTAGCCTTTGTTTATATCTTTATACTTATTTTTGTACCGCAGATCTCACCCCCTACCAAATTGAAACTTTTTCAACTGAGGTAACTTTTCTTCTTGTTGTAACATTTAATTTCCATAGATTGGGGTGTGAACAACTTTAATAAACAACCAATGTATATTACTGTTGAGTGATAGTTTTAGTAAAGTACATTAGTCAGTATCAAGTGATAGTATCATTCAACTACTAATTATGCATATATACAACCAAGGTGAGGCAGAAATTATACTTTTTGTTAGAATTGTATATTCCTTTTACACACATATATATATATATATATATATATATATATATATATATATATATATATATATATATATATATATATATATGTATGTATATATATATATATATATATATAAAGTTTATATATATATACATATATATATATATATATATATATATATATATATATATATATATATATATATATATATATATAATATTGAGAGAAATTACAGGTAGTAAAATTGACCGGGAGTCAAAATACCGGGAGGCAGATTACCGGTCACCCTAATCAAAATTCTTCTTAACATTAGTGACTTATTCTATAGAACCCCCATTATCAACTGCTCCCCCCTGCCCCAACCCTCTACATACATACTCCATACTCAGTGCGACTTTAGCAGTGGATTGCAGGCTGCGTTCCTTCGGCCACTAGCTGCACTTGCATTCTTTCCTTTTACTTTACCTCTGTTCTCGTTTCCTTTGTGCCATCTTGCTGTTCAACCTCTTCTTAATCCGGCACCATAATGTAACTCCTGGTACCTTAGATGCGCTTTTGTGCGGAATAGCATTGGATTCCTCTCTCTCTGTGTATGGCTCATTTCATCTTTGCCGACACATACACAGAATAGTCTGGCCTATTCTTTACACATTCTCCTCTTTCCTCATACACTTGACAACACTGAAATTATCAAACACTTCTTCTTCCCTCAAGAGGTTAACTGCGGCACTGTAATTGTCCAGTGGCTACTTTCCTCTTGGCAAGGGTAGAAGAGAGACTTTAGGTATGGTAAGCAGCTCTTCTAGGAGAAGGACACTCCAAAATCAAACCATTATTCTTTAGTCTTGGATAGTGCCATAGCCTATGTACCATGGTCTTACACTGTCTTGGGTTAGAGTTCTCTTGCTTGAGGGTACACTCGGGCACACTAATCTATCTTGTTTCTCTTCCTCTTGTTATTTTGAATGTTCATCCTCGTGTTATTTTCAAGTTTTTTTTATATTTTATGTAAGAAAGCTTTATTTTAATGTTATTATTCTTAAATTTCTCTTGTACTGTAGTTTTCCCTTATTTCCTTTCCTTACTCGGCTATTTTCCCTGCTGGAGCCCTTAGGCTTATAGCATCCTGCTTTTACTACTAGGGTTGTAGCTTAGAAAGTAATAATAATAATAATAATAATCCATAAATCCACTCTAGTCAAACACACAAACCAACTTAGAAAAAAGAAATCCCAACGAAAGAAGAGAAAAAGCATCAGTTTCACTTTTCGTTGGAGCACTTGGCACTTAAGCCTACAGCTTTCCTCGCTCATCGTCTTAAAAAAAGGCAGTTCAATGATGTTATGCACTGCATGCAAAATACCCAATTAATTTAAAATATATATTGCAATAAGTCTTGTGACTTAAATTCGAACAAAACATTAGTGCAACTAAACATATCTTTGGTTGACCTGTTTATGGCCATGCTATGGGTTATAGTCTTCTAACAAAGATATATATTCGTCCCTATCAATGTTGTCCATTTGGTCCAGGGTAATAAAATACTTGTCGTAGGCAGCAACTTTGCTTGGCACGGGGAAGTAGCCAAGCTTTTGGTAATAAAACTTGCAGCCGTAGTCTATGGCTCGACTCTCCTGAAGAGTTAGCTCGAGTTGCCAGTCCTGGAATGAGAGACACGATTCTTTACTCAGGTAATCGTTATTAATACAGAATAATCCCCATTGAAGTATAAAAAAAGAGTTGGTTGGGGTACTTAAGAGGGATGGAACAACAATAGTACGTCATAGATTAAAACCATAATACAAAACCTTGTATTTACTTATCTAAGTGAAAAGAAACTAATTTTAGGGCAATTTTGTTGCTATAACTAATACTCGTGGGAAACATGGTAATGATATTACAAACCGTAGAGTTATTCAAACTAGATTCGCTTTTGGAGGGTCTACCTTAATCTAGGTCATTGAATGAGGTTCAAATCAAACATGCAAGTCCACCACAATTAAAGGCTCGCTTCAAACTAGCAGATTGTGCCATTTGGTTTTGTCTACGCAAATTAGAAATCAAATGATCATTAGGGGCGTTCGCACGCTAACCCCAAGAGGTCGTGATTTACTAGGAAAATCCACTCGTGTAAAAACATGCCTTTTAACGAGCGAAAATATTTCCGTGTGAAAAAAAATCCGGTCGTGTGAAGCGAGCGTTAGGGAAGACGGGTTACGTCAATCTCTCAGGTATTAGCGGGCTATAGGAGTAGGCTACCACAACCCAAAGGAATAAGTTCAGGTCAAATCTGAAGTACTACTACAAAATCTTCATATAAGGAATTTACTTTGATATCGAACCTTTGTCATTTGTAAGCGCTGTTCTTCAGGGACCTGTAGACCGAGGACATTAAGAACCTCTTGAACGCGTTCACGTGGCACCTCTAGACCCAAAAACTTGTACAGGTAGGAAAGCATCTTCATTGGGTGTAAGATGAAGTGTTCGTAGCGTAAAATCTGGAAAACAATGGCAAAATATTCAAGACATGATATATTCTGGAAGGGTTAGATTAAGGCCTACTTCTAAAACTGTAAATTATTATCTTATGCAATCAATCAAAACCCTCTAGGTCGAAATCTGTCAACTTATGTCTGATATCTTACCAAGTTTCCTCACAAAATGAAGTATTGGTGCATTTTACTACTATGCAATTATACAATTTTTTTTTTTTTTTTTTTTTTTTTTTTTTTTTTTTTTTTTTTTTTTTTTGAATAGGGAAGGGGTCATGTCTATCGGTCAATCCAGGCCAATGAATTCTTACAGTCAAATAATAAATTTATAACCGGCCTGACTCATTTACACTACAAGGGTAAAGACCGATATTTGTCAAAGGAATGTAAAAAAATATAACCAAACAGCTAATAATACACGTTTACAATGTGTTCTATTGTATAAAACTGTATTTTGTTTACAAAAAAAATCCAACAATGGTAACCTAATATGAATATGATTCTTGATCTATGGTTGGAATGAGAAGATAAAAAATGTAAATAGCATCTATTTCTTCCTAAAATATTATATATGTTTCAAATCGATAAACGTATCATTCATCATTATCACAACCATGCAACGTTCAGAAATACTTTGGTAAGCTTTAATTTCATTCAACACTAAGCTAATTATCTTTTCAATGGCATTTTCTGTCTTACGCCATCGAAGGAATATAATCGAGAAACAGTAATAAATGAAAAGTGGGAAGCAATGTATATTCTTCAATAAAGAATAACCCTTGTTACTATTTATTAGATTTGATAGGCCTGTGTGTCTAAGATATTTATGAGGGATCAAACGTTATTATTCTACTCATTCATTAAATTTTCATCAGAATACATCTGGGCGTAACCGGCTATATTGCAGATTATTCTAGAAATGTCCTAAAAACGTACCAACTATCAATGAGTTATACCCGATTTTTGGTTACCTTCATAATACTCTTCAATGGAACTTGCACTTGGTCGAGATTTTGTAGACCTTTAGACCTTATTAAAAACTTTATCATATTTTAAGTAGAACGCGTATCAAGAAATCTGCGAATCTAACATACGACCACTCTCTCTATCTTTCGAAGTGAATTACTAACTATACGCATTCCAAAAATATGAAGATTAAAGGGAAGACTAAAAGAAATTGCCTAATGGGAAGGACACCCATTGAGAAGATCCTGTCATTGTATTAAATGGCCAATGCCATTTAAGTTTTTATCTTTCCCCAATTCTAGGTTAATTGTGGGCACAGTGGTGAAATTTTTTGTTTTGGGCCACGGCTTATCAGAAAGCGTTTTTTTTTTATAATATATATTTCCATAGTAGTAAGATAGAAAAAATATGTTGATACATCCTGTTTCCTTATTGCTCACTCCGCAAAATAAGTTTGCGGGCACTCTATCACTTTATAGATAGGTGCAAAGTTTATAATCTTATTCTTATTATTATAATTAGGCTTATATTACCTGTACCTTAAATAAATTAATAATGAGATTCCCAATCTTTAATTTTATCTCATTCTACTTTGAAATCAGATAGGATAACACCCTGCTATCATCAGTTTGAACTTTTTAAATTATTCTTTCATGTGTATTGCCCTAGTTATATTCCTGCTAGGATTTTGCAACGTACCCATACTTATGTTTAGTTTCATTAACTGTCCTAATTTTGCGCATGAAAATAAATGTATCTTCTTCATCTTTGCACAGGACAAACAAATGATCTGCAGATTTTTGCCTTTGAATCGGCGCCTCTTGTCTTTTAGTTTTGTGCGTTCCATATTTTCACAAATTTTTTTTTTCACCCACATTTGTCATAAAACACTTTTCTTATTTTTAATATTTTCTTCACAGAAAATTAATTTTCCAACTGTTTGTGCACTATCTTCTTCGTATGGTTGCTGGAGCTCTATTAATTTTCTTCGTATATTACTATACTTTGGACAAAATAACATGAAGAGGTTAACATTCTCTTCTACATCACAGAATACACAGTTTATATTTCCACCTCGGTGTCTGTTTTTATATCCAAGCCCAATGTGTTTGTCCTTGCTCTGAATAATAAAATTGACGAAAATGTGTTATCATATACTTCCTCCTCCTTGATTTCACTCCAAGTTTTTTATGGTTCCTGGTTCCTTATTGCTCACTCCGCAAAATAAGTTTGCGGGCTTTCTATTACTTTATAGGTAAGTGTAAAGCTTCTTAGCTTATTCTTATTATTGTTATTAAGCTTATATTACCTGTGCCTTTTAAAGAAAGGGAAGAATACAAAAACCTAAGAGCTAAATTGAATGAAAAATTGAGCAGAGCTGCTAAGAGAAATATTCCTACACCAGTTCTACGACCAAGAGACGAAATTTACTAAGAAAATCAAGAAATACATGCAAATAGTAGACGCAAATCTGTCGGAAATAGAAAATTCATCTATTGCAAAATTGAAAGAGAAAGTAAGAAATGTAGACACCAAAATGTGGAAGTCGGAAATGGAAGAGAAAGAAACACTAAGAATATATAAGCATTATAAGAAATAAATAGAAGTTAACTGGTTTAATAACACGTTAAAAGCTTAGCTGTTGATAAAGGCAGGGACAGACAGTTTAGATCTAAATTGGAGAGGCAGATACAAAATATATGTGGCCATGAAGAAGAAACATTGGAACACTTTATATTACACTGCGAGATGTACAAGGAAACAAGAAATAACTGCACACTATTACATCAAGCATATATTGAAAATGGACGTGAAATAATAGCGGACATTCTTTGTTTCAGGAATTGTGATAAAAAAGAAATAGAAAGCAGAAAAAATCTTATCCAAGAACCGTGGAAAATAAGAAAAAATAATAAAAGACATCAAGTGACAAACGACAATACCATGTAAAGAAAAGAATAGAGGAGCCGTTGCAAAGGCTTATCCTCAACGTACAAGTACTTAAATAAATTAATAATGAGATTCTCAATCTTTACTTTTATCCCATTCTACTTTGAATTCAGATAGGATAGCACACTGCTATCATCAGTTTTGGCAACCTACTGTGGTCAGTTTGGACTTCTTAAACTTTTCTTTCATACCCATTGCCCTACCTATAAATGCAGCCAGATCCCTGCTAGGATTTTTAGCGTACCTAAACTTATGTCTACATTCATTAGCTGTCCTAATTTTAGACTTTCCTTGTACTCCATTTCACTCTTTCGAGTTCATTTTAGTTTAGTATTCTCCTTTCCACTGGCACCTGATATATATATGTGTATATAGGCTATATATATATATATATATATATATATATATATATATATATATATATATATATATATATATATATATATATATATATATATATATATATATTATCTCTATTCCTTCTTTCTTAGGTTCATTACGGGCTGCCCAGCGGCAAGAGCCCGTGTCTTACATAAGGTAAGGCAATCTACACACACACACATTAGGGTCAGGTTCAGGTTCGGGGGTGAGGCATAGCCTTTACAACGGCGCCTCCAACGTTTATCTTCTTGTACTGTTTTGTATTTTCTTCCACACCAGGTTTAAATTTTTAATAGTTCTTTTTTCTTTTCTATATTTGTTTCACTAAATAAAAATAATCCTACTATCTTCTTTAAATCTTCCTCGTATGGTTGTTGTAACTCGGTTACTTCATTCCTTTCTTTTCTATATTCTTGGCAAAATAACAAAAAATGTATCAAATCTTCCTCCTCATTTTTCACAAAAATTACAGTTTATATTCCCCCCATTGTGTCTACAATATTTAGTTCTTAAACATAAAATAGACCGCGGAAATATAGACACTACAATATAGAACCGGAAGAGCTTGTTGTTCTCACTAATTTTATAAATATAGTTATAATAACGGTTACATAGTCAGCTGATGATATATGAAATAGATAAAAAATTTTAAATCAATACTTTATTGATATATATCCAAATATTTATTGATATTTGAATTAATTAAGAGAGTATCTAATAAATATCTTTGCAAAGACTACGTCCGTTCTTGTATGCTGGTTTGTTTGGTTTAGGAGTTTATAATCTAAGGACCCAGCGCCAGCGGAGGGATTTTCAACGTTAGCGATTTTGACGTTTTTAACTTACATACGAGTAAGTGAACTGTGGCCATTATCTGTTAAACGGAAGTGCTTCGCTTTCTATATTATAACTGCCTGTTGGTCGTTGGAATTAACAAGTAGAGAAAGACCTACTAGTACGAACGGTAAGTATTAAAAAAAAAACACCCGTGATTGTATAGGATTGCTATAGCTACCGTAAACGCAAGCCCATGTTTTATTTAATGTATGGTCGTAGCCGACATAAAATATTAAGAATTATAGTCTTGTTTACCTATGTAAGGACTCTATCGGGGGCATAGTTAGAGATTTGTGGCCGTGGGGGCTGAGTTAGTAAAGGCCCTCCCTTCTTACCCCAACAGTACCCAAAGTGTGCTACTGTCCTCAGCGGGTTGTGTCCCTAGTGGGCACCTACCCACTGAGGCTAAACATGTTATATAGGGAATATGCAGGGGTGACCAACACAATAGCTAGGTTAGGTTGGTTTGTTAGGTTCTGTACCCTATTTTACCTTTTTATATATTGTGTAAAGTGTGTATGGAACAATTCATTAAAATATACATGATAATATTACCGTAGCATTGCTACCATTAGCAATGCCTTTGTAACATTAACACTGTGTATCATTGGTAACGTTGCTTATTTTAACATTCCCAGTACATACGTGAGTTTTGTGACCTGGGAACTCCTAGGTTAGGTTAGGTGGGTTTGTTAGGTTCTGTACCCTTTTTGTACTTTTTATATATTGTGTAAAACTTATATTGAAAAATTATTTAAAATACTTATGGAAATATCTAGCATTACTATCGCTAGTAATGTCACCATACCGTTGGTAACGCTGTGTATCATTCGTATCGAGGCTAATTTTACCGTTCTCAGTAAATACTTGAGGTTTGTGACCTGTCAACGACTAGGTTAGGTTAGGTGGGTTTGTTAGGTTCTGTACCCTTTTTGTACTGTTTATATATTGTGTAACCGGTAATATTATCTTAACAATCCGAGTCATCGTTAGTAACACTGTGTATCATTGGTAACGTTGCTAATGTTATCGTTCGGCATACATTCGTGAGTGAAGTTGTTATCAGGTTATTACCAATTATCATGTCTGACAAATGGCTCCATTGCCTGAAAGGGACATGGCATGGGAGACCCCATTCACTAACTCAACATAGCCTGGTGGGGGCATTTTCCCTATGTAACATGTTTAGCCTCAGCGGGTGGGACCCACTGAGGACATGATGTCCGCTGAGGACAGTAGCACTTCGTACCCTTATCTCTTACCCTGACAAGTTGATGGTAGTCTTAGGTGTATACTGACATAATATTAATTTTTTACCCTACTTTGAAGGCTGTGGGCGAATTAAAAAAAAAGAAAATCTCCCCCCCCCTTGCAACCCATTAGCTACATCACTGGACATTATTGAATTTTACTCAAACTGGTATGACGTTAATATTGACTTATGCTAATACTATGTTTGGCCTGGGCTTTCAAAAATATGTACTATTTGCTATACTATTAGCTAATCAAGTATTCAAGGAGGTAAAAAGAGTAAAAGTACAGAAGAGTTGTGTGAGAAAATCAGGGGCCTATTTTTAACAGCGTAGCCTACTTAATAACCTAGCTAGGGGTACCTGGTTTTAATACCCCCTAATGTTTCATCCCTGAATCCGACAACATAACCTTACCCAGGGCACTTTATGTCATACGGAGTTTGCCATTCATCTATTCTGTAGTATTACGTACAGGTTATGATCTTAAATGAAATAGGTATATTTTTATTTACAAAGAATGGTAATTCTTTACAATAGATCTGTCTTTAATAATTTTGATAATATTTTTTTTTTTTTCTGATGAATTACTTAGTGCTTTATCCAAAGCTGACTTTTTTTTTTTCTTTTTAAGGAGGAACAGAATTTTTAACTTATTTGTTAACCTTTCCAATCTTGGGGGACCCCCAGTGGGAAACCGGGGTTTTTTGGGTGGGGAATGAATTAAAGAATGTTTTGACATATGAATAATGGCATATGTAGAATCAACAATAACCTAAACAAACTACTGTACCTAACTTAATGTAACCTAGTAGCGGTATTCTTACCTATCAGGGAGGGTGCCCCTTGTCTCTCCCCCCCCCCCATCCCCGTGTGACAACCCTCCCCCCCTTACATGGCCATATTAGATATAGGACAACCTAAAACCCTTTGTGTACTTACTTGGGTTGGAGGGTAAAGGTGAGCTGCACCTTGCCAGCTCAATACCCAAACCACAATAACCTCACGAATGAATGAGCACCAATCATTTATAGTTTTGAGAGAAATTGTTAATTAATTTTCAACAAATATATAACTAAATTTAACACCCATATAATGATATACAATTAACAAATTAGATTCTATATCTAATTGAGACTTTTAAAACCAGGTTCCCTTAAAAATGGATATGTAAAAACTAAACCTTTTTTCACTTTCTTGTTTTTCAATACAACATGCCTTTTGTCACACTGAAATGTTTTTTTTTTTTTTGTTAATACCAAGTTGGCACTTTGAACCACAGATGGGGTAAATAGTGCCACTTTCATTTTTAATAATACCGGATTCTTGGCAGTACTTTCTTATTCTTTTGATGTTACCACAATAATGCAAAACAAAATCTTTATAATTTAAATAACAATTGAGACAAGAACTTGGGAGAAAATCCACAGAAATTGATGTCATAGTAGATGGTAAATGAGAAACCGCGCCAGAAGTTGAAGGTTCAGACTCCTCCATGGCTCTCAAAGAACTGAAAAATTAACTGTGGAAATTGAGTGAAAAGTGTTCAGTTTCCTAGTAAAACTGTCACCTGATTGGGTATTCAAGTCACATGATTCTAGTTTTGTTAAAATGCTAGTCCCAAGTAAAATGTGTATAATCAATGTTGGTTAAAAACTATGACGTTTGGGTGACGTCTTGCTACGTAGAATACAGTCAATGATGTAATAATGACATAATCTATGTTTTTAATGTACAAACAAACAAACGAGAGCTCAGCCTGAAGAGGAATTTGAGAGTTATGAATTCCAGGGACTTAATTTTTTTTCAGGTGGGTCAAATTTAATTTTGATTTGTTCCGTAACCGAAATACAAACCACGCTATTTACACTGGGTTTACCTTTTAGCGTAGCTGAAATGGCGAGCCATTAGAATTTTAACGAGGGTGTATTACCCCCACGCTAGTTAGCGGGGGGGTAGGGGAGTGGTAGCTAGCTACCCCTCCCCCCCTCACACACCGATGAATGGCTTCACTTTCACTTTTGGCTCGGACATGGACAGACGTCTCTGTCTTTGTCCTCGCTTGGCAGCCATTGTTTGTTTTGTCTTTACTTAATCACTTACTTTTCTTTTACTCAGTATATATGTAAACATTTTCTCATGTTTATGTATATATTTGAGTATAGAAATCAGTAAGTTTCCTTTTCTGAGTTTGTGCTTGTGTGTGTAGTGTACGATATCTCCGTGGAGCCCTCGGCAGTTAGGCCACCATGGTGTAATTTCATGGGTCGCGATCGAGTTTGACTTCTGTCTTTCTCTCTCTCTCTCTTGAGGTCGTTCACCCTTTTACTACGTTACTATGACTTTTGTAGCTTCCTTCCCGTGTGGGGGGGTTGCTACGCCGTACGTTTTGTCTCAATTAGTTTATGAATCTAATTGTATTTGTTGATTTTTCAGCTTTGTAGAACGATTCCTTTCGGGGTTTTCGTTCTTTCTTTAGTGTTCATTCATTTTTAAATTACATAATTACATAGTTACATAATTATAATTGTTATAATTCTGTGTTGGTTACAGCTCTCCTTCCGTGAGTGTAAGTGGTTGTGAGGGCACGTGCCTGTTGTGTAATTCTTGTTTTCCTTTCCCTTGGGATTTCTCTTCGGAGCCTTCCTGGGGGAATGAATGTGTACTAATGATTTTTTTTTTTTTTTTTACAGTTACCGATCTAGTTCGTTTCTGTAATGTGACAACGGTGTGAGCTGTCTTGTTGAGGCCTGGGAATTCGGCTGTTGCTGCCTCCCCTATGGATCTTCGTCAGGGGCGTGTCTCCTTCTTCTGGAAGTACTCCCGTGACGATTGACAGCTCTCCAGTTCATTTTAGAACTCTGAGGAGGCTCGCCTCCTTGGGTGGGTAACTTTCCTTCCGAGGGAAGTTTTTCCTGTCCAGGCTTGAGTTTTTCCCCTTTTGGGGGGTCCTTCTCTTGCCTTTTTTTCGTGCGACTATGCTCTTGATGCTGAGCGGTCGCACCTGCAGTTTCGCTCAAGGGGCTGGGCAACTGCAGGAGCCCCTCTTCGGAGGATTGCTCCGTTTAGGTCACTGGCTGACCAGTCTCTTCTACGAAGTGTTTCTCTTTCGTTCGCGAGAGAGTACACTCATAGAGACTCCTCTTCGGAGGATTCTTCTGCTGCTGTTGCTGTTGGCCTCCTTCGCCGTAAAGCTCACCGTCCGCCTCGTCGTAAGGGCCTCCCATCTCCCTATAAGGTGCCAAACTGTATGGCATATTAACCGCTATTGAGAAAATAGCGTTGGGAAAGGAGGGTAATTTTACAATTTTTAGTGATGCAAGGAGTGTCCTTCAAGCTATAGAAGTTTTTAATTCTAATAACCCTCTAGTTTTAAAGATTTTAGAATGGCTTTTTATTATTGGACGGAGAGGTATAACAGTTCAATTTTGTTGGGTTCCAGCACATGTAGGTGTGTCTGGGAATGAGAAGGCAGATTCACTGGCTAAGAAGGCTGCATCCGAGTTGCTGCCAAGAAGGTATCCCATTCCCTGTAATGATTTCTTACCTGACATCAAGAAATTGGTTTGCAATAAATGGCAACAGCAATGGGATAGCCTAGATGGGAATAAAATGCGAGAGGTAACAAATGTCATATCTCCTTGGAGGTATAATATGATGCCCCGAAAATGGGAGACGTCTCTTTGTCGTCTCCGTATTGGTCACACTCGGTTGACACACGAGTTTCTGCTGAAGGGCCAACACCAACCGTATTGTGACGACTGTTTAGTACCTCTAACAGTAAGGCATTTGTTGACCGAATGCCCCAATTATAACAACTTAAGGAATAGATAATTGTTTGAGGCTCGAGGTGAGGGTGGCAGGTTCATCCTTGCCAAGATTCTTGGAAATGATGTGTCCTACTATGCAAGTGGCATTTTTAGATTTATTTCAGAAGCAGGTCTTCTGAAAACTATTTAACTTTTATGACATTCATTTTTTATGATTTTAATTAAATACTTTTATTTTTTATTTTATTTTATTTTTTATTTTTGTATGCATAAATTAAATGTTACGGCGTCAATAACCTTAGATGTCAGGATGCCTGAAAACTCTAAATCAATCAATCAATCTCCCTATAAGGGTGCTAAGAGGCGCCTTTTTGAATCTCCGTATGCAGCCTACGACTCCTTCTTCTTGATCTTCCGCCCCTGGTGCAGATGGACAGCAGTCTGACCTCGTCTTCTGACGGGCAACGGTCTTCCCGACGGACATCAATCTCCCGACGGACAGACAACGGTCTTCCGACGGACATCAGTCTCCCGACGGATAACGATTCCTTCGGGGCAAAGGGTTGCCTCCCACGGGGGTTCTTCCCTTGCGTGTCAGGGTTCCCCTGCGTGCCCTTCTGCTGTGTTCTCTCCTGCTCAGTGTTAGCGCATAGGCGCTCTCCTGCTCTCCTGCTCAGTGTTAGCGCACAGGCGCTCTCCTGCTCATCAGCGCTTTCCTGATCGCTAGCGCTCTCCTGTTCGCCAGCGCTCTCCTGTTCGTCAGCGCTCTCATGATGATCATCTCTGCTGTTCCTGTTGGTTCCTGTTACGCGCCCTGTGCGCCCACGTTCGCCCTCGCAATCTAGAACTTCGGTTCAGGTCTTGGACAAGGACTCTTCTTCTACGCACAGGCTACCACGCGTTGCCTTCTGCTCGCCAGCGATCACCAGCTCGCCAGCAACCATAGACGCGTCAACGTTCACCTGCTCGTCAGCGATCTCCTACGCGTCAACGATCGCCATCGATCTGCCACGCGTGTCAGTTCCCCTGGACACCATCAGTAGCGATCTAGTGCTCGCCTGCTGTGGACCACGATCTCCGGTAGCTGAGTCTTGCCGTAGATCTTCCTCCTGCTCGCCAACGCTCCCCTTTACTTCTGTCCTTCTGTGCGCCAGCTTTCTTCAATCGCCAGCGCACATCTGCGCGCCCTTTTCTGCCACGCACCAATGGGCGCCAACGGTTTTCTGACCGTCTAGGATCGCCTGATTAACAGCTTGCTTCAGCGCTCACCTTCCTGATGCACCTGCGCGCCTTCTGTTAGCGCGATGCGCGCTAACCATCACTAGTCTCTCTCGCGTTGGCAATCTCCTACGCACCCGTGCGATTCTTCACCTGCGCGCTAGCGTTTTGTTAACGCTCCACCGCTCCCCAACGCGCCGTCGCTTGCCAACGCGCCTTCACTCGCCTACGGGCTATCGCTCGCCAGAATGCGCCATCGCTCGTCAACGCGCCATCGCCCGCCTACGCGTCATCGGTCTCCCGACCGCCTGCGCTCACCCGCGCGCCCACGTGCCTGCTTGTCCACACGCCCACGTGCCCGCGCGACCGCACGCCCACGTGCCTGCACGCCTACGCGCCTGCACGCCTACGCTCATGCGCGACCTCGCACATGCTCTCCAATGTTCGCCTGCGCGTGAACCAACGGTATTCCATCGCGCGGACGGACGGTGTTCCGTCGCGCGGTCCAACGGTGTTCCGTCGCGCGGACCGACGGTGTTCCGTCGCGCGGACCGACGGTGTTCCGTCGCGCGGACCGACGGTGTTCCGTCGCGCGGACCGACGGTGTTCCGTCGCGCGGACCGACGGTGTTCCGTCGCGCGGACCGACGGTGTTCCGTCGCGCGGACCGACGGTGTTCCGTCGCGCGAACGTCGGCTTAATTCTTGCAGTATCCATTGCTCGCCTACGGGTTATCACTCGCCGACCACCAGCTCTCGCCCTTCCTACCACGCTCGCCCTCTTTCTGCGCTCCTTCGCGCACCTTCGTTTGCGTTTCTGCGTGCCCGCGCATGGGCGCTTCCACGTTCGCCCACGTGCAAACCATTGATTTACCATCGCGCGAGCGCCAGGGCGAATGCGACCGCGTTTCCCGTTGGGGTTTCGCAGCATGGCCAGCCTGGCGAGTCTTCTGGAGCGTATTTCCAGAACACGGCCTCACCCCGTAAACGCAGAGCATGGCACATGCAAGAGCAGGAAGAATCTTCAGGGAGGTTTGAGCAACATTCTTCTTTCCAGAACCTGGGTTAGCCCTTCCCCGTCACTCCCTGGAAGGGTTTTGCCAGGGAGCTTTCCGTTCTAGATTTCTCCATCGGCCAAGGGGTGACTGGTTTACCCCTTCCTCTTCTCCATCTCGTGAAAGGGGCTTACCAGGTCCTTTCCCTCCTCGGTTGCGACCCGAGGTTTTGTTCAAGGAAGCTACAGGAAGGTCATGGGTACTTTCCTCCTCTCGGGCTCAAGCACCTTGGCGTTTCGTCGCCAAGTTTCAAACTTGCGGGCAAGCTCGATGTTGGACCATCTGGACGCAATGACCGAGGGCTTCCTTTCGGGTGTCTCATCCGTGGATGTCGACAACCTCAGACACCCTTCCATCCTTGGGAAGAGTTTGTTTGTGCCCAAGGACAGAGACATAGACAGCGGTTGTGCGGAGGAAGTCGACTTCCGTTTTTCACTCCTCCAAGGCGTTTTCTTCCAGACCCTGCAGGGCTCCAGCGCCTCTTTCCTTCAGCCTTGTCGGCCTAAGTTATCGGACCGGCTACGACAACTGAGACAAGGTGTCCAATAGCAGTCCCCTCCTGTCAGGAACAGGTTACACGGGAGGCTCTCCCGGGGGGGCATAGTCCTAGAGGGAGCGGCAGAGTTCACGAACTCTAGGATTGGCAACCCCCCCTTGCAGGTTTCACGCTGGGAGGATGCCTAAGGTTACTCATCCGGATAACAGCTTCCCGATGCCCATTCCTGCACGATATCCGTGATCAGCCAAGGATATCGCGCCTGCCGTCTCTGTCAGCGAATTCAGTGTCTCTGAACCTCTATGCCATAGGGTCGGCAAGAGTTTGCCCGTTTCGGCAGAATGATCCATGCCTTAGGAGAGGATCCTCCATAGGATCGTCGACGGCTTCACCCCCCGGCTTATTCAGTCAATCCTTTCTCGTAAGAAAGTATCTGAGACGGGAATTCCGTAGTCGACCTCTCAGCTCTGATCAAGTTTGTCGAACAAACTTCGTCCAGCGTGGAACAGCAGAATCGATCAGACTGGTAACGAGGCGACAGGACTCCTTAGGCCCTGGTGCAGAAGGACGGGTACTTTCAGTTTCCATTCCATCCATCTTCCAGGAAGCTCGTGGAATTCAGCCTAGACTACAGGTATTCCTGCTTAAGATGCAGGGTGGCGATCCCGCCGTGGCATCGCAGGTTTTCCCCAGAGAACTCTCCCTGCTTTTCTCATGGCCGCTCGGGAGCAGTCTGCCGCCTCCTTCGCCTTTTGGAGGTCTGGTCAACTCCGGTAGGCTCGGGTTCGATCTTCTTCAACGCCGGGACAAGCTTCCGGATCCTTACCATGAGTGGGGGTTCATGGTGATTTGCTAGGAGCCTTCTCTTCTTCGGCCTCAACATCTGGAGTATCTAGCCATGATATTGAGTCAACGGCCTTACCACGTTGGAAACCCAGCTTCTCGTCCGTTCAGCGAGGTTAAGCAACGTCGGGTCTGGTTGGTACTTGGATGGGTGACCGCCTGGGGACGCCAGATTCTGTTGCCGCCTCCTCCGAGCCTTCCCTTCAGTTGACTGTGGCAAGGCTGAGGAGAGTCGCAGTACCTGTTTTCAGTCGGGCAGAGCTGTCAGCCCTACCTTTGAACGTTTCCTAGGTCTCTTTCCTCATTGACCCATCTAAAGTTCCGAATGGTCGCCTCAGGATAAGTTCCCTGTGGGGCGGCCCAAGTTCCGGTGGTTTCAAAGCAACGATTAACCGGAATTTCTGGCCCCTATGGGACCAGTGGGACGATTAGACCTGCAATGGGGATTGACCTATGGAACCTCTTGATGGGAGTGGATATTCTCGTCCTTTCCCCACATTTTTTATGCTGTTCTCGGACTCGTCAAAGAAAAGGGGGGGGGGGGGGGGCATGTTCCGGTCTAGGCCTATGGTCAAGATCTGAAGGATACCTCTCCATCATTCAGGCAGGCTTAGGGGCCGTAGTCTGGCCCCTCTACAGATCCTATAGCTCCTGCCGAGTCGCTCCGTGCGCGACGACTTCATGGTACTGGCGTGTTCTAACCAGCAAGGGACGCATTTTCATCCCTTCGCATCTTGCAGTAGAGATACAGAGATGATTTGAGATCCTCTCAATACCACCATCGGCTCGCTCATTCCGGGCAGAGGAATGTTCTCTCCGACTATCCGAGCAGAGCCTCGTAGAGAGAGTGTACCTGGGGGTCTTTGGCCTTGAGTAACCAGCAAGTCCTGGCCTGGGGGACCTGATCGCGACAGCTTGGAACCTCAAGCTTCCGCTGTTCTTCCCCCCAGTCTCAGACCCCGAGACTCTTTGGCAAGATGCATTCCGGTGATGGTGGGACAACATCGACGCCTGCGTCTTCCCTCCTTTGTTGTCTGTTGAGAATGGGTCTCAACAGGACCAGGTTGTCTGTCAACCTTTCAATGGCCCTGAGAGCTCCACTGGGACTATACGCAGAACGGTTTCCGGACCCTCTGCTTCCCCTGACGGAACTCCCGGGAGAGCTTCTCCCATGGCACAGGCTACTCAATCGACCACACTGCAACATCTTTCACGAGCCGGGGCGTTGCTTCGGCTTCACGCCTGGAGACACTACGCCTCCTCCTCAAGAAGAGACAACCCGCTACAGTCGCGGGACGGAGGTCGCGTCATCTGCGATAGTCATCCGCAGGGGTCTTCCAGGCGAAGTGGAGAGTCTTCGGTGGTTGGTGTCGTGGGAGATATACCTCTTCCCTTGAGGCCTCTTCTCCAGTAATAACGAACTTATTGCCTTTCGGCGGGAGAAAACTCCTTTCCGCTCTCGGCAATGAAGCCTGTCGCTCAGCCTTTCCCTGACCTTCAGGCTGAAAGGAATAACTTTTTCTTTCCCGCTGGACCTTTCATCGCTCATGCGAAGCTGCGAACGTCCCTGCCCTAGTCGGAGTGAGACCTCCAACATGGAGCATGGCTCGGACTTTTTAGTCCCTTAAGAGATCTTCTCAAGACCCTTTACGTCAGGCCTCTGATCGTATTCCGTCTTGGGCTCCTGCTCACTCTGGCCGCGGCCAGTGTGTAAGCAATCTTCTTGGTCTCGTACGACTCCTCCCTTTCTAAGAAATGGGGGAAGGCAACATTCAGGTTCGCTCCTGAGTTGTTGGCTAGACTCAGAATCTTGGGGTCCCGGCCCTTCGGTCCAATTCCTTCAAGATTTCGAGTCACCATTCTGTATCTGATGTCCCAAAACCTTCTCCGTCTTGCCAGTAAGGAATCGAGAGGTTAGCTTTGGGAACAACTGCAGTTTGTCCTCACGTGCAGCCGGGTTGGGAGCACAAGAAGGACACGGGGGAGAGTCACCAGTATACCTCTTCAGCTCGGACTCAAGGACATTCATCTCGACCTGAATCCAGACCTTCCCCCGTCACGTCGCCCTACAGCACGATGTCGGATACATCGCAACGTCCCTCGCCTTCAAGTAATACTACTCTGTGACGCAGGTGCTACAAGCTGGAGTCTGGAAGCGTCTAATGACCTTCGCAGCCCGCTTCCTGCCGGGCGTGACCCACAGTAGTTTCGATACGTTTCTATCGCTCTGTGGTGGCTACACAACAGCTGGTCTAACCTCAGGCTCCTTTTTGGACAGGTAGCAGAAGGTTGAGGGCATTGTTATCAGGTTTTAGTCTGCATGAACGAAAGAAGTATGTCTGGCCCTTACTTCTTTCTTCATCATCCCCTCTACTGGGAAGCAGCATCCTGGTCTCTGCATAGCTGACCTCAAACCTCTGCAGGTAAACCATGCTTCCTTGTGTTCTGAGTATTGAGTCAATACTGTCGCGTCCCCCATACCCTGACGAGGTGGTATTGGGAACGTCTTAACCCAGAGTTCTTTCTGGAACTCCAGGTCAACTGCCTAGGACGGGTCACACTTCTTCCTTCACACACAAGCTTATGTAGGCCACAAGGTTCCTTGCAGAGCAAGGAAGTTGTGAGGTGCAGGGACTCCTTTTCTCGAGTGCGACTCACTCGGATTCTGAGTCCCCGGGTAAAGCCAAAGCCAGTATGGCTGGGGACTTTCCACCCTTCCTAAGGGGTAAGTCACCCAATGTAAATAGCGTGGTTTGTATTTCGGTTACGGAACAAATGACAAATTCGAAGATATTTTGTATTTTTCCTAACCATACAAACCTTAGCTATTTACATATATTTGCCCACCAGCCCTGTCCCCCAAGACAAGTCCTACCTCTAAGTGAAAGTGAAGCAATTCATAACTAGCGCGGGGGTAATACACCCTCGTTAAAATTCTAATGGCTCGCCATTTCAGCTACGCTAAAAGGTAAACCCAATGTAAATAGCTAAGGTTTGTATGGTTAGGAAAAATACAAATTATCTTCGAATTTGTCATTTTTAAATCATTTCTAGACCTAGTGCCGCTTAGATTTATATATCAAACGAAACCTTGGACTTCCCTCTTTTTAGTGAAAGTACGTAAATTTGATAACGTGCTGAATTACCTAAAGAAATTCTGTTTTACACCTAATAACTTATATCAAAAGAAAATTATCTCAGCTTATTCATTTATTCTCCTTAATAAACAACCACAAGTGAACACTCTGCTGTTAACTCTGTAGTTACACTAATTTCTGATTTACAGTATAGTGTTCTGTTTTATTAACCTTTCCAGACTTGACTACCTGTATCCATTCTGGCATTTCTGATTCATGGTAATCATCTAATTCTTCATTCCCACCCTTGGGCTTATAGCATCCTGCTTGTCTATTGGGGTTGTAGCATAGCCAGTAATAATGATAATAATAATGGGTATAATCCTTATATTATGTATTATCAGTATTATACTATTTTTACATGGTTTTGAAAATATTGTGGATTAGATGTAATTGTCATAATCATAAAAGTGACAAACAAGTAATTTATGATAAATCACATAGGCTACAGGCATTTGGCGGACACTACTATGTACTGTTTCTGAAATATTGCTTTTTTTAACTGATTTGTTTTTCATTAATCCCTTAATCTGTAGGCTATTATCATAGAAAAACTTTATTAATAAAAAAAACGGCGTTTTTATAGAAAAACTCTTGTGTTCTTCGAAAAGGACCTTTATTTTCGTCGCAAATAAACAGTTAATAAGATATACTCTAATATATCCTACGGTAATGGGGGCCACCCAATGGGAACCGGGGGTTTTGGATGGGGAAAATTTACTGCCGAATCAATAAATATGGTAAAACTAACATTTTCTTCTCTTTACATTGTTCTCTCGGATGCATAATAAATTCATTTAAAATCACTCAAAATATGGGGGTCCTCTTCCCCTGAAATATTTATTTCACTCTTGTTCAAATTTTACAAGTCAGACGTATCTGTTCCTGTTCGTACGTTTGTGTATAGCTTGTTGCGCAATAACAACTCTATACTTCCTGCGCACAAGCCATCCCTCCACTTTCTTTTTACCAATGGAATTACTCCTGTTCATTCATTTGTAAGTAGCTCCTCCTTCTTCCTTTCCCTACCATATGACAAATTTTACCATACAGTATTTGGGGATGTATGTATGCTTGAGTGTGACATAGGCAGTTCTGTGACACACCCTGTTTTCTTAAGACAACTCCTCAGTTCCTTTGTAGCTGTGTTACATGTTAGGTGTGTGTTATGGAGCCCAACATAACAAAGTGTAATTGCTGCCATCATGGCTATATGGATGCTATTGCCAAGTTTCACGATGAGTATCACGGTACTCTTAGTGCAGTGAATAATTTTTTAAAAGCTCATTGTGTTATTCTCTCAAGTTTAAAGTGTCCCAAGTGCAATTCTGAAGTAGGAAAACCAGCACATTTTTTACTGTAACTCTACTGTAAACGTTGCCAAGACAAAAAAAAGTCACATTGGTGTCAATCATAAGGTAAGGAATTATTTGTGATTTACTTTACAATAATGTAAGGATTTATTTGCGACTTCCTTTAGTTTGTGACCTGGGAAGGGGGTCCACAAGTCCCCCAGCTATGTCTGTGTCCTGGGAAGGGGGCTCCGGGGGCTTGCCCCCAGCTAGGTCTCTGACCTGGAAACTACTAGCTTAGGTTCAGTGGGTTTGTTAGGTTCTGTGGCCTTTTACAAATAATTATGTTTTGTCCTGTTTTCACACACCCAAAGTCCCAGGTTCCCACCTGTGTTTGTCGGGAAGGGGGTGGGGCCATAACAGTAGAACAGCTTATTTACAGTGGAAATGAAGGTCAAATTCATTGAAATCACTCTATTTACAGTAGGAAAAGCTCTTTTTCTTAATACAAATATTGTCCTGTGTTGTTCTATAATTTTCAATATTAAACTTACCCGATAATCATGTAGCTGTCAACTCCGTTGCCCGACAGAATTCTATGGAGGGATACGCCAGCTATCACAATACTAGAAGGGGGTGTACTTACCAGCGCCACCTGTGGCCAGGTACTCAAGTACTTCTTGTTGACACCTCCTCAATTATTCCTCTGTCGTGCTTCCGGCAAGACGTTCTGGGATACGCTTATGATCTTCGAGTTTGTTCACGGCTAATTGGTGAAGTATTCTCTCAGATTTCGGCTGTCGCATTACTGGAAACCTTCTTATATTAGCTAGATAGCTTTTATATAGTCCTGATTAACGGTTAACGATCTTTTGCTTGATTTTGGAAACCCCTTTGGCTAACTCTTTGGATTCAAGATGTCTGACATTTCGCAAGCCCCCTCCCATAGACGATGTAGGTCTTGCAATAGGCGTATTCCGAAGGCCTCGGTAGATCCTCACACCGCTTGTTCTGACTGTAGGGACAGGCCCTGTCAGTTAGAAAATCGATGTGAGGAATGCGCCGGACTTTCGGAACTGGAATTTGTCCGTCTTTTAAAATATTCATCTAAGTTAGAGAGAGGTAGAGTTAGGAGGAGTTCTTCTCACTCTTCACTGTTTTCCTCACCTCATGATCCCCTACCTTTTCCTACCCCTGTAGTGGCTACCCCCGAACCTACTGTTTGCCCTCCGCCTGATATGTCTGTTGTTTTGCGTGCTATTCAGGCCTTAGGCGATAAAGTAGAGTCAGTGGTAAGTGACCATAAGTCTCTGATGGCCGAAGTTAAGGAACTTAAGGTCAAGAGTGCAGTGGGTGGAGTTAGTGCCAGTGCTGTGACGAGTGCTAGTGTCAGTGCAGTGCCAAGTGCTAGTGTCAGTGCCAGTGTGGTGCGTGAGGATTCTTCTGTGCGAGCCAGTCGTCCTCCCAGTCCGGGACCTCTTGCAAGCTCCCATGCCCAGGGGAGAAGCAATGTCGAAGGGCATAAGGGTTCGGCAGGCCTTGTTAGGCGCACAGAAGTATCCTCGGTGGTTGCGGGCGTGTCTTCCAAAGACCGTCACTCCCACCCGCAGACGATTGAGCCCGTCTTTTTCTCGTCCGCTGATCATCTGTCAGGGAAGAAACGTTGGTCTCAGGTCTCGAGACCACTTAAACGCAGAGTCCAGTCCGCGAGTGCTCAGCCAGGTTGCAGTCATTGGCTCAGCTCTGACTCGCCGCAGTCATCTGTCGACTGCACTCCGCCCAAGAGGAGTAAGGTTCTGCCACAACAGAGCTCGACTGTTAAGGCTTTACCTCAGCCTACTGTAGTTTCTGCCGACCCTAAGTGGACTCTACTACAGTCCATGCAAGCACAGCTTTCGGACTTGATGCGTGAGTGTCGGGCTGAGAGTGTTGCACCTCCGCCTCCGCCTACACTCCCTCCGCCTGCGCTCGCTCCGCCTGCGCTCGCTCCGCCTGCGCTTGCTCCGCCTGATCGCAGTACCACCTGCCAGGCGTACGATGTTGAGCCACGGTCTGAGTTTGCTGTTCCCAGTGGTGTTCAGCCTCCGCCTTCTTTAAGGCAACCTTTGCTATGGGATCAGGAGGATTATACCTCTCTTCCTCCGCCTCCCTTTGCTGCTCCACCAGTGGTGCAACTCTTGGCTGAGGTACAACAACCTCTCCCGTCCATGAGTCAGTCTCCTCAGCTCTCGCTGCAGCGAGCTCAACCATCCACAAGGCAAGCTCCACTACACCTTGGCCTTGCGCCTCAGGAGCCTCAGCTTGCGAGACATTTACCTTGTTCTGCGCAGCCTCAACCTCATCACGCTCCGCTCACACCACAGGAACAGGAACTTGCTACTCCGCTTCCACCAACCGCTCAGCAAGCGCAATCCTTGGGTTCAACCACTCATGCTAGGAGTCAGCCTCCTCCACCCATGCGCCTTCCTTCTGCTTCGTCTGCTATTCAGCCTTTGCAGTCTGAGCCTCAGGTTCTCCCTCAACAGTTACTTGAAGAGGAAACCACTACTATTGTTCCTACTCGTTCTGACTCTGCTGTTCAGCATTCTTGTCCGATACCTTCGCTACACTCTGGTGATGAGGCGTCTGATGATGAGGAGGCTCACCTGGATCCCTCATCAGACGTGGATGAATCCAAGCCTTCTCCACAGTCTATTGACTTTCGTAAGGTCTTGGTTCTGCTTAGGGAGGTTTACCCAGACCACTTTGTCTCTGCTATTCCCCGCTCTCCGCCATCTGAGTTTTCGCTGGGCATACAACAAGCTAAGTCCTCCTATACTAAGCTAGTCCTAGCAAGGTCCTCTAAGAGAGCATTAAGGATCTTAGGGGAGTGGCTGCAGTCTAAGCAACACCTTGGCAAGACTTCTTTCATGTTCCCGCCGACCAAGCTCACTTCGAAAGCGAGCGTTTGGTATGCCACAGGAGAAGCACCAGGCTTGGGAGTACCTGCCTCTGCCCAGGCTGACTTCTCAAGTCTGGTGGACTCGCCTCGGAGAACTGCAATGAGGCGCTCTAAGGTTTGCTGGACCTTCTCAGACCTTGATCACTTACTGAAAGGACTGTTTAGAGCATTTGAGATGTTCAACTTTCTTGACTGGTGCCTGGGGGCCCTCAGCAAGAAGACCTCTCCTGCGGACAAGGATTCTGCCATGCTATTAATGTCCTGCATGGATAAGGCCATTAGGGATGGATCTGGTGAGCTTGCGTCGATGTTTGTATCAGGGGTTTTGAAGAAAAGGGAACAGCTGTGTACCTTCCTTTCCTCCAGCATTACACCTTGCCAAAGGTCACAACTCCTTTTTGCTCCGCTCTCGAAGTTCCTCTTCCCTGAAGAGCTGGTTAAGGACTTGTCTGCTGCCCTGATACAAAAGGACACACACGATCTTGTAGCCTCATCGGCTCGTAAGTCTAAGGTTACTACCTCAGTCCCCAAGACTTATCGCTCACCAGTGGCTGATACCCCTGCTACGAGGTTCATACCGCCCTTTCGTGGTAGAGCCCCCAGCCGAGGAAGCTCCCGTCCAGACTCTTACAGGAGCAAGTCCAGGAAAGGCTCCAGGACATCTAAAGGTAAAAACTGACTCTCCGCATCTCCAGACAGCAGTAGGAGCCAGGCTCAAGATCTTCTGGCGAGCCTGGGAGAAGAGAGGTGCAGACGCCCAGTCTGTCAGTTGGCTGAGGAACGGTTACAGGATTCCATTCTGCCTCAAACCACCTCTGACCACATCGCCCATCAACCTCTCTCCCAACTACAAAGAAGAGGACAAGAGGCTAGCATTGCACCAGGAGGTGTCGCTACTTGTGCAGAAGAAGGCAGTGGTTATAGTCCGGGACCATCAATCCCCGGGCTTCTACAACCGTCTCTTTCTTGTGGCCAAGAAGACAGGAGGTTGGAGACCGGTGCTGGACGTCAGCGCGCTCAACGCGTATGTCACCAAGCAGACGTTCACGATGGAGACGACGAAGTCGGTCTTAGCAGCGGTCAGGCAGGAGGACTGGATGGTCTCGTTGGACTTGAAAGATGCCTACTTTCACGTTCCTATTCATCCAGACTCCCAACCTTTCCTGAGATTCGTTTTCGGAAAGGTTGTCTACCAATTCCAAGCCCTGTGTTTTGGCCTAAGCACAGCTCCTATGGTCTTTACTCATCTGATGAGGAATATAGCAAAATTCCTACACTTATCGGACATCAGAGCCTCCCTCTACTTGGACGACTGGCTGTTGAGAGCCTCCACGAGTCGTCGCTGTCTGGAGAATCTCAATTGGACTTTAGACTTAATCAGAGAACTGGGTCTATTAGTCAACATAGAAAAGTCTCAACTCATTCCCTCCCAATCCATTGTGTACCTGGGAATGGAGATTCGGAGTCAGGATTTTCGGGCTTTTCCTTCGGCCCCCAGGATAAGCCAAGCCCTAGAGTGCATCATGAGCATGCTGAAGAGGAGCAGTTGCTCGGTGAGACAGTGGATGAGTCTCACAGGGACCCTTTCATCACTGGCCCTGTTCGTCGAGCTAGGGAGACTCCACCTCCGCCCTCTTCAATTCCATCTTGCAGCTCATTGGGACAAGGGTTCGACTCTCGAAGCAGTCTCTATCCCAATCACCCAAGAGATGAAGACCACTCTCCTGTGGTGGAAGCACAACCTCCTTCTCAGGGAGGGTCTTTCGTTGGCTATTCAGACCCCCAATCTTCATCTCTTCTCAGATGCATCGGACTCGGGCTGGGGTGCGACCTTGAACGGACGGGAATGCTCGGGAACGTGGAACGAAGAACAGGATTTACTCCACATCAACTGCAAGGAGCTACTAGCAGTTCATTTAGCCCTGTTGAACTTCAAGTCCCTCCTGCTAGGCAAAGTGGTGGAGGTGAACTCAGACAATACCACAGCCTTGGCTTACATCTCCAAGCAAGGAGGGACCCATTCGAGGAGCCTATACGAGATCGCAAGGGACCTCCTCATTTGGTCAAGAGGTCTAAACCTCACTCTGGTCACGAGGTTCATTCAGGGCGATATGAACGTCTCAGCAGATCGCCTAAGCAGAAGGAATCAGGTCATTCCCACGGAATGGACCCTCCACAAGAGTGTGTGCAACAGACTTTGGACCTTGTGGGGTCAACCTACCATAGATCTGTTTGCCACCTCCATAACCAAGAGACTTCCGCTGTACTGTTCCCCTGTTCCAGACCCTGCAGCAGTTCATGTGGATGCTTTTCTACTGAACTGGTCCCATCTCGACCTGTACGCATTCCCACCGTTCAAGATAATAAACAAAGTTCTGCAGAAATTCCTCTCGCACGAAGGGACACGGCTGACGCTGGTTGCTCCCCTTTGGCCTGCAAGAGAATGGTTCACAGAGGTACTTCAATGGCTAGTCGACATCCCCAGGACTCTACCTCTAAGAGTGGACCTTCTACGTCAA
The DNA here is from genome assembly GCF_036898095.1 of Palaemon carinicauda. NCBI lineage: Eukaryota > Metazoa > Arthropoda > Malacostraca > Decapoda > Palaemonidae > Palaemon > Palaemon carinicauda. The sequence continues at coordinate 67,013,757 of NC_090746.1, read as the reverse complement.
CCTCACGTAGACAGGTTGCACCCAAACCTCCACGCTCTTCGGCTAACTGCCTTCAGACTGTCGAAAGATTCGCTAGAGCTAGAGGCTTTTCGAAGGAGGCAGCCAGTGCGATTGCCAGAGCGAGAAGGGTTTCCACTCGTAGAGTCTACCAGTCTAAGTGGGAGGTCTTCCGAAGCTGGTGTAGAGCCAATTCAATATCCTCTACCAATACCTCTGTGACCCAAATAGCTGACTTCCTTCTACATCTTAGGAATGAGAGATCCCTTTCAGCCCCTACGATTAAAGGGTATAGGAGTATGTTGGCTTCAGTTCTCCGCCACAGAGGTTTGGACCTTTCTTCCAACAATGACCTTCAAGACATTCTTAAGTCTTTTGAGACGTCTAAAGAGCGTCGTCTATCCACTCCAGGCTGGAACCTAGACGTAGTCTTAAGGTTCCTTATGTCACCTAGGTTCGAACCTCTCCAGTCAGCTTCCTTCAAGGACCTTACCCTCAAGACTCTTTTTCTCGTCTGCCTTGCAACAGCTAAGAGAGTCAGTGAGGTTCATGCCTTCAGCAAGAACATTGGTTTCACGACCGAATCTGCAACATGTTCTTTTCAGCTTGGATTCCTAGCAAAGAACGAACTTCCTTCACGTCCTTGGCCTAGATCGTTTGAAATACCTAGCCTCTCCAACATGGTAGGTAACGAACTAGAGAGAGTTCTTTGCCCTGTCAGAGCTCTCAAATTTTATCTTAAGAGGTCTAAACCTCTTCGAGGACAGTCAGAAGCCTTATGGTGTGCCATCAAGAAACCTTCGAGGCCCATGTCCAAGAATGGGGTTTCATATTATATAAGGCTTCTGATTAGAGAAGCCCACTCTCACTTAAAGGAGGAAGACCTTGCATTGCTGAAGGTAAGGACCCACGAAGTAAGAGCCGTAGCTACTTCGATGGCCTTTAATAAAAACCGTTCTCTGCAGAGCATAATGGATGCAACCTATTGGAGGAGCAAGTCAGTGTTTGCATCATTTTATCTGAAAGATGTCCAGTCTCTTTACGAGAACTGCTACACCCTGGGACCATTCGTAGCAGCGAGTGCAGTAGTAGGTGAGGGCTCAGCCACTACATTCCCTTAATCCCATAACCTTTTTTAACCTTTCTCTTGAATGCTTTTATTGTTGTTTTTATGGTTGTTACGGTAGGCTAAGAAGCCTTCCGCATCCTTTTGATTTGGCGGGTGGTCTATTCATTCTTGAGAAGCGCCTGGGTTAGAGGTTTTGTAGAGGTCCTTTAGTAGGGGTTGCAACCCCATATACTTTGGCACCTTTGGGTTGATTCAGCCTCCAAGAGGAACGCTGCGCTCAGTAAGGAAGACGAACTTAAAAAAAAAAAAAAAGAGGCAGAGTAACGGTTTAATTCGACTTCCTTACCAGGTACTTATTATTTCATTGTTATTTGAGATAACTGTTATATGAAATATGGGATACTTAGCTATCCTTTAATCTTGTACACTGGTTTTCACCCACCCCCCTGGGTGTGAATCAGCTACATGATTATCGGGTAAGTTTAATATTGAAAAATGTTATTTTTATTAGTAAAATAAATTTTTGAATATACTTACCCGATAATCATGATTTAATCGACCCTCCCTTCCTCCCCATAGAGAACCAGTGGACCGAGGAATAATCGAGGAGGTGTCAACAAGAAGTACTTGAGTACCTGGCCACAGGTGGCGCTGGTAAGTACACCCCCTTCTAGTATTGTGATAGCTGGCGTATCCCTCCATAGAATTCTGTCGGGCAACGGAGTTGACAGCTACATGATTATCGGGTAAGTATATTCAAAAATTTATTTTACTAATAAAAATAACATTTTTACCGGCTGTAGTTGGTTGTTAGTTTCTTCATACAGGCTGTAATATTATAATGCAGTACTTTATAACCCATTAAGCACTGTTGCTTTTTCAGACTAGTGTTTTTTCAGCATATGTATATACAGTATTTGTCTGTTAACTTACATGTATTGCAAATATGTTATTTTTTCATTTTAATTTACTCTTATTTGCTAAAGGTCTCTCTATTCTTTATTAACTGCCTTGTAAGTTCATGGTCTCTTAGGCTTGTTACCTGTAAGTGTTCACTCATATCAAACAATTACAGTACAGGAATATATTATAATAATATCAGTCCTGTTTAGTGTGATTTTGATTTAGAAAGAAAAAAAAGTTACACTCATATAAGCAATGTTGTGAGTGAAGCAGACAGATAGACGTAAAGATGATAATGAATTTCATAATGAAAATAACTTAGAGCAAAAAATATTCTAAATTATTAGTGATGTCAATGCTTAAATAAATGTTATAGAGTGCATCAAGTTGATGAAGTGGTGTGCATACATTATATCAAGGAAATCCAGAATTTATTGGCTTACCAAAATGGATCTTGGCATTAGTTTCTTAATCTGTTCTGCATACAGTATATCACCTCCCATAGTTTTGCATAGTTTTGAAGCCTGTGTAATAAGAAAATAGAGTACTTTGAGCTAGTCTTGATCTTATACTGAATACGTTATTAACATAATCTTTTCTTTATATTGAAATATTAACCTAATAATTCAAGAAAATACTGTAATTGCATGTAGAGTACGTACATGTTGCTTGAAGTCCTCTGTACTTTTTAGACGTACCATATTGTGATGGCGGCGGTTACTGAGGATGCTTCTCGGGTCTCTCAATACCACAATAACCTTATTGAAAAGGAAATTGTATGGGCACATGTGATTATGTATTGCACTTAGAACGTCTTACAGTTTTTTTTTTTATTGTACAGTACTGTATATGATACAAGAGAGATATCTTAACAGAAGCCTGAAGGCATGCCTATATATTTTATAGTACCACTTCAGTCATTAAAATAATACAATTATGATAGGGAATACCAGAACAGAAGTGAGAACAAATTTTTTGGGAATACAAACATTCATGCATTACTGTACTCAATACAGTCAGGAAAACTAAAAGAGAAATATGCGAGATATTGTACTGTATATATTGTACATTTCAAAATAACTGGTAAAGAAATCAGCTGTGCGATAACTTTGTAAAAATTGCTTATTAGAAAGAAAAATTATCCTTTTTATGAATAGTACTTACCTGGCAGTTATATATATACAGTACTGTATATAGCTTAAGTCTGACTTCTGGCAGAATTTATTCGAAAATCGCGGCAACCCCCTTATGGTGGTTGTGCGGTTAGGTGGTTAACAATCCTTACAGGGTGGTACCTGGAATCATTCCCGTTTTCTGTTCCTCAGATTATCTCTGCCGGCCGGATCGACAACATCGTTGGTCCGCCATTAAGAGTTTTTTAAATGGCTTTCCCTACATCGCTGTTTTGGACTTCGTTTGGTGAAGTACACTTTTGGGATTTGGCAATCGTGTTTTGTTATTATTATTGTATTTTTTGCTTTGTTTATTATGAGTGAAAAACTTCATATTCGTGTATGTGCGAGTGATGTATGCAAGGTGAGGTTACTGAAAATGTCGGTTGACCCTCACACAGTTTGTATGGGTTGCAGGGGTTTGAATGTGCACTAAATAATAGGTGCAAGGAATGCGAGGGTTTAAATGAAAATGATTGGTTAGCTATGAAGCGCTATGTGCGCAAATTAGAACTCGATAGAGGAGCTAAATCAAAGTCAAAGTCTGCTAGTGAAGCTAGTTTAGATTTATCTATTGACCCTTTTATTGTTACCTCTTTGGAAGTTGTTCCTTCCCCGAAGGTAGTAACTCCTGCCCCTTCTACAGGATCTGCGACTTCGGATGACCCTCGGTATGCCAGGATGGCTGCTGAGTTGGAGGCCATTAAAGTACAACTTGCGGCCTTTAAAGGTAAGGGTGAAAAGTGATATTAGTGCTTGTGAAAGTGCAGTGGAGGTGGCGGCTGATCGAACCTGTCATACCCCTAGGTCTAGACCTCTACCAAGCTCCCAGGACCAAGGGAGAAGGTACGTCAAAAGCCGAAAGCGGGTGAAAGGTGCTTATCCTCAGTCAGTCGTCGCCTCAGACAGTCCTGTTGCGACCTCCCAGGCTGCTCTTAACCACCGTAGAAAAGGCGTGTCGGATACGTTTGTGTCTTCACCTGATCCTTCTCCCAGATGCAAGTGGCAATACGAATCAAGACCGACGAAGAGAAGGTGGGACCGGGATGTGCAGTCTCGTTCTCCCTCTCACGGTTCGAGTAGCCGAGAACCTGAACCTTCTGAGGACGACTTCGATGTTGTTCCTGTCAAGAGGACGAAACAGAGAGTCCTTAGCCCAGTTAAACCTGCTAAACTTCCTGCTTCTACTGCCAGCGCTCCCAAACAGCTGCCTCCTTCGGAACTGCGAGAACCAGCAGAAGTTGCTGAAGCTTTCATGGCTGTTATGCAGGAACAGCTTTCATCGCTAGTGCAAGCTTTCAGCCGCCCTCCTTCCCAGTCCGACAGACGTAAGGATGTCTCTTTGCCAGTTAGGAGATCGTTTCTAAGAGGGAACGAAGTATCTCTCCAAAGAAACCTCTGCGCACTTCGTCGGCCGTACAACAACGCACACCCTCTTCATCGGCTCGATGCCAGGACTTTACTTCCTCTCGCTCTCGGCACCAGGATGATACTGCCTCTCGCCCTCAGCGCCAGGACGATTCCGCTTCTCGCTCGAAGCTCCAGGACGATTCCGCCTCACGTTTTAGGCAGCAAGCCGAGTTCAGCCTGCATTATCAGGACGAATGCAGCCTGCCTTATCAGGACGATACCGTTTCTCGTCATCAGGACGATACCTCTTCTCGCTGCCAGGACGATAGCAGCGCTCGGCGCCAGGATGCTTCCTTCTCTAGGCGCCGGGACGACACCTACGCTCGGCGCCAGGACGCAAGCAGCTCTCGGTGCCAGACTGCTTGCAGCCCACTTCTTCAAGATGTTGACCTTGATCAGAACCTTGATGATGTATCGGAAGAGGAAGAGAAACCTACCGACTCTGCTAGTGACTATAAGGTTCTGTCTCGCTCCCTTTTAGAACTATATGGGGAGGAATTCCAACCTTCGGCGCCTCGTTCTCCTCAGTCACAATTCACCAGGAAGAAGGCTACGAAGCATTCGGCCTTCATCAAAATGAAACTTTCAATTTCTGCCAGGAAAGCACTCGCTAAGGTGGGTGATTGGATGAAGGAACGGAGGCAAGCGGTCAAGACCACCTTTTCTTTCCTACCATCTCGGCTCGCTTCCAAGGCTGGTATGTGGTATGAGACAGGGGAACCTTTGGGTCTAGGAGTGCCTGCCTCCTCCCAAGGTGACTTCTCTGCTCTTGTGGACTCGGCAAGAAGACATGCTCTGAACTCTGTCAAGGTGATGTGGTCCATGTCGGAGCTTGATCACCTCGTCAAGGGAATTTTCAGGGTTTTCGAAGTTTTTAGCTTCCTAGACTGGTCTCTCGGGACTCTGGCCAGGAAGACAGAATTTCTGGAAGGCACAAAGGATCTGATGAGCATCATGTCCTGCATGGACAAAGCTCTAAGGGATGGGGCTAATGAGTTGGCTTCCCTTTTCTCAGCAGGGGTCGTGAAGAAGAGGGCCCTGTTGTGCTCCTTCACCTCTAGATCGGTGACTGTTGTCAAGAAGTCGGAGCTGCTTTATGCCCCTCTGTCACACCATCTCTTTCCCGAAGCTCTGGTCAGAGATATCTCCCTTTCTCTGGCACAAAAGGCTACTCAGGACCTTTTATCTTGGTCTGCTAGTCTGCTAGAAAGCCTTTGCCTGTTGCTCCTGCTCCTCTGAAGAAGGAAGAGAAGAAGTTCCAGCAGCCCTTTTGGAGTAGGGCTTCCTTGAGAGCGGATTTCATTGGGAGAAGACAAGAGTCAGGGCCAAGGACCAGCAGAGGTGTGTTTAGGCCCCGAACCAAGAAATGAGATGGAAGTCCTCCAGACAACAGTAGGGGCAAGACTGTCTCGTTTTTGGCAGTCTTGGAAGAGGAGAGGGGCGGACACCTGGTCCCTCTCGGTCATCAAGGAAGGTTACAAGATCCCCTTTTTAAAGAAGCCTCCTCTCTCATATACTCCCCTAGCCTTAGTGGCACAGTATGCCGACGCGGGGAAACAAGAGGCTCTTCTGGAGCTAGTCGACCAGATGTTGGTCAAGGGAGCAATAGAGCCAGTTCTGGACCTTGCCTACCCAGGCTTTTACAATCGCCTGTTTCTAGTTCCAAAGAACTCGGGTGGATGGAGACCAGTCCTAGATGTCAACTCTCTGAACGCCTTTGTGGAGAAAACAAAGTTCTCCATGGAGACGACTCAGTCCGTGCTGGCAGCAGTTCGTCCAGGCGACTGGATGGTATCTCTCGACCTGCAGGACGCTTATTTTCACGTCCCCATTCATCCGACTTCAAGGAAATATCTGAGATTTGTGATTCAGGGCAAGTGCTTACAATTCAGGGCACTTTACTTCGGTCTCAGCACGGCTCCTCAAGTTTTCACCAGGCTTATGGCGAACGTGGCAGGCTGGTTACATCAGGAGTTCTAGACGACTGGTTAATCCGATCACAGTCGAAAGAAAAATGTCTGGAGGACCTACAGAAGATGTATACGATGACTCAGGACCTGGGACTCATCATCAACAGGGAGAAGTCTCAGACCAAGCCGAATCAGACTATTCTCTATTTGGGGATAGTTCTGAATTCAGTTCTTTTTCGGGCTTCTCCCTCCCAGGAAAGGCAGACCAGGTGCCTAGAGAAAGTCAGAGAATTTTTAAAGAAGCAGGAATGCTCAGCGAAGGAGTGGATGAGTTTGCTGGGAACTCTATCCTCCCTAGAGCAGTTTGTCTTGTTGGGGAGACTGCACCTAAGACCTCTGCAACACTTCCTCGCAAAGGTATGGAACAGGAAGACCCAGGAGGACTCCTTTTCCTTTCCCATTCCGACAGAGATCAAGGATCTTTTGATGTGGTGGCTGGACCCAGCTCTGTTGAGAGAAGGGATCTCCCTGTACAAAAAGAACCCCGACCTAGTGTTATTCTCAGACGTGTCGGAGTCAGGCTGGGGAATAACACTAGGGAACAAGGAGGTCTCAGGCGTTTGGGAAGGAAGTCAGGTCAGTTGGCATATCAACAGGAAGGAGTTGATGGCCATTTTGTTGGGGCTAAAGGCCTTCAAAACCTCGGTGTCAGGGAAGACTGTGGATATCAACTCATACAACATCACAGCTCTCGCGTACATCAGGAAACAAGGGGAAACTCACTCCCTCTCTCTGTTCAGAACAGCGAGAGAGCTTCTCCTTTGGGCGAGCGAGAAGAGGACTCAGCTGTTGACGAGGTTTGTTCAAGGGCAAAGAAACATCAGGGCAGACATGCTCAGCAGGAAGGGACAAGTTCTTCCCACAGAGTGGACTCTCAAACCGCACGTCTGTCAGAGCCTCTGGAAGTTGTGGGGCAGACCTGTAATAGACCTTTTCGCCTCCAACTTGAACAAGAGGATCCCCAACTACTGCTCCCTAGTTCCGGACGAGGAAGCGGTAGCAGTGGACGCCTTCTTGATGGATTGGACGGGGATGGACATGTATGCATTTCCCCCCGTTCAAAATCATCAATCTGGTCGTCAGAAAATTCGCTCTCCTCGATTCGGGACGAAAGATCCTAGTGGCTCTATTCTGGCCTGCAAGGGAATGGTTCACCAAAGTGGTGGGCATGCTGATGGACTTCCCAAGAAGACTCCCGGCAAGTCCAGATCATCTCAGACAGCCCCACTTCGAGAGATATCATCAAAACCCCCTCGCTCTCAAACTGACTGCCTTCAGACTGTCGAGAAGCTCGTTAGATCTCGACGCTTTTCGGCACAAGCGGCGAAAGCTATTGCCAGAGCAAGGAGGATCTCGTCACAAAGAGTCTACCAGTCTAAGTGGGAGACCTTTAGAGCTTGGTGCAGGCGGCACAAGATTTCCTCGACCACTACCTCTCTGAGCCAGATTATTATTATTATTATTATTATTATTACTATTGCAGACTTTTTATTGTACCTCTGACAGGATGGTAAGCTGGCTGTATCTACCATCAAAGGATACAGGAGTATGCTCTCAACCGTCTTTAGGCATAGAAGCCTAGAGTTGTCTCAAGATAAAGATTTGCAGGACCTCATTAGGTCTTTTGAGATGATGAAACAGGTACAATTAAGACCCCCATCTTGGAACCTGGATGTGGTGTTTAAGTTTCTGTGCTCCAAGAAATTTGAACCTATCTCGCAAGCCTCTCTTCAAGATGTAACAAAGAAAACCCTCTTTCTTATGATTCTAGCGACTGCCAAAAGGGTCAGCGAGGTCCAGGCGATTGAGAAGCCTGTAGGTTTCAATCAAAATGGAGCGGTTTGTGCCTTAAGGTTCGACTTTCTCGCCAAGAACGAGAACCCTTCGAAACCCTGGCCTAGGACGTTTGAGCTCCCTAACCTCACAAACCTAGTGGGTCAGGAGCAGGAAAGACTCCTCTGCCCAGTTAGGGCCCTCAAGGCTTATTTGGCCCACACTAAGAACGTGAGGGGTGCATCCAACTCGTTATGGTGTTCAGTGAAGGATCCTCAAAAACCCCTGTCAAAGAACGCTTTATCCTTTTTCCTGAGGGAAACTATTAGGGAAGCCCACCTCTTATGTGAGGAAGAACACTTCGCCCTGTTGAAAATACGGGCTCACGAAGTGAGAGCCATTGCTACCTCACTGGCATATCAGAAAAATATGTCAGTTAGGCAAATCATGGACGCAACGTTCTGGAGGAGCAACTCTGTCTTCGCTTCTCATTACCTCAGAGAGGTGAGAGTAGACTATGACAAGTGTTATACCTTGGGCCCATACGTAGCTGCGGCTTCTGTATTAGGCAAAGGAGTTACTACCCCCACTCAACCTTAGTTTGTATGCATGTATGAAGGTTTGTGTTTTTATGGTTGTCTGAGGACCTCGTCTTGTGGTACGGTTCCCTCAATCCAGATAGATAGTTTATATCTATTTCTGTAAGGTTAGGTGGTTAGTTTTAGTAAGGTTGCAGTTTTTTATTGTATGGGGCGAAGGTAGTTTCTGAAGTCTAGTCAAGTTGTTGGTCTTACCCCTTTGACAGACTCGATTGAGTTGTTTGCAGCATAGCAGGTCTACTCCTGGCTGAACACTCCTAAGGGAAAGCAACTTTAGAGGCAGTAACCTTTGAAGTCAGCTACCTTAGCAGGTAAGGAGTCAAGGTGTTTTTTCTCCTACAACTCTTTTGTTGTTTCCCCAACTATGTTTTTCTGTCTGTTTCCCTCCTCCAAATGTGTGAATCAGTTATACAGTATATATATATAACTGCCAGGTAAGTACTATTCATAAAAATGGAGTTTTTATGATAAAACAAAGTTTAATGAATACTTACCTGGCAGTTATATATATTTTAAAGCCCACCCACCTCCCCTCAGGAGACAGGTCGGGCAAAGATAATCTGAGGAACAGAAAACGGGAATGATTCCAGGTACCACCCTGTAAGGGTTGTTAACCACCTAACCGCACAACCACCACAAGGCGGTTGCCGCGATTTTCGAATAAATTCTGCCAGAAGTCAGAGACTTAAGCTATATATATATATATAACTGCCAGGTAAGTATTCATAAAACTTTGTTTTATCATAAAAACTCAATTTTTACATTGCTGTGAGGAGCAAAAGCAACGTAAAGCTTTAACAACAAGCAATATCTATCTATCTCTCTCTCTCTCTCTCTCTCTCTCTCTCTCTCTCTCTCTCTCTCTCTCTCTCTCTCTCTCTCTCTCTCTCTCTCTCTCTCTCTTTTTTTTTTGAAAGCTTAGCAAACCTTGAATTTGTTTCCATAGAATTTCATCATTTGGAAAATGAAGTCCATCCCGAGCCTTAGAGTATACACGGCACGTAGGGGTCGTTTTTTGCAAGCCACCTCCAAGCACTCAGGAACCTGTATTAATAATAATACAAGTTTTTAAAGATTTCTAAAATGCCGAGGAAATACCTTTTGTATTTAGATTATTTTATAAATTAATTAAACGAAAGTTAAGCATAATAACCTTTATTGCTACTAGCTATATTTCTGAAATTGTGGTATCACAAAATAATTTGGAATCCCTTTCAATTCTATTATTTCTATTATTATTATAATTATTTTTATTATTATCATTATTATTATTATTATTATGATTATTTTTATTATTATTATTATTATCATTATTATTACTGTATTATTATTACAGTATTAATGTACAGTATTACTATTTACTATTACTATCAAATAAAAGTCGATTGCTACATGTACGAAAGATGCTAGGTAGTAAGTTGGACAGGGCACCAGCCACCCATTGAGATACTATTAAACTAGAGAGTTATTGGGGCCTTTGACTGGTCAGACAATACTACATTGGATCATTCTCTCTGGTTATGGTTCATTTTCCCTTTGTCTACATGCACACAGAATAGTCTGGCCTTTCTTATTTATTCTCCTCTGTCCTCATATACCTGGCAATACTGAGATTATCAAACAATTCTTCTTCACCCAAGAGGTTACTGCACTGTAATTGTTCAGTAAGTACTTTATTCTTGGTAAGGGTAGAAGAAACTCTAGCTATGGTAAGCCGTTCTTGTAGGAGAAGGCCACTCCAAATTCAAACCGTTGTTCTCTAGTCTTGGGTAGTGCCATGGCCTCTGTACCATGGTGTTCCACTGTCTTAGGTTAGAGTTCTCTTGCTTGAGGGTACACTCTGGCACACTATTCTATCTTATTTATTTTTCTCTTGTTTTCTTAAAGTTTTTATACAGGAGATATTTATTTTAATGTTCTTGGAGTATTTTTATTTTTTCTTGTTTCCTTTCCTCACTGGGCTATATTCCCCATTGAAGCCCCTGGGCTTATAACATCCTGCTTTTTCAACTAGGGTTGTAGCTCAGCAATTAATAATAATAATGTTCATGAACTCCATTTGGGAAAACAGTGTTGTACCAAAAAATTAAATGAATAGATAAGATAGACTGTATAATGGGGTACTGTGTAAAAAGTACTATGGAGAATAAAGAGTTAAAAATAATCAAATCACAAAGCAAGACACAAGTGAGTTTCTTCAGCAAGAAAGCCATTGAACTTAGTTTATTAAACTTTCTAGAATCCAATGATTTGACTCAATAACCAAGAAGATACTTTCTAGGCTTTATCACAGCTGCAATAAAAGCGTGGTATTGATCCTTGAGAAAGATGATGCAATGCTGTCATAATTAACTGCATATGCAGTAATTCGTGGTGGATGACATATTCTACATCATCACAAGGTCATGTGCAGTGCTGGTTAAGTACAAAGAAAACCCAGAAGCAATCATGGCTTTACAGAATGAAACCTCTCTCTGTGAAACACTATACTCCATAAGATGTGCGATATCTTGAGTCTTAAAAAATAAAGAGAAACTGAAGCAAGTGTTAGTTACGGAATTCAGACTAATACAGTGGATTTTCAGCCACCTTTAAGGCCTGTTGCCAATGAATGCCACATATGATATTATTGTGGATGTTAGCTGAGAATGGAGGAAAAATGAATGATTACTGGTTAGGAATACATAAGATGAATGACTGCTCTACATTTGTTTCCACTGTTAGGTTATTTATTCCAGAGGTTCTTTTGCATCCATAACTTTTAGTTGTTCCGTAACCGAAATTCAAACCACGCTATTTACATTGGGTTTATCTTTTAGCGTAGCTGAAATGGCGAGCCATTAGAATTTAACAAGGGTGTATTATCCCCGCGCTAGTTAGCAGGGGGGTAGGGAGTGGTAGCTAGCTACCCCTCCCCCCCTCACACACCGGTGAATTGCTTCACTTTCACTTTTGGCTCGGACAATGGACAGACGTCTCTGTCTTTGTCCTCGCTTGGCAGCCATTGTTTGTTTTGTCTTTACTTAATCACTTACTTTTCTTTTACTCAATATATATGTAAACATTTTCTCATGTTTATGTATATATTTGAGTATAGAAATCAGTAAGTTTCCTTTTCAGAGTTTGTGCTTGTGTGTGTAGTGTACGATATCTCCGTGGAGCCCTCGGCAGTTAGGCCACCGTGGTGTATTTTCATGGGTCGCGATCGAGTCTGACTTCGGTCTTTCTCTCTCTCTCTCTCTTGAGGTCGTTCACCCTTTTACTACGTTACTTTACTACGCCTTTGTAGCTTCCTTCCCGTGTGGGGGGGTTGCTACGCCGTACGTTTTGTCTCAATTAGTTTATGAATCTAATTGTATTTGTTGATTTTTCAGCTTTGTAGAACGATTCCTTTTGGGGTTTTCGTTCTTTCTTTAGTGTTCATTCATTTTTAAATTACATAATTACATATTTACATAATTATAATTGTTATAATTCTGTGTTGGTTACAGCTCTCCTTCCGTGAGTGTAAGTGGTTGTGGGGGCACGTGCCTGTTGTGTAATTCTCGTGTTCCTTTCCCTCGGGATTCCTCTTCGGAGCCTTCCCGGGGGAATGAATGTTAACTAATGATTTTTGTTTTATTTTAAACAGTTACCGATCTAGTTCGTTTCTGTAATGTGACTTTGGAGTGAGCTGTCTTGTTGAGGCCTGGGGATTCGGCTGTTGCTGCCTCCCCTATAGATCTTCGTCAGGGGCGTGTCTCCTTCTCCTGGAAGTACTCCTGTGACGATTGACAGCTCTCCAGTTCATTTTAGAACACTCAGGAGGCTCGCCTCCTTGTGGGTGGGTAACTTTCCTTCCGAGGGAAGTTTTTCCTGTCCAGGCTTGAGTTTTTCCCCTTTTGGGGGGTTCTTCTCTTGTCTTTTTTTCGTGCGACTATGCTCTTGGTGCTGAGCGGTCGCACCTGCAGTTACGCTCAAGGGGCTGGGCAACTGCAGGAGCCCCTCTTCGGAGGATTGCTTCTTTTAGGTCACTGGCTGACCCGTCTCTTCTACGAAGTGTTTCTCTTTTGTTCGCGAGAGAGTACACTCATAGAGACTCCTCTTCGGAGGACTCTGCTGCTGTTGTTGCTGTTGGCCGCCTTCGTGTAAGGCTCACCGTCCGCTACGTCGTAAGGGCCTCCCATCTCCCTATAAGGGTGCTAAGAGGCGCCTTTTTGAATCTCCGTAGGCAGCCTACAACTCCTTCTTCTTGATCTTCCGCCCCTGGTGCAGATGGACAGCAGTCTGACCTCGTCTTCCGACGGGCAACGGTCTTCTCGACGGACAACGGTCTTCCGACGGACATCAGTCTCCCGACGGACAGACAACGGTCTTCCGACGGACATCAGTCTCCCGACGGACAACGCTCCCTTCGGGGTAAAGGGTTGCCTCCCACGGGGGTTCTTCCCTTGCGTGTCAGAGTTCCCCTGCGCGCCCTTCTGCAGTGTTCTCTCCTGCTCAGTGTTAGCGCACAGGCGCTCTCCTGCTCATCAGCGCTTTAATGATCGCTAGCGCTCTCCTGTTCGCCAGCGCTCTCCTGTTCGTCAGCTCTCCCCTGATGATCATCTCTGCTGTTCCTGTTGGTTCCTGTTACGCGCCCTGTGCGCCCACGTTCGCCCTCGCGATCTAGAACTTCAGTTCAGGTCTTGGACAAGGACTCTTCTTCTACGCACAGGCTTCCACGCGTTGCCTTCTGCTCGCCAGCGATCACCAGCTTGCCAGCGACCACAGACGCGTCAACGTTCGCCTACTCGTCAGCGATCTCCTACGCGTCAACGATCGCCATCGATCTGCCACGCGTGTCAGTTCCCCTGGACACCATCAGTGGCGATCTAGCGCTCGCCTGCTGTGGACCACGATCTCCGGTAGCTGAATCTTGCCGTAGATCTTCCTCCTGCTCGCCAGTGCTCACCTTTACTTCTGTCCTTCTGTGCGCCAGCTTTCTTCAATCGCCAACACACATCTGCGCGCCCTTTTCTGCCACGCACCAATGGGCGCCAACGGTTTTTTCTGACCGTCTAGGATCGCCTGATTAACAGCTTGCTTCAGCGCTCACCTTCCTGATGCACCTGCGCGCCTTCTGTTGGCGCGATGCGCGCCAACCATCACTAGTCTCTTACGAGTTAGCGATCGCCTACTCGCCCGCGCGATTCTTCGCCTGCGCGCTAGCATTTTGTTAACGCACCACCGCTCGCCAACGCGCCATCCCTTGCCGACGCGCCATCGCTTGCCAACGCGTCGTCACTCACCTACGGGCCATCGCTCGCGAGAACGCGCCATCGCTCGTCAACGCGCCATCGCTTGTCAACGCGCCATCGCCCGCCTACGCGCCATCGGTCACCCGACCGCCTGCGCTCACCCACGCGACCGCGTGCCCGCGCACCTACGCTCATGCGCTCCAATGTTCGCCCGCGCGCGAACCAACGGTATTCCGTCGCGCGGACCGACGGTGTTCCGTCGCGCGGACCGACGGTGTTCCGTCGCGCAGGCCGACGGTGTTCCGTCGCGCGAACGTCGGCTTGATTCCTGCAGTATCCATTGCTCGCCTACGGGTCATCGCTCGCCAACCGCCAGCTCTCGCCCTTCCTACCACGCTCGCCCTCCTTCTGCGCTCCTTCGCGCACTTTCGTTTGCGTTCCTGCGTGCCCGCGCATGGGCGCTTCCACGTTCGGCCACGCGCGAGCGCCAGGGCGATTGCGACCGCGATTCCCGTTGGGGTTTCGCAACATGGCCAGCCTGGCGAGTCTTCTGGAGCGTATTTCCAGAACACGGCCTCACCCCGTAAACGCAGAGCATGGCACTTGCAAGAGCAGGAAGAATCTTCAGGGAGGTCTGAGCAACATTCTTCTTTCCAGAACCTGGGTTAGCCCTTCCCCGTCATTCCCTGGAGGGGTTTTGCCAGGGAGCTTTCCGTTTGAGATTTCTCCGTCGGCCAAGGGGTGACTGGTTTACCCCTTCCTCTTCTCCATCTCGTGAAAGGGGCTTACCAGGTCCTTTCCCTCCTCGGTTGCAACCCGAGGTTTTGTACAAGGATGCTCCAGGAAGATCAATGGGTACTTTCCTCCTCTCGGGCTCAAGCACCTTGGCTTTTCATCGCCAAGTTTCGAACTTGCGGGCAAGCTCGATATTGGACCATCTGGACGCAATGACCGAGTGCTTCCTCTCGGGTGTCTCATCCGTGGATGTCGACAAACTCAGACACCCTTCCATCATTGGGAAGAGCTTGTTTGTGCCCAAGCACAGAGACATAGACAGCAGTTGTGCGGAGGAAGTCGACTTCCGTTTTCACTCCTCCAAGGCGCTTTCTTCCAGACCCTGCAGGCCTCCAGCGCCTCTTTCTTTCAGCCTCGTCGGCCTAAGTTATCGGACCGGCTACGACAACTAAGACAAGGTGTCCAATAGCAGTCCCCTCCTGTCAGGAACAGGTAGCACGGGAGGCTCTCCCGGGGGGGGCATAATCCTAGAGGGAGCGGCAGAGCTCACGAACTCTAGGATTGGCAACCCCCCCTTGCAGGTCTCACGCTGGGAGGATGCCTAAGGTTACTCATCCGGATAACAGCTTCCCGATGCCGATTCCTGCACGATCTCCGTGATCAGCCAAGGATATCGCGCCTGCCGTCTCTGTCAGCGAATTCAGTGTCACTGAATCTCTATGCCATGGGGTCGCCAAGACTTTTGCCCGTTTGGGCAGAATGATCCATGCCTTAGGAGAAGGTCCTTCATAGGATCGTCGACGGCTTCACCCCCCGGCTTCTTCAGTCGATCCTTTCTCGTAGGAAAGCATCTGAGACGGGAATTCCGTAGTCGACCTCTCAGCTCTGATCAAGTTTGTCGAACAAACTTCGTCCAGCGTGGAACAGCAGAATCGATCAGACTGGTAACGAGGCGACAGGACTCCTTAGGCTCTGGATCGGTAGGACGGGTGTTTTCATTTTCCATTCCATCCATCTTCCACCGTGGCATCGCAGGTTTTTCCCCAGAGAACTCTCCCTGCTTTCCTCATGGCCGCTCAGGAGCAGGCTTCCGCCTCCTTCGCCTTTTGGAGGTCTGGTCAACTCCGGTAGGCTCGGGTTCGACCTTCTTCAACGCCGGGACAAACTTCCGGATCCTTACCATGAGTGAGGGTTCATGGTAATTTGCCAGGAGCCTTCTCTACTTCTGCCTCAACGTCTGGAGTATCTAGCCATGATATTGAGTCAACGGCCTTACCACGTTGGAAACCCCGCTTCTCGTCCGTCCAGCGAGGTTAAGCAAAGTCGGGTCTGGTCGGTACTTGGATGGGTGACCGCCTGGGGACGCCAGATGCTGTTGCCGCCTCCTCTGAGCCTTCCCTTCAGTTGACTGTGGCAAGGCTGAGGAGAGTCGCAGTACCTGTTCTCAGTCAAGCAAAGTTTTCAGCCCTACCTTGGAACGTTTCCTAGGTCTCTTTTCCTCATTGACCCGTCTAAAGTCCCGAACGGTCGCCTCAGGATAAGTTCCCTGTGGGGCGGCCCAAGTTCCGGTGGTTTCAAAGCAACGATTAACCGGACTTTCTGGCCCCTATGGGACCAGCGGAACGATTAGACCTGCAATGGGTGTTGACCTATGGAACCTCTTGATGGGAGTGGATATTCTTGTCCTTTCCCCACATTTTTTATGCTGTTCTCGGACTCGTCAAAGAAAAGGGGGGGGGGGGGGCATGTTCCGGTTCAGGCCTATTGTCAGGACCTGAAGGATACCTCTCCATCATTCAGGCAGGCTTAGGGGCCGTAGTCTGGCCCCTCTACAGATCCTACAGCTCCTGCCGAGTCGCTCCGTGCGCGACGACTTCATGGTACTGGCGTGTTCCAACCAGCAAGGGACGCATTTTCATACCTTCGCATCTTGCAGTAGAGATCCTGAGATGATTTGAGATCCTCTCAATACCACCATCGGCTCGCTCGTTCCGGGCAGAGGAATGTTCTCTCCGACTATCTGAGCAGAGCCTCGTAGATAGAGTGTACCTGGGGGTCTTTGGCCTTTAGTAACCAGCATGTCTTGGCCTGGGGGACCTGATCGCGACAGCTTGGAACCTCAAGCTTCCGCTGTTCTTCCCCCCAGTATCAGACCCCAAGACTCTATGGCAAGATGCATTCCGGTGATGCTGGGACAACATCGACGCCTGCGTCTTCCCTCCTTTGTTGTTTGTTGAGAATGGGTCTCAACAGGACCAGGTTGTCTGTCAACCTTTCAATGGCCCTGAGAGCTCCACTGGGACTATACGCAGAACGGTTTCCGGACCCTCTGCTTCCCCTGACGGAACTCCCGGGAGAGCTTCTTCCACGGCACAGGCTACTCAAACAACCACACTGCAACATCTTTCACGAGCCGGGGCGTCGCTTCGGCTTCACGCCTGGAGACTCTACGCCTCCTCCTCAAGAAGAGACAACCCGCTACAGTTGCGGGGCGGAGGTCGCGTCATCTGCGATAGTCATCCGCAGGGGTCTACCAGGCGAAGTGGAGAGTCTTCTGTGGTTGGTGTCGTGGGAGATATACCTCTTCCCTTGAGGCCTCTTCTCCAACAATAACGAACTTATTGCTTTTCGGCGGGAGGAAACTCCTTTCCGCTCTCGGTAGTGAAGCCTGTCGCTCAGCCTTTCCCTGACCTTCAGGCTGAAAGGAATAAACTTTTTCCTTCCCGCTGTACCTTTCCTCGCTTATGCGAAGCTGCGAACGTCCCTGCCCCAGTCGTAGTGAGACCTCCAACATGGAGCATGGTTCGGACTTTTTAGTCCCTTAAGAGATCTTCTCAAGACCCTTTACGTCAGGCCTCTGATCGTATTCCGTCTTGGCGCTCCTGCTCACTCTGGCCGCGGCCATTGTATAGGCAATCTTCTTGGTCTCGTACGACTCCGCCCTTTCTTAGGAATGGGGGAAGGCAACATTCAGGTTCGCTCCTGAGTTGTTGGCTAGACTCAGAATCTTGGGGTCCCGGCCCTTCGGTCCAATTCCTTCAAGATTTCAAGTCTCCATTCTGTATCAGATGACCCAAAACCTTCTCCTTCTTGCCAGCAAAGGAATCGAGGGGTTATCTTTGGGAACAGCTGCAGTTTGTCATCACATGCAGCCGGGTTGGGAGCACAAGAAGGACACGGGGGAGAGTCATCAGTATACCTCTTCAGCTCGGACTCAAGGACATTCATCTCGACCTGAATCCAGACCTTCCCCCGTCACGTCGCCCTACAGCACGATGTCGGATACATCGCAACGTCCCTCGCCTTTGAGTAATACTACACTGTGACGCAGGTGCTACAAGCTGGAGTCTGGAAGCGTCTTATGACCTTCGCAGCCCGCTTCCTGCAGGACGTGACCCTTCCCCACTCTTCATTAAATAATTATGCAACGCACAATTATTTAATGAAGAGTGGGGAAGGGAGACAGGCCCCTCTTTGTAATACCTGTCAAGTGACAATGGATGTTAAACATATTTTAGTCGATTGTCCTGTTTTTAATATCCAGAGGAGGACACATTTACTCCAGGACAAACCGTTAAGAGATATACTGGGGGAAAACTGTAATACCCTGAACTTGAGAAAATTTATACAAAGTATTGGGTTATATTACGAGCTATAATTGATTTTATTAATTTATTTATTTATTTTACCCTTTTAATCCCTATTTATTTCACATCTAGATTTTTTTGTATGAAAGTGTTACGATTTGTATTAAAGGTTAAAATGATACTAAATGGTGTAAGTGTACAGATATGATTGAATGATTTTCGTTATATAGCGCTGAATGGCCTTTGATGCCCCAGTGCTTGGCTTAATGCCTAAATCCCATATTCAATTCAACCCACAGGAGTATCGATATGTTTCTATCGCTCTGTGGTAGCTACACAACAGCTGGTCTAACCTCAGGCTCCTTTTTAGACAGGTAGCAGAAGGTTGAGGGCATTCTTATCAGGTTTTAGTCTGCATGAACGAAAGAAGTATGTCTGGCCCTTACTTCTTTCTTCAACATCCCCTCTACTGGGAAGCAGCATTCTGGTCTCTGTATAGCTGACCTCAAACCTCTGCAGGTAAACCATGCTTCCTTGTGTTCCGAGTATTGAGTCAATACTGTCGCGTCCCCCATACCCTGACGAGGTGGTATTGGGAATGTCCTAACCCAGAGTTCCTTCTGGAACTCCAGGTCAACTGCCTAGGACGGGTCACACTTCTTCCTTCTCATACAAGCTTATGTAGGCCACACGGTTCCTTGCGGAGCAAGGAACTTGTCAGGTGCAGGGACTCCTTTTCTCGAGTGCGACTCACTCGGATTCTGAGTTCCCGGGTAAAGCCAAAGCCAGTATGGCTGGGGACTTTGCACCCTTCCTAAGGGGTAAGTCACCCAATGTAAATAGCGTGGTTTGTATTTCGGTTACGGAACAAATGACAAATTCGGAGATAATTTGTATTTTTCCTAACCATACAAACCTTAGCTATTTACATATATTTGCCCGCCAGCCCTGTCCCCCAAGACAAGTCCTACCTCTAAGTGAAAGTGAAGCAATTCACCGGTGTGAGGGGGGGAGGGGTAGCTAGCTACCACTCCCTACCCCCCTGCTAACTAGCGCGGGGGTAATACACCCTCGTTAAATTCTAATGGCTCGCCATTTCAGCTACGCTAAAAGGTAAACCCAATGTAAATAGCTAAGGTTTGTATGGTTAGGAAAAATACAAATTATCTCCGAATTTGTCATTTTAAGCAGATAATTTATCTTGTACAAAAGAGGAGATGGCAAAGCAGGTTTCGGTTTTGTTCAAGCTATTCTTAGTCACCTTCTTGCGTCTTGATATAGACACGATGGAGTAGTGTCTTGGAGAGAGACTTTAAAGCCATTATCAGCTTGAAGAAATGGGTTTAAGTTTTATAAGATGTGTGTTTTATTGGTAATTCCTTTGATTTTGAAATATGTTTAGGTAAAGATCGTTCTTTAGTGCCTCCTACAATAGGTAATTGTAGAATTTCATATTGTTGAAAGAACTTTGGAAAGTGAATGGAACACAGAAAAATTCCAGTTCTTACCTAGAGTAGGCCATTTAATTTGAACTAATGGTTAGTCATGCTACAAGATAATTAGTAATTCAACGATGCTTATATTTCTAGACTACTTAACGTCTGAAAGAATGGACACCAAGAGGTCAATGAAAACAGTTTACAATTCAGAAGTTTGGAGGATAGGAATGCTAAGTAATAGTTGGATGCATCACGTTACAGATAATTCATTGCAGACAGAGGAAGTATGGTGTCATAAGACATCACCAAGTCCAGAAGGATGTTGCTATTATGCTGGACATCAATTCCATGGATGAGGGTGGTTGTTTACTTTCTTCCCAACATTGAAATGGAGTACCATACAGTTTACCACTGCTGTGGTTGGTCACCACAGTTGGGGGTTGGGCTAGCCCAACTGACATTCTGGTGAGCATCTTTTCTGCTGAAACTGGAACTGAAACCAGACACCTTTAACCTTTATACTCGTCAGAAGTTAATGGCCAGGTATGTCTCGTCACTAAATTGATGTACAACACATGACTCCAAGTACATCCTCAGCGTAGTCATACCCTTTTCCTTTTAAAGGTCTGACTGCAGTGAGGCAGTAGCAATTACTCTTTCAGATTAAAATAAATCTGTGTATAAGAAGAGAAAGGATTTAGAGCACTTATCTGTAGGGCAGTTCTTCCAATAATTTCCTGAAATCATTGCAGCAGCTAGTAAAATGTAACATATAGAAAAATGACTTGGAAATTTTCAGGCAGTAAAGGAAATGCAGTTTTAGAACTGAATGCGACTGGCAACTGGCTTTGACACTCTTAACGTGTTTATGCATCAAACAAACTTCAAGATGGAGATGGAGGAATTGATGCATCAATCCACTAGGAAAGAGTTCCTGACAAATCACCCATCTTCAAGAAAATATCTTTGCATCATAATGGTAAATAGTGTTGTTTGAAAGTTAGTTTCAGGGAGATGCAACATACCACCAGGCAGTTTCGTGGTGTGACGGTGGTATTGCAAGCAGGTTCTACCATCAGAATGATTACTGAATCCATACACTCATCATGGGGAACGGATTGTGATGCTCTTAAACTATTTATTGATCAGTTCCTGTTCAGCTTAGCCAGAGCAAGCAGCTAAGAAAGAAGATGCTATTTTCCATCCCTGGAATGAATTGGACTTTTATGCCTAGATGTCATTTGGACTCGTGAAGCTGGCCATGGGTAAATTCCGAGTGTCCAAGAATAGGAAAATTACTTCATTATCCATCTTTGGCCACAGTAGGAGGACTTTGCAAAATTACTAGAAATGCCAACAGCCGCAAGAGGCTTCCACCTTGGAATACTGCTCAGTCAGCTGCATAAGTCTTTTTTTTATAGTTTATATATGAAAGCTCTATTTCAATAATATTAATGTTCTTAAAGTATTTTATTTTAATTGATCATAACTTCTCTTGTACTGTAGTTTATTTAGTAAGGGAGATGTGCATGAGTGTTGTAATTCAAGAGGTACTGTATTAGTTTGTTGAGTGTAGTTGGAAAAGTGTATGGTAGAGTAATGATTAATAGGATTAAGGATAAAACAGAGAATGCAATCTTAGAAGTACAGGGTGGTTTTAGAAGAGGTAGGGGTTGTATGAATCAGATTTTTACAGTTAGGCAGATATGCGAGAAATATTTAGCAAAAGGTAAGGAGGTGTATGTTGCGTTTATGGATCTGGAGAAAGCGTATGATAGAGTTGATAGGGAAGCAATGTGGAATGTGATGAGGTTATATGGAGTTGGAGGAAGGTTGTTGCAAGCAGTGAAAAGTTTCTACAAAGGTAGTAAAGCATGTGTTAGAATAGGAAATTAAGTGAGTGATTGGTTTTCAGTGAGAGTGGGGCTGAGACAGGGATGTGTGATGTCGCCGTGGTTGTTTAACTTGTATGTTGATGGAGTAGTGAGAGAGGTGAATGCTCGAGTGCTTGGACGAGGATTTAAACTGGTAGACGAGAATGGCCATGAATGGGAGGTAAATCAGTTGTTGTTTGCGGATGATACTGTACTGGTTGCAGACACAGAAGAGAAGCTTGACCGACTAGTGACAGAATTTGGAAGGGTGTGTGAGAGAAGGAAGTTGAGAGTTAATGTGGGTAAGAGTAAGGTTATGAGATGTACGAGAAGGGAAGGTGGTGCAAGGTTGAATGTCATGTTGAATGGAGAGTTACTTGAGGAGGTGGATCAGTTTAAGTACTTGTGGTCTGTTGTTGCAGCAACTGGTGGAGTGGAAGCAGATGTACGTCAGAGAGTGAATGAAGGTTGCAAAGTGTTGGGGGCAGTTAAGGGAGTAGTAAATAATAGAGGGTTGGGCATGAATGTAAAGAGAGTTCTATATGAGAAAGTGATTGTACTAACTGTGATGTATGGATCGGAGTTGTGGGGAATGAAAGTGACGGAGAGACAGAAATTGAATGTGTTTGAGATGAAGTGTCTGAGGAGTATGGCTGGTGTATCTCGAGTAGATAGGGTTAGGAACGAAGTGGTGAGGGTGAGAACGGGTGTAAGAAATGAGTTAGCAGCTAGAGTGGATATGAATGTGTTGAGGTGGTTTGGCCATGTTGAGAGAATGGAAAATGGCTGTCTGCTAAAGAAGGTGATGAATGCAAGAGTTGATGGGAGAAGTACAAGAGGAAGGCCAAGGTTTGGGTGGATGGATGGAGTGAAGAAAGCCCTGGGTGATAGGAGGATAGATGTGAGAGAAGCAAGAGAGCGTGCTAGAAATAGGAATGAATGGCGAGCGATTGTGATGCAGTTACGGTAGGCCCTGCTGCTTCCTCCGGTGCCTTAGATGACCGCGGAGGTAGAAGCAGTAGGGGATTCAGCATTATGAAGCTTCATCTGTGGTGGATAACGGGGGAGGGTGGGCTGTGGCACCCTAGCAGTACCAGCTGAACTCGGTTGAGTCCCTTGTCAGGCTGGGAGGAACATAGAGAGTAGAGGTCCCCTTTTTGTTTTGTTTCATTTGTTGTCGGCTACCCCCCAAAATTGGGGGTTAGTGCCTTGGTATATGTATGTATGTATGTTTCCTTACTGGGCTGTTTTTCTCTGTCAGAGCCCTTGGGCTTATAGTATCCTGCTTTTCCAACTAGGGTTGCAGCTTAGCTAGTTGTAGTGATAGTAATAATGGCACTCAAAGCAGTCAGCTGCCTCTCCAATCTACCTTAGGAAATCCCTGTATTGCTATTGTTTCGAATTTTATGTAGCATATCTTATTTTTGGGGGGTTTTCTTTTAAGTGTTACTTCTGGATTAACAAGCTTAATGGTTAAAGTTTAATTTACTTAATGAAGGTCATAAAAATGATTTTGGTGTGGTGACTCTATGTTCTTTTCCCTAAAAGATGTATAATGCAGTATTAAGATACAGTAATGGCATTACAGTACGTATATAGAATTTTCATGGAACTTACCTGGATGTTTTTACAGTCATTTTTGAAAGTGTTGCGAATGGAGTGAGACTTCCATATTTCAGGTTCTGAGATCAACTGTTTGTTGTTTTGGAATGAGCAGTTGTAAATTTCTTTCACCCAATTCATGCCATGTGTTCCCTGTAGAGTGGTTAGAAATAGGATTATTCAGTTTCATTGTTTGTATAAGAAAAATTAACTTCTGTACATTTAAATAATTTTGTTACTTCGACCAACAGATTTTCACTTGGTATGCATGATCTGATTTGATTTACTTGTTCTTTTCATTGTGTAACTTGAAGAGTAGCTTTTGGAAAATCTGACTTGAGTGTTATACCCTTCTGCCAATTTCCCCAGAAGTTCATCACATCTACAATGTCACATGAGTAACTTACATGTGAGATCTTTCATCAAACTGTTTACCTTGTCATATGACAAATCCTTTTATCTTCATCTTGTTTTCCTTAAGATTAGACTACAGCTATCAGGGATATTAGATTTTCTGTGTTAGTATTTAATTTTCAATTAATAATCATGCTAGGTGAAAAAAACGTTTAGGATGTTGGGGTTTAAATGTCTTGAAAAAGAATTCCTCTTTTCTAATCAATGTGACAAAAATTTAAACAGTTTACCAGTTTATTATTTACGGCACCAAATCCTGAGAAGGGACTGTTGCTATCTAAAGCTTTCAGTGGATGGTGGAAATAGAAAAGTTCCTTGTAGTGCAAGTTGAGAACTTCTGCCACTTTGCTGGCCCCGCTCTTGAGATACGAGTGGATGAGGAATTTATCTGCACCCACTTTAGATTTTAGCTCTCCTGCTAATATATTGGAAGTGTTCCTAATGATAACAGTGGCATTGGTTGGAATTGGTTCAGGGTCTGTGTGCGGTAGTGTTAATGGTTGGTCAACATCATCCGGAGGTAGACCTGGGCCCAGTGCCTCAAAGACAGCTGGGGTTCTGAGGATATCCGCTGTAAAATGAGAAAAAAAGTATTAACCATATTGTGATAACTGTTCATTATTAGCATGAATTTATGTCTTCATAGATCAAGGATATTAAAAACATACTGCATTTGACAAAAAAAAAAAAAATTCTAATGTACCATAATATTATAAACAAAATATAGCTCTGATGATGAGAAAAATTGTCCGTGTAGATAATAAATCAGTGGTTTGAATAGGGCGAGTGTGGTTCTCATTTTTGGAAAATTTAATTGTATGAAGTTCTGTTTGTTGGTTATATATTTGTAAGTGAAAACTTTACTTCTACCTTTTTATGTAGTTGTATGAGTAAAATCTAATAATCTACCCGTATTGAGACTCCCAGCTTGCAATTTCCATATAGTAAATGGAAAAAATAGATCAATTTCAGTCATGTTATTTACTACCTGAAATAAACAACATGACTCGTGTTCACAGTAATTCACGATTTACTATTTTCTTGTGGATTTAAGATAACTCTGTATACTTTCTGTAATGGATTTTTTATTACATCATAGCTTCCAAAACGAAACCTCAACTCTAAAAACTTGGGTAAAATTTTACCAGATAGGAATGAGAGGTCAAAGCAGAGGCACTATAGGATGCATGCTAGTTAACTTAAGAAGTCGGATACATTCCTTCCTTTACTTTCTGCAATTACAGCGTAGTAACCCCATGAACAGTAGTTAGCTTTCTTAATATATTTCTTGTTAGGTATGTTACTGAGTTCACATGTCATTTTTAAATTGCTCTATTTTGAACTTGATATCCGACGTCAAATAGAATTCAAGTTTCATCATTATCTCTATCTTCAAACTTAACTTTTAAAGTCTGTTAAGCTTATCATTACAGTACTAATTGTTTTCATTATCTATCACATTTCCACTGCCGTCCATTTGCACTTATCTCAACTCGCCACACAGTTGGTTATCTTAATGTTTTAAAACGTAGTCCAGCTAAACTGAGTAGTAGTATTGTTCATAATATACATTCAAATCAATTTAGTAAAATCAAAATGAAGTTATACGAAATAAGAACTATAATTTGCAAAACCTTTTGCTAATACCACGGAAGTGCATACTTTTGAGTTGATCAATATGAAGTTTATTCGTTTTAGTTTGAGGGAAGTTCAGAAAGTTAGCCACTCAGGACTTATTGTATGTGAATTCTCAAATGAAATTGCGTTGATTTGTTGATTGAAAGTATGAAAAACAATTGCAATATTAACCAGTTATTGAGACTAACAGATGGTTGAAGTACAAGTGTCTGATAGATGTTAGGTTATTAAAAATGGGCTTTAGAACCTTCAATGATGCATTGGTTTACCATAGTTTAACACACACTCTCTCTCTCTCTCTCTCTCTCTCTCTCTCTCTCTCTCTCTCTCTCTCTCTCTCTCTCTCTCTCTCTCTCTCTCTCTCTCTATTGTACAGAATAGTACATGCATTATCATTGCAAAATTTATTTGTGTTCATGTATAAATATTAATTTCCATTCATTACATCCTTCTCTACATTTTCCCTTTCACAATTGTATTTTTGAAAGGTTGTTTCATAAGCTAGTAGCATACATATTGTATTCAGTATTGTCTTTGAGCACTAAACCGTTTTATCTAACTTCGAGCTGATAAGAGATAGAACAACACAGTCTCTGCCACATTAATTTTCTTGAATGAACACCGTACTCAGTTAAACTGCCTAGATGTTAATTGTGTCAAGCACCTACTCATATATATTACCAACAGTTCATTGAACCCCCTTTATACACTTCATCATTCATCCTATTGTTCACTCTTTAGTGCTTTGTATATATTGGGTAATTTTTTTCAATAGCGTAAATCTTTGATTCCCTCTGTCTAACCCTTTCAAGATATACTATACACTCAATTTCATCAACTGTCACCCATTTTCACGTGACCAATTCACCACCCCCAAAAATATTGTCTTTATTAATCGAGCTGTGTAACGAAAAATTGAAGTAAAGCAAACGAGACAATATCTAGGTTAAATAAAATTTGAAAATCAAATCGCCTGAAATTACATATATAAAATCAGACTATATATCAGTTTAGCGAGATCTGTGTTACAATGTGGACATGAGTCATAGTATGACAATAAAACTACTGTATAGCCTACAGATTTTGTACATTTGAGAATAAAACCCTCAGAAGAATATTGGGAGTTAAATGACAGGACAGGATTAGAAATGAAACTATAAGAGAGATTACACGAGTGCCATATGTGGATGAGAATATGTTGAGAGGGGTAAATGGAGATGGTTTGGGAATGCTCTACACACTCCCCAAGTTAGATTAGTTCACCCTATCAATCATTCTTACACCACATTGACCCTTCATATTCAACATACACGATTCCATAAAGGCGAATGGACTCAACATTCGCTGCATAGATTCCTGACTTGACTTTCACTGACATTTCTAGTTATATTGAGAGATTTTTGCACACATCATGTTTCCTTTCTTGTTCACCTATTCTTTGACTCGTTTCACCTTTTCTTTCTTACTGTCATCTAATATATAAACTCTTTATACTGTATGAATCAATCACCATATTCCATTCATGTTAAGACTCAATGCTCCATCTCCCTTTTTCCTCTTAATCTTGTAGCGTTGTGCTGTAATTTGTAAAATGTTCTCAATCACATGGTATTTAGAGTAATCTATTTACTATGTTATTTTTCATTCATTGTTGACTTTTACGGTATTATAGAAACAAACTTAACCAAGAATTTATACGAGTAAAATGCAATCAGCTCATTTCATTTAAATAGCACAACAATTTATTTATCAATATGGTTAATATTTTTGAATAAATACAGTAATTAGAATTTATTAAAACTGAAAACTTAAATCCAACGTTCTATGCAGTACAGTGTATCCTTCATCGATTATTTCCATCCATGCTTTTTTCCTAGTTATAATCAGTATCTGGTTTCCTTCTATCCTAATTAAATAGTGTCTTTATCATCTCAATCATTGTACAATAATGGTAAAATTCAAAGCCCGAAAAGAAAAAAGTTGATTTATATAGACAATCAACCGGCTCTCGTGCGATGGAATAAAAAAGTGAGGTCAGTGTTAGGGAGGAGAAATAATGTACCATAAAACACCCTTGTCATGAAATTCCATAAATTCTCTTTTATCGACTCAAACTATTAATGTCTCCTCCCACTAAAGATCCAAGCCAATCAGCATGGAGAATGTGAGTGGTAAAGCTTGAGAAATATGTGAATCTACTAAGGCAACACTGGACATTTAAGCAATCTACTTTCATTAATCATGCACTCCTTAATTCGGTTTTCTCCTTTTGCTAACAATGTTTTTTTTTAACACTTACTGCTTTTTTTTCTTAAGCTAGTGTACATGAGCCATAAAAAACGAATTATACTTATTTACTTGCGAAATAGTTTTAGATATTTGAAAAGTTTCCTAGAGTTATTCGGATAACCAAACTTTTTTTTTTTTATTGTATCTAATTTATTAGATCTAAAATAAAAGAGGTCAGTAAGGTTGGGGTAGTGGTTACAGTCAGAGGTTTGGCTATAATGTCATTTTTTAAGGGAAAGATATTTAAACGACAGGATCACAAAATAGATATTCATGATTTCTTTACCATAAGTCTTAAATATTTACAGAAAGTAAGTTTACATAAGACAAGAAGCATAATACACATCATATTTATATTTTAGAAACCTCCTAAGTACCTTATAAATAGTAAAAATCTTGTAATTGGCCATTCAACGTAATTTTCGATTCATGGATTTTACGGCCACCTAATTCAAGTATTCACACATTGCATAAACGTCCATTTTATATTTAATCACACACACACACACAGACTTAAAGTGGTTTCATTGGCTAGGGGTGAAGAGCCTGCTTACACCAATCAGATCTAAGACCGTCCTTAAGGTGGAAATCTTTGTCTGTTACCAGAAAACCCATAAACAGCGAATTGTGTGTCTCTTTGCTACTCGAATATGGTGGGATACAATAAGGCTCACGATTGGGGCGTGGGGCGAGAAACATCCCTTCCCGAAAAAGAAAAAAAAAACCCAAAGAATTGTGTGGCGCCAAACCCTCTGTAGGGGATAAAGTTAATGGTTAAAGAGAGGAACATTCCTTTCACACTCTTTCGGGAACCCCAAATTCGTGACGTTTGTATTATGTATCAAATCAAATGTTATCTTAATTCCATTATGCTAATTTCTACGATGCTCTGCTTTTCTAATTATATCTTTTTCTACATTTGAAAGACTTATTTATCTCCATTAATCTAACCCTTGTCGCACATTTTTCCTATGTCTCGGCTATTTATTTTCATGCGGTCACTGAACCTTTCCGTAAAGATGCTCACCAGATTACCTTCGTGTAAAAGCCCCAAACCTGAAGGTATCTCCACCTTCCTTTATTCCTCATTTCTTCTGTTCTCATTTACTCCTTTTACTATCATATCCAATCGTGGCATGCAGTTCGTTCTTGCAGTCTTGCTTTCTCCATTCTAAGGTTCATTGCTGCACAGTATTCTAGAAGTTTTATTCCTGTTATGACCAGATTGTGGTATGATCTTTCTAATCAGGCAGTTGAATCGAGAGGTTCAAACTAGCAGCGAATGTGTTTTTGTTGTTGAACAGGCTGACATGAACCTTTCTTCATAGGTTATGTGTGACATATCAATTTTAAGTCTTTACTGATCTTAAGATATTTTATATTCTTTGTTCATTACTTCTCATATTTAGTTTATTTATTTCCTTATTTCATTTCCTCACTGGGCTATTTATCCTTACTGTAGTCCTTGAACTTGGAGCATCCTTCTTTCCCATCTAGGGTTGGACCTAAGCTAATAATAATAATAATAATAATAATAATAATAACACAACTGCATTTCATAATAACTCATCAATTTGAATAATTTAGCTACGCAATTATTTTTTGGAAGGACGTTGTGTTGTATGTTGTGTAAATTTATATTCCACTTGCATGCAAATAAAACATTAGCAAATCATGTATATTTATCTTTATAGTTTCACAGAAGGTGTATTTCATGCGTCTCTCCTTTTATTTGTTTTTCCTTTATGCAAGAAATATCTAAACTAAAGTTGTCGCTTGTATTATTCCACTCTACACAGTAGACAAGAAGTATTTTTTTAAGTCTAATGCAGTCATAGTAATCTTATCAACAACTCTAGCAAGGTCTTATTATTATCAT
Source organism: Palaemon carinicauda (assembly GCF_036898095.1). Taxonomy (NCBI): domain Eukaryota; kingdom Metazoa; phylum Arthropoda; class Malacostraca; order Decapoda; family Palaemonidae; genus Palaemon; species Palaemon carinicauda. The sequence continues at coordinate 66,984,188 of NC_090746.1, read as the reverse complement.
CATCATCGTCCTTTTTTTACTGCTCCATTTTCCAATGCATCGTATCACCCTCCAGAATTTCTTCATATACTGATATCAATATCTGTTCTTGCAATTGTGTACTCTACTCTATTCAGTCAAAATTGAAGTTTGTATCAGCAGATATGACCTCGATGATTGGCTAAATTATATTCGTTAGTTTAATTTCGGGATTCCTGCCATGACCATTATTGGTTTGCTATTTTCCCCAAGTACATCATAGAACTCTCTCTCTCTCTCTCTCTCTCTCTCTCTCTCTCTCTCTCTCTCTCTCTCTCTCTCTCTCTCTCTCTCTCTCTCTCTCTCTCTCTCTCTCTCTCTCTCTCAAGATGTTATCATCAGTAATGGGATAAGGAATTAGGGGAAATAATACTAAACATTTTATCAAGTGGTATATTGTACGCATTACTAAAGGGTCTGCAATGTCTTCTAAGCCCTAAGCTACGCCCACTTTTAATCCAAGGTGCAGTGGCACTGAATGGCCTCCCAGGCCCCAATTCATGATCAACATATACTATGATTTGTTTTGTCTCATACGATCCTACGTGATGTGTCTGTTGTGTATGTATCATCCTACCCAAACCCTAAGGAAAGAGTCCTGTAGGTCTTGGTCCTACCTGATGTGGTTGTCCTGTAATCGTCGTAAAAGAAGATGAGCAAGTTGACGATCGTCACCACTAACGCCAGGGCCAAAGGTCGCTTGTGCTTGAAGCGCATCTTGATAATCATGGGAAATATTCACTAACCTCCCTCGGGGAGGAATTTGTTCTTTTTCGGATACAAGCTTATATTGCCTTTTTTATCTTGTCTCCAGTTTTCTGTAACGGTTTCTTTTCTTGATAAATGCTGTTTTGATATGTTCGCCACTGCTCTCTTTAACTTATTATATTAGAGAACGTTGTGGCATTAAGTGAAAGAGAACCGTTAATTCTTTGCCTATATTCCTGAAGATTTTTGTTCTATTTAAGTATTATTAATAAGTGAACAATTTGTCCTGATGGAACTTATCTTGTTATTGTTCATGTATTAGACTGTATATAATTAAAATCGAGGTTAACGTAATGTCTTACTAATGCTATATACGCTTTTCTTAACAAATATAACACTTCAGAAAGGTAGTTTTTTTAATCAACGTTAACACTTCATCACTATTCGGTGCCCTTTGCCTAACATTATCACCCAATGGAATATTTTAAACTGATAGTTATAGACTCCAAATTGTTCAGCACACGTTGAATATTATTTTTGAAAAATATTACATGTGTATGTTTTATGAGCTATGTCTTTATATTTTGAGTTTTCTTCCTTATTGTGGTCCCAGTCATTTAGGTTTTGAGTTTTCTTCCTTAACGTGAGGCAATCATGAATTTTGGCAATTGATTTGAAAAAAGATTCCCCCTTAACGTGATCGTCTCCCCAAGATATCCTTCCAAGAAGGCGTATCGATGTATTGCGTCAATTTCCCGTCGAGCAGCGTCTTGTTGATGACGACCAGAACCAAATTGAAGAGCACAACGAAGATGACCACGGCCACCAGGCCCTTGGCCAAGAGGACGAGGAGGCGCACCACAACCCAGAGGAAACCTAGATTTCCCTCCTTTTTAATAGGAGCAGCAGAAGCAGATACAGCAGCCTCGTCACAATTGGAATGTTGCTGGAGTTTGCTGGAATGCTTTTGACTTCCGGACTTAGCGTTACGCCAGGAATGGGATTTGGAAGAACCGTTGGTTGGAATGGTTTTCGAGTTGCCCCTGCGACGCGAGGAGTTGGGTGCATTTATTGACATGGCTGTTGTTCTAGTTATGACAGTCGAAACTCGCTTCTTGTTACAGTGATTGAAATTGATGGGTGGGGAAGGTGGGAGGTCGTTCTTCCACGCACAACGAGATTATCTTTGAATTAATTTTCCATTTGATGTTTTAAGGCATCAAGATTGTCCTGAGGGCTATTGGAGTATCTGATCCGTAGTGCGTATATTCAGTTATTCTTTTGACGTAATTTCAGAACGGACCCAGGTGGTACTATTGAGTGATTGGGTTTGGTCGTTTTCGCGTCGTTTGTCTCTGTACGTGATTATATTCTACGGAAATGGACGGTGGCACTAAAGGAAATTGTTTACCAGTTGA